>NW_020897725.1:5198747-5565754 GCF_003984885.1 Neopelma chrysocephalum
ATCACATCTCAGATATTATAGTGATAACAGGAGAGATTAGACAGACTTCAAAGCTGAAAGGGAAATATGAACGTTGATTCCCAGCCATGATTAATTTGGCCAGAACCTCACACTCTTTTAATTTAATTAAGAACATAAGGAGCAATCAGAGCAATGACAAAGTACAAGAGGGGCCAAGCTGGGAGCTGTGGGCAACATGGGCTCCCCAACAGGTACAGATACTCACGTGAGATCTGTCAGGATACCTGGGGAGAACACTCTGCTGGGGGCATGACTTATTCTCCATGGAACGAATCCAACCGATTAGAGCATGTGCTTTAGAACTGGAACTGTGTTAAGCCAAATGATCATCAAATAATTAATTACTAGAATTAAAGGCTAATAATTATAAAAATTGAAATTAATGGATCTGGCAGCTACCTGTGAGCATGATGTCATGCTGCAGTATGTGTAAAGCAGCTGCTCTATCAGCAAAAGAGTGAACTGCATCCAGTGGGCCAAGAGGGAAGACCATGTGCTCTGCCAACTGCACCCAGCATAAGGTACTATGGGCTCGCTCTCTTTTTCCCCTGGGGTAACAGGGTGATATGCCAATGCCTCCGGGCAGAGCAGCCACAGCAATGTTCATCTGGCCACAAAGGGACGTGCTGTGCAGTCAGATAGCTTATTTATACCTTATTTATGCTTCTTATAATGATGAAACCCCTCTTCTCTCTCCTCTGCTGCCAGGACTAGATGTCTCAGTTGCACACCCGTCTCCTGTGATTCCTGGCTAATGTGGGTTTGGTGCGTGTACAGCATGTTCTGTTTTACCACTTGGATGCATCATATGTGCAACCTATGCACCTGTCATGCACTGGAGTTGCTTCAGAGGGGAATATGCAGTCATTCAGCCAACAGTCTGTTTCTTGTTCACAGCCTGAGCACAGTGGATGCTGGCAGTGTGAGGCAGGTATTTTGGTTCTGGCCTGTGCAAAGTCCTGTACAGAGACAGCGAATGTTCAGAGGCACACCTGCAACTACCTCAGCTTAATTTGCTCTGCAGTAGGTGGTATGTGTTCAGTATCTTCTTCCAGTGCCTGTAGGAGGGCATCTCCATATTGTACACCTGTGATTGTGTGAGCACATCTTGGTTAGACTTCTAGTGCACAATAAATAAGCTGTATTAAAGTCCTACCCCCCAAAAAAAATGGAGGGGGGAGAATCATACCTGGTTTACATTAAACTTCTGTAGTGTATCCATGTTCAGAGTTACATGGATACCCCTTTTTGGTGGTTTTATTTGAATTTTCTCTTGGCTGGAGTCAAGCACCACAGATTTTACACCTGAACATTTAATCTCTTTACCTGACATGCTCAGCCAGATGGTAGGTCACAGCACTAACCATCCACTTTCCCTCCTCTTTCTATCTCCAGGAAGAGCTGCCAGCAAGTCTTCTTGGTGGTCATTTAAAAAAAAAAAAACAAACAACCAGACAAAAATCTCCCCAGACCTCCACTCCCTCCACCCCCACTCCCCCCCAAAAAAACCCCACCCAAAACCCCCTCTCCAAAAAGGTATGTTGCTCTACTGTATAGCACAAAATAGACATTTTGTGTACTGTGCAATGCTGGGGTTTTATCTCTGTTATCAAATGGTTCCTCTTTTTTTTGGAGGAGCCCTCTCCCATGACCTTCACAGACTTTATTTTTTGATACTGAAGTGTCTTCTAAGACATTTCTAAGTACTGTCATGGTTTTCCAGGTATCACAGATGCTGGCAGAATCCAGGTCAGGGCCAACCCATGCTGAAAAGATGCTGCGCAATTTTTGTGGAAGGCCATGAAGAATGAGGGCAGATGGAAATCACTGCTGATCTGCAGCATCAACTCACTGGGTGGATGCAGTCTGTAAGATACATTCATTAAAAAGAATCAGTATGGAAAGCTAAAGAGCAATTTTGAAGAGCATATACAGGCCGCAATCTCGTAATTAATTTGGAGCAAGCTGTCCATTTAAAGTATTTTTAATCACATTCATCTCAGTTCTTCATGGCTCTGGCGTTCTAAGTGTCCCTTAAGTGCTGTAGGGTCAAGGCATAGTAAAAAGTTCTGATTTCACTCATAAAGAATATGAAATAGATAATTATATGGGCAGAGAAACTACCAAAATCTAATTTCCTGTGATTCACTTGCTAGCCGTCACTCTTGCATGTGCTCTTTCTGTGGGTTCTTTAATAATGTGACTGATAATGTTAAATTCCAGATGTCACCCTCTTCAGTTATATAAAGCAGCACTGATCACGGGCAAGCTCTTAATGCTTTCTGTTCTCACTGACACTTGTAAGAAGCAGCCAAAAAAAGGTTCTGTCATAACCATTTCATTTCTACAGGGTGTGTCCCACCTGGAGCAAATTGAAGCACCAGGAGAAAGTCAGCCCAGCAGGGGTGCTGTAAAAGAAGCCATGGAGGTATTAATGCAATGGGTCCTACACTCTGGGTAGTGTTTTTTCTTGCTTCCTGCTCATGACCAAAGGGATTAGAAAATATGTGAAGGAAAGGAAAGGAAAAAAAGAAAGGTGTTTTCAAGAGCTGCAGAACTAATCACATCTGTGAACCTCCTGAGAGAATAAGATCTCACATGATGTCCAGTGAGGGGTGAGCTGACCTGCATTGTCCTCCTTGGTGGGGTATTGATAGTTTATGTGCAATCTAGTGAAAAAAAAGCCAGGGACTATTGTCGATCTTGAGGACAGCTGATGACAGAGATCACACCTAAGCTCTACGATCTCCCAAACCAGGTTGGTTCCTGCTCCATATATCAATCCACGCTGTGTCCAGCATTTTCTGGGGCAGGACTTTCTGGCCTATGGCAAAAACATGCCATGGATTATATTTGAACGGTACAGAGCATTATCATGTACCAAAGCTCAGAAACTTGGCCTGGGTCTCTCATTTATTTATTTTAAATGTAACTACAAGGTTATTTTCCTGTATGCAATCATGGTAACTTATAGAAATCTTGGAGAGTGAGTTGGATTTATTTGACAGAGATAGAATACTTTATTATATAAAGTATAATATGTTTCTTCCATAGCTGGAAGAAGCAGCAACAATTTGTGGCACCCATCCATCCATCCGTCAGATACAAAACTGAAGCAGCAAACTTAGGCCAAATAAAATTTAGGGAAAAATTGTACTATATTTAAGATAATTGTTTTAAATTCAAAGAAGTAATACCAACTTCAACCTCAGTAATACCAAACCACAGCAACAGCTTTCAGTGCTTTTGTCTCCTTTTTACCATCATATCTCTTGCTAAGAATAAAATTCAGACCAAATTTTTAACAGACAGATTCTCAACAGCTTGTGCATCAGAACGTATTTGGCAGTATGTGTCTGACAGGAATTTTTCTGCCTCCTAGAAAATTTCTGCTACATATTCATGCATTTCCCATTGAAAGAAACCTGATTCTTAGCCAAAATGAAGCTTGTTAGCAGACAGAACAGGAGGGGTCCTTGTCCCTGCTGCACCTCTGATTATCATAGGTTTTGCATCACACCTGACCTCTGCAAACAGATGCTCTGAAACCCAAAGTACTCTACTATGGAAATGCTTTATAACTTGAAATATTGCCAATTCATTGCATTTTTTAAAAGATTCTTTTTAGACTTTTATATAGCATTCAGAGTTTGTGGGAATTTTTTCAGCACCATCTGTCTATCAGAGGTGGTTGAAAAAATCAGTGTTTTTAAAAAAGTCCAAAATGAATTTGATAAGATCAAATTTTTCTTTTAACATATTTTCTTCTTTTGACAGAGATGTCACAAATATATTTGCTATTAATGAAAAACAGGAATTAAGAACTGTTTTCTAGTCTAGTTTTCTGCTGAAACATTTTTTTAAACAGCCACAAACACAGTGAGGAGAGTGACATAGTCACAGGACGGGCTCAGATTTTTTGGGTACTCAGTGCCAGCTGCTGCTGAGCTGTTTGTGTCTGGGGTCAGTGCAGGGAACAGAGACGGGAATGAGCTTCCGTGTGGGTGGGAGCTGTCAGCACCTGCTTCAGAAAGGATGACAGGAGATGTAGTGTAGGACTCTAGCTGAACCTCTTGCTTAAAGCAGGGGCAGCTCTGAGGTCAGATCAGACACCTCAGTGTTATTTAGTCTAGTCTTGAAACATTCTCAGGACGGAGGCTGCATTGTCCTGGCAACCTGCTTAGATGTCTGACAGTCTTCAGGGGGAAGAAGTCCCTGTTCATACCCAGGCTGAATCTCAAACCTCAGCCTTTTCCACTCAAACTTGTTGTCTTTCATCTTCACACCAAGCAGCACTGTGAAGATCTAGAATCATACTCTAGAAAACCTCCCTACAGGTAGGTATTGGGGAGGCTTAGGGTCCTCCTGCCAAAGCCATCCCTTCTCCAGCCTAACTAGCCCAGCTCTCTCAGACCCTTCAGCTCAAACCATCACACTGCCCCTGGACCAAACTTGCCCCAATTTATCAATGATGTCCCTGTACTGGGGAAGTCAATACTGGGCACAGTATGTAGACATAGAGTAACAAGCACTGAGGGCTGAGAAGCTGTCTCTTAAGTAATTGACCTGTGATGAGCCTGTTGTGGTCTGAGAGACGCATGAGATATCACTTTGTCCCCTCTGTCCCTGTGTCAGTGGCTGCTGCCCATAACTCTCAGTGACAGAAAATATACACATGCACTTCAGCTGGGTCAGGGCAAAGGGGGATTGACAAACAGCAGTAATGAGGAGCCGGAAAAGGCCACATACTTGTCCTCCTCTGTTTCCCCAACTATGAAGGGTGGTAACCTTCAGCGGGCAGGAAGGTTGGAAAACATCACCTCTCATGTAAAGTACTTTGGCCATAAACTTCGAAGTGCTTTCCCAAAAAGAAGTTGGATTGCTGTTCCTGTTTTACAAATCAGGAAGCTGAGGAAAAAGGGAAGAAAGTGTCTTGACCGAATTGATCTAGCAGCTGCTGGCAGATGTGGGCAGAGACTCTGAGTGCTCCCCATGTACTGCACTGCCTCTCAGAGCAGGGACCAGCCCTGGTTTCCTCAGGCACACACTCCATGAGTGCTCGATGGCTTGGTACAATGGCAAATTCCCACTTGGAAATCAGGCTGGTGACATGACAACAACAGCCTTCAAACTGTGCAGATTTGTGGCTTCAAAGCACGAGTGCTGATGAGAAATACCATGAATTAGTCATGATCTTATCAAAAATATTTTATTTATGAAAGTAGCAATTATAATATACAACCTATACTGGAAGGACATTGAATAATTGCTAGAATAAATACAGGCAATTTATTCAATCTTTTTATAGAATGAGAAGATTTATTTGACGTCTGAATGTTAACCCAAGCTTTAACTTACATCATAAATAGTTAAAAGGCATAGTCAAGTTTTTTTTATTTTTACCTTTTCTTTTGCTTTTTTTTAATACTGTTCTATTTTGTAATTAACATGAATCAATTCTCCAATCATTAACATAATATTAATATGACTTTCAAGCAATCATGTACCTCAAGATAATCAGACAAATAAGGTAGTGTGTGTGCAGTTCATTCTACAGCAGAATCTATCCACGTCTGCATAAAATAGAGAAGCTGAAAACGCTTCTAAGTTCTTTAAGCATCATATGCTGATTTCTGCTTTACCACAGTGCTTTTAATACCAGAATCTAAAAAGGGTAGCTGGCTTTCTGTTACTCTTTATAGAGTATATTAAGGCTCAATGCCACATTCCTTTGGCTGGTGAAGGATTGCAGAATTTAGTCCTGAATATTATTTCTCAAAATCATGGTCCAAAATAAATGTCCAAGACTGATTATTAGGCACCAAGGAAGTGATGAATTTGCTAAGCCTCAATGTTTTCTGATTAAAAAATTGGCTTCCTTTCTAGTAGATATGCTCTAGTCAAACACAAATGATTGGGCTCAGTACTGGGGTCTGTATTACACTGGATGTCAGAGAAGTTGATGTTTGTATTTTCTCTAAACTATATGAAGGGCACTGCAGAAATTTTATAGTACACCACACACATTTTGAAAGTGTTGATAAGTTTTTCCTTCCATGTTTTTTTTTAAATAAAAAATCTGAACTATCTGCTTGGTACTAGCAGATTATTAACAACTACAACCATCAGTGAAGTCAACAGCACTTTTGGGTGCCCAATATTTTTCCAGATCAGAAGTTTTTGACTCCTCAAGTCCCATATAAAATCAGTGGGAGTCTTCCTATGGTAATGTCTTTTCCAGTGACAGAGAGGCCTGCCTTGCCTTGTGGTTTATTGTGCATGTCAGGGATATTAAGCTCTCAACAGAGAAGCAAATTTCCCTTTTACAATGTTATCTAAACAAAAACCCCAAATTGCACATATCTACCCCTTTGGCCTTTTTTATGCACAAATATGCTTGTACGCAAAACCTGACAATGTTGGGCCTTTCTTAATAAATGTCTTAAAAGAGCACATTTAAATGCTTTTTCACAGAAATAACCATTCATTAGTTGCAAAAATGCAGAGAGACCTTTTAGTTGCAAAAATGCAGAGAGACTTTTTATTTTTTCTGTTGTGAACAATATCATTTCAGCAGAAATTTGAGGTGAGAAAGTATGATTTTTTTCCCTAAATATATTTAAAAAGGCTAAAGAACAAAATGTTGGGGAGGCAGCTTTTTTTGGCAGATAGTAAAATATAAAATATGTGATTTAAAAAAAAAGTTGGCTTAAAAATACACACACACAAATAATACAATAATATAAAAATACAGCTCAGCCAATGGCCTCTTAAAATTTACCTTTGGCATTACATTTGGCAGCCTAAAACAAAAGACCCTTCCTATAAACAGAACTATAAAAAAAGAGAAGTTCATAAATTAGGTTGCAAGGGGTTGTAAGGTCCTTTTCCAAATTCTCCAAACTCCTTTCCTGTCTGTCCACACACATAAGCATGACCAGTGAGGTATATAGAACGTAACACTGTCAGGCGTATGCACAATAAAAAAGTGCATAAACATAGAAGTTCTCCCATTTTCTTGCGAACAGGTCGAAATTGTGTGGTTTGTGTCTTCCCCCCCTTGGAAAAAAAAATTGTTTGTTTTTTTTCTTACTTTGGCAGGATGAAAATGAACCCAGAGGAATATGTGTCCTATTCCCAGCAGCAGTGATCCATTTCCCTTGGCAACATATGTCTGATGCCACAGATACTACAAGGTCGTTGGGTTGCTTTACAACTCTGGGTAACTTCCCACGGAAACATCATACGTCTAGCACCATGTCGTAGTGTTGTTGCTCTTTCTTCCGCCTGCCACATTTGTTGATAAGAACCATGTACAAAGTCAAAAGCATAACCCAGTAACATGCATAGAGTATTGTGCCAATGATGAGAACTGTCTGTTTTGACTCAGTAAATGGCTTTTTTGATTCCTTGTAAATCGTGAAAATTACGCCACCTAGGAGGATTGTAAACCAAATGGAGACTGGAATGAGTCCTATAAAATTAACTACAATGGTTTTCCTTCCTGATGTGCCCCACCCTGCTTTGTTTATCGTAGCAATTGCAAACATCTTTGCTGGCAGTAAACTTGACATGTACAGCACTGAGTAGAGTGACATGAACACCATGACAATGTTGCCCCTAAGGAAGCTGGCAAAGGAAGACTTTATCAGGCCAACTAACTGAACTGTCAGCAGGAAGAGGAGGATGTTCCAGATTTTTCCCCTGTAGAAGAGCTGAATGACTGTGGCGATAAGGAAGAAAGGAAAGAATCCAGTGATTACAGCTTCATAGGTCATCCACAAATGATGCTTGTGGAACCACATTGCATTATAAAGCCACTCTCTAAAGTAGGATTTACTCCAGCGCGTCTGCTGATTCAGCCACCTGAGATACTCTATCGGTGTTTCGGTAAGGCACTTGGATCTAGCGGTGTATTTTGTTGCATAGCCCAGACTTAGCACTCTGTTAGTTAGATGCCTGTCATCTCCAAAGCTGCACTGGGAGCCCATAAATTCTTGATTGTACCAATCTTCCACAAATTCATGCAGTAAAGAGTTTCTGTACATTCCCAGAGGTCCGCTGATGCACTGTACACAGCCAAAGTAGGATTGACAGGCTCTTTCTATGTTAAATGCCATCCAGTATCGCACGCTGCTCAGAAAGGAGATCCAGGAATCATATTTGTTCAAAATCTGCAAAATAAAAAAAAATTTCATTTTAGATGAGCTCTTGAGACAGAAAATATGCAAATTGGATTGATAAGAAATGTGCAGAGACTAGAGAACCATTGGACCAAAGGTGGTAGGAACCTCACTCCTGAGTCCAGCTCATGGCAAACCCAGGAGTTACACAAACAGCTCAGCCAGGATATTGACAGGAAGGGTGAGATGAACCTTCAAAAGTATGTTCCACCAAGATGTTTTCTTTTTCTTCACACACTTCCTTTCTTCTTTTCTGTCTCGTTCTTCCCTCTCCTTTGTCCCTACTTAAAGACCTGCTGGACTCAGACATTCCTAAGAAGAGCTGGTGGAGTCCTAGACATGGCCTCCTGCTGCTCTGCTCCCCATACCCATCTTTGGGACTCACAGGAGTTCTTCCAACCTTCCTAAAGCTCTTGCACAGGAGCATGAGAAAAGCTGAGCACATGGTCTTTGCCCTAGATTTTTGGTATTGTAAGGCCCCAGAGGTTTGACCCTGGACTGTGTCCCCATATCCAACAGTAGGCCCTCTGAGGAACAACCTGTTCTGCCTCTGCAGTAGCAACCCTGTTACTTTTTCCCAAGACATAAGGTGATATTCCAGTAGAGTCTGTAGTCCTTTGGCCTCCATAAAGCTTTCAGTCTTTCTCTTCTGCACACCTCACTTGAAGCTCAGACCTACACTTAAAATACAACAGAAGCACAGTCTAGGTGTCTGAACACTCAGTGAGGGTATGAGTACCTGCAGATGTACAAGTCCATGGCTTTGCATCCAGGTTCTCAGCACACAGCTTGTGCCAGAGGATGCAGCAAGGAAGTGTGTGGCAGAGTGGCTGTGCCTGCTTTGAACCTATGTCTTCTCAGTGTGGGGATTTTCAGGGGGGCCTTCTACAACTAGAAAGCATTGCCCTGTAACTAAAAAAGAGCAGTCTTTGTTCTGAGGACCCTAATTTGTCTCAGGTGCGAAGGCTGTGGGCCAATCTTGTCTCTGTTTCAGTTTAATTCCAGAATATTTTAGAAGCAGCAGGGCTTGGAGATAGATACAAGCCTGGCTCAAATGCATTTGGTGTATGCTGGAAAATGAACTGGGGAAAAAAAAAAAGCCCAGAGCCTTCACTGTGTCACCTTTCCTCCCAGAGGACACATGTCCTTCCCACCTCTCTCTGCAGATGCTTATGAAAGTTCACTGTCACAGCTGAACCTGTGCTGCCTCCCTCCACTTGTACTCACACATGCCTGGCATCTCACATGCGTAGGGTGAGTGTGACACCTGGTTTGTAGCCAGTCTAGAACTCCAAAGTTATTCAGGTTTCTGTGTGAATCCTAATTTCTGGAGTTGAGAGCCACATGCCTGAAATACTTCTGACTACTGGGGCATTCATTAGTAAGTGCTTGCCCTTATAGATGGCCTTTCTTCTCTGTGTCACATAAAAAGCCCAACTGAGCATGGGGGACTGATCCTAAGGCCTATTGAAATATTCATACGCATTTTTCTCTATAAAGTGCAGCAGAAGGAGTTGTGTCAAAAGGAACCAACAGTCTTCTGCTGTAGCTGTCAGCCAAACTTTGCAACGCTGGAAATCCTAACAGATGTGGAGCTGGTCTGACGTAGGAGTTTTCCATTGCCCTGCCTGCCAGAGATGCAGGGGAAACCCAGCAACACACAGAGTGCATAGTACACAGCATTTCAAAATGTCTTTTATTTCTAACAATCTTGGATGACAGTAGCAATATAATAGAAGTACTTGAGATGCTGAACATGGCTTTGAGAGACCTGTTCTCAGTTCCCTGCACCCCTATAGCTTTTCTTTGGTACCTTGGGCAAGCAGTTACACCCAGAGACTCAAAGATGCCACAACAGTCCTGCAATGCCAGTGTCCTTCTTTTTACATATATGGGGCAGAATAATATTTGTTTGCTTGCTATGGGTGTTAAACCACACAGTGCTCACATACAAGAATAAGAGTTTCCATTCAATGGACAGAAAGATCAAGGTATGATAAGAGCCTCTATAATGGTATCACATATTATATATATACATACAGTATATACACATCTAGTATATTCAGTGCTATTCCAGGCAGGGAAATCAGTTGCAATGCAAATAGTTGCTGAAACTCCTCTGTTAATCTGAAAATTGTTGTACTCACCTGCACATCACCTCCAACTCCTCCAACCATTGGATCTTCTTCTAAAACCTTTACCATCTCCACTGATGAGGCTGGATCAAGCATTGTATCCGAATCACAGACCTACAAGTAAGACAAAACGAGAACAAAAGTGGGTTAAAGAAGAAAATAAAAATCATGCGAGTGGTTATAATGACTCTAAATGCATATTCTCCTGAATGCAATTAAATCTGACTTTGGAGATTGCATTGATATTTCTGTTAAAGGCCATTTGTACCAGGCAGCAAAGAGTGGTGCTGAATGAAACAGAGACCTTGTTAAGGCTGTGCCCTCCAACAATCCTCTCTTCCGTATCAGCTCTGGTTTTTTACTAACACAGTGGGCTGGCTTCGTTGAGTAAGATATGGGGCATCACAGAGTAAGACAATGTTTGTGTGTGTGCAGCAGATTCCTATTGAGCCCTAGCATAGGGTTTCCCTGCATCAGCTGCACAGTTGGAGCACCCTGGTCAAATGTTTCCCACTGCCATATGAGGGAAGGAGTGAGGAGGTAAATTCCAGACACTTGTTACAAAAAAAGAAAGAAAAAAGTCAAGTAGGAGTCTGGTAAGAAACCTAATAGTTCTTTCACTCACAGAAGACTTCAGCAATTCATGTAAGATATGTATCTTGGATTCCAGCACAAATTCATTTTTAATTTTAGATGTATAGTGTGTTATTAGTAGTGCCGTGATTTGACATTTGATATATAGAAATTATTTGCTATTTTTCTCTGGCATTCTTATAAAAAATATGTAAGACCAGAAGGAATGAGTCTCGAAGTTCAGTACTCCATGAGACCAGGGCAGAAATAGATGACACATGCAAGGCATTTCAGCTACACAAACACTCCTAGTCAACTAAATTCTGTGTACATTAGGAAATTGGCTTTCCCCTGGAGAGTAGGAGGAGGGCTCAGACAGGCTGGCCGGTCTGCGAGGCAGCTGGCATTGCTTTCATTTGCTCTGAGGAGAACAGCACGGGCTGCAGCCTGTTTCAAAAAAGTGGGTGTTTCCTTGTCGCAGTTGCTGGTGCTGAAAGCATTGCCCACATAGTGCGTGAACTCACTTCACAGATGCCCAGGACCTGGAGCAGAGACTGTCCCAGAAACCCCCCTCTGACTGGCTGAATCCTGACCTACAAATTCTCATACTGCTTCCAGTTTGTCCCCACACTGATTCCTGTGATTTCAGATGGGGTCGGCAGATGCTAAAGTCAGTAGCTCTGCATGAACAACATATTAAGACAGATTCTGCTGAGGCTTTGTATCAGGTATCTTAATTTTGGTGTTCTTCTGTGCAAACTTTCAATTCAACCCAAGTCCTCTCACTCCAGGGGAGCAGTAACCTTTGTGTCTGGTCTATAAAGGGGGAGGAGAGCATTTTGAGGCTCTGCTATAGACTAGGCTCAAGAGGAGAGGTTACCCAGAATAGTTGGGCTGCATAGCTTGGGATGCAGCTGGGAGTCTGCCAACATGTTCCCCTCCATGCTCACTCAGAGGGGGCCAAGAGGATAAGGGTGATGAAAGCTCTCATATTTCCATCAGAAGAAAAGCCACAAGCATCTCCAGCTTGCACTAACTCGATGCATCCATCTCCTCTCCTCAAAGGACTCATCCCAAGGAGCACCTTTGTAACCTGGCCAAGGTGTGCCTCCAGCTTTAGTGGAAAGCTGTCGTCAGTGGCAATGCTTGGTGATAGAAAGGGAGCAAAACAATTCTACTGAAGAGGAGAAAGGATGCCTGTATTTCACCAGGGGCTTCCTGGAAAGACCTGTTGCTGAGTGTTTTGCACAGGTAATCTGTAGTTTGCTGAATTCCCAGGGTGCTCAGGTAGCTTTAGGCATCCCATTTCTTGTTACCATGAGTGGTGGGCTGGGATCAGCTCCCTCCCCAGCCCCTCTGCTTCCCCTCCAGCACCTGTCACTTGAGCAGCCAGCACCCCATCAGATGCATTTCTCTATAGCAGAAAGGTCTGCCCATGAGAACCCTCACTAATATGAAATGAGGAGAACACTGGATATTTACAAGTTACCATTACATGTCCTGGGCATGCCAGCACAGTGGATATGTCTGGGGTTCTGGGACAAACCTAACAAGCCATTATTTTTCATCTGGATGAGGTTTTTGCATGTGAAAAGAGGACACTCCCAAATACAGACACTTAGGAACCCAAATAAAACACACTGAGGTCTGCCCAGCCAGGGGTGGCCCAGGACAGCCCAAGAGGCAATTTGCCATCTTTCCACATAAGGGCTGAGTGACCTAAAAATTACTTCCTTGGGTCACAGAGTTGCATGAAAGGGATGGTTGACCTTAAGCGAGCTGTTCAGATACTTTCTGTAGCCAGTGACAGCTTATCCAAGCTGCTTTGAGAAGTTCAGACTGTGCTGGACTGTCCACACAGGTACCTCCATCAAGCCAAGATGAATTGGGGCTGGCTGCCCCAACCAGCTCTGCACCAATGACACCTGCCAATTTAACTCCTCCACTGATTACTTGCAACTGCTAACCTCCTCCAGGATGGAAACAAGCCTTCACAGCAGTTTCAGGTACTTAATGAGACACCACAAATGGCAACAGCTTGTTATCTGCACTGATCTGACAGCTTATGGTTGCCTGTCCATAACCCCAAGGTGTCTTTTAAAAACCGTACAATTTCAAGGCCTACAATTTCAGGGAGGGCAGTGGTGCTGAATGGTCCAATTTTTTAAGTGCTTGATCATTGATGCAGATTGCTTAGCCTTTAATATGTTGGGCCTGTTTAAAGTAATTTACCCTGGGTCTCCCCAAAGAACCATTTAAAATATCTCAACCTTCATTCATTCATAAAACAAAGCCACATTTTAGCTACATTGCTTCATGACAGTGTAGTCTCCAGAGCCACCAAGGTGCTGCATTTCTATTACAGATGTAACTGTAGATGTGACTGTGGCATTAGTCATTACTGCAGACTTTGCTCAGAGCACCATTGCAGTCCCTGACTAATTCATTAGGACTTCTGAGCCCGGTCAGGAGCTGACCAGAAATATCTCTTCCATTTTCTCAGTTTATGCTATGACTGTTGAAATAGAAACATTTTTTCCAGGTTCCCTGAAAAATGTAAGACCTGGACTGAGGGAGGAAACTTGCAATGAATCAGCTTCCTCTCTGCCTTCTTTCTCTGCAATCTGGTATTTCTGTGTGAAGTGATTATAAACCCATGCTAATAGAGAAAATCAGCATTTTTATCCCATCGTAGTTCCTTACAGCACAGAATCAAAGTGCAGACAATGGAGAATTTAGGGTCACTGTTTTCAGAGAATAAATTAGTTTCAGTCTGAGAAGTGGTAGGGGACGGGGTTTAAATCTTCGCCTTACTCTCACAGCTCCAATAACAGAGCGGTTCCTGGCATTCTTCAGTTCCTGCCCCTCCTGTGCATGGAAGACTTGCTGCTCTCAGCCCAGCTACTGGCAGGCTCTCCACATCCCTTGGACACTGTGCACGTGGATGCTGTGCTGTGCAGAGCATGTACACACCCACACAAGGCTGGGCACAGACCCCAGAAACACATATGGCTCAGCCATGCAGCTGCCCTGAGCCAGCAGAGAGCATCTCACGGGGAGCTGTTGCTCCACCAGAGGAGACTGCTGGATGCTCTGAGTTTGGGAGAAGGTGGGAAGAACTGAGGGTAGTTCATTAGGAAGATCATCTCATATTCAGTGGTATTAGTCGAATGAGCCTTGTTGGCCTTGAATGATAAGGAAGGGACCTTAGTGTCCAGCTAGAGATCCTGACCCCACCCACTTTCCTCCATATACATGACCTCTTCCCCTTCCCACAATCAGCAGAGCTGTTTGCAGGAGTGAGAAGTGCTCCCATGTAAGTAAGGCAAAAGCACAGACAATCTTTCAGGGGATCCAAGGCAGCTGGAAAGAAATGTGCCTCTGCTGCTTTGAAAACAGGGAGAGAGGACCCAGCCTAATTCATTTTTAAGTGAATAGTGTTGTAAGAGCTTTAAAGGCCAAGTTGCGGTGAGTGAGGTAATGCAGCTGTAAGGGATGAAGCAAAAGCTCCTTCAGGCTTTAGCTGGAGAAATCTTTCTTTCAAATCTGCACATTGACCCTTTTACTGAATACTCCACATAGCCTTTGACATCTTTAAAATATCCTCATATTTTTTACAGATTCCACCACTGCTCTGAGATATTCCCTAGTGCCATCAAATACCTGTCTGCCTGCTCACATGGGGCCACTAACAACCTCACAAAATAAAGCCTTACCCAAGATCTTAAACTACAGGAGCATAGACGGGGTTTTCAGGAGGCCACTGGCTTTGTGTGAATCAAAATCATTTGGATGAGGGGGCAGTACTGAAAGCTGGGGGAGGATTTCAGATTTCTCCAGTAGCTGGTGCACAGATTTAACATAGTCACAGATAGACAGGCCATTTTAAAAGCTAGCAAAATACCCTTTTAACGGTCAAGCTGTTTCCAAATAGACTGAAAGGAGCACTGTGTTCATCAGGGACTAGGATGGCCTCTAACATGCTGCACAAAATATACAAAAGCTGCTTTCTTTCAGAGTGTGTTTGAATTGGCACTGACCTGATGCTCTAATACCTACCTGTACATAATCCACGCTTCTCCCCAGTGCTTTGAATGCTGTGTACATTACTTCTCTTTTTCCACCCCATTTCTGCATGATGCAAACACTTTTGTTGGACAGGACCAGCTGAGATACGTGTTGCATGCTTTCTCTGTGAGACTCTTCCGTCTCACCTGGACCTTTGTCGTGGAAGTTATTACTCCAGACATAAGTGGCACATGTGTCCCTACCCATGATTTCAGTGAAAATGTCCATCATGTAAACGTCATCTTCTGAGTTCCCATCAATGACCATAACAACTTTAATTCCAGGGTAGGTCAATCTTTTCACAGAAAGTAAACATTTTCTTAAGTAGTCAGGATCCTCTTGATAGGCAGCAATACAAAGGGCAACTGTTTTGTTCAGCTTGATTGGAGTCTCTAGCGACCGTTTCATTTTCCTGTGCTCTAGGTAGGCAAACAGGCTTTGGATGATGAGATGTGATGCCAAGATAGCACCATAGAGTCCAAAGGAGAAGTAGTAGTTGTCTGTTTGGATGAACTGGTAGCCTACAATGTAAGCAGCGGTGATTCCCAGCAGGAGGGACACCCCAAAGAGTGTGGTTCCAAGTATTCTCAGGATACATATAAACCTCTCACAATACATCTGCAAAGAAGTAGGGAAATCGTTAGCAGAGCCACCACTTGCTGATGTGAGATCTCATAAGCGGTTCACGTGGCTACAACACAGATCTCAGCGTCAACAGATACACCCTGAGCTCCTGGCTCACAGACTTACGGCATCACCTTGCTCAACTTAACATCTCTTTGCAGTATTTTCTGCATGTAAAGCATGACCCAAATACACTTAGTGTAGCAGAGATGTTTGCTATTTGTAATGTTCTCACAGAAGTTGCTGTCTGTGTCAGGATCTTATTTTGGCAGCCTGGGCTTGCTGGATGAGACGCTCTGTCGTATTTCCCTGAGGAGGTTAGAGAAGGGCTCTTGGGCCACCACTCGCTTCATACAATCACAGGCGAGTGGAACAGCTGAATGTCTGGGCAGCCCCTCCTCATCCCCCATCCATGTCATGACTGCATCCCACCCTGAATTGTTTCGGTCGCTTAGTTATGTTTGCAAAAATATTGGAAAGACATTCTTAAAACAGATGTCCGAATGTATTTATAATTTTTTAAACAGATGTCTGACTATATTTATAATTTATATTTATATAATCAGACATCTGCTTTAAAAGGTCTTCTCAATACCATTGCAAAAATATATTATTTATACATTCGTGTACATAGATATATGCACACGTGAGCATGTGTGTATAGGGGCTAAAGCTTGACTTAGATTAAGTCTGTGGCAAAAATACTCATAAATTTAACAGAGCCAAGACTCCACCCTGGACTCAGAAATTCCTTAGGACATCAGTTGATTCTGACCACTTCTACATACTTAGGTTACCTGCCTGTAAAATCTTCTAACCTAAGCTCTGGGCCATGGCTGGCATGGAGGGTGCTCTGGTATTCTCGAGACAAACAGCCTAGACAGGCAGACAGGTAGACTATATTGCTACCTAACTGCTTTCTGTTGACAATCACATTAACAATTTTATGCTTTCTCAGAATTACAGGAAGTTAATGACAATGTTTTCTGTCACTGCATGCATTTAATGTGAAGGACATAAAACAGATAATGTCTGTTTAAGGCTAACCCAGCAAGTGTGTTGCAAGTCAATAAAGCTCATGCTTGAATATTTTGCTGAATTAGATCCTCTCAGAGTAATGGACTTAATATTTGTGTTTTCTTGCTATTATTCATGTTTTCCCTGCTGCTATCATCTTGCTCGTTTGCTGATCATATTTGTTTCACCATCTGTTGGCCAAAGCTGAAGTTGGAACAGGACTTCCTTACATCATATATGTTTTTAACTCTTCCTTGAAAAATTACTACCAAGCTACAGCAACATAGCTGTCATCAATTATATATGTCTGACAAGTTACAAGCTTGGAAAAAAAAAGTCAACACAAACTTACCAAATCAAAATAAAACTAGATGAGCACGAAGTCGGAGGTTACAAAGACTTTGTTTTTTTTCCTCTGGCTATTTAGGGTCTTAAATTTCAAGACAGAAGGAAGCCTCTTAAATGTATATTTGGAGCCAGTGTTAAAGAAATCGGACCCCATCTTTATGACTTCCTTGAATACTTATGGCTGGGCTCTGACAGGTGCTGTAATCATCCACCAGGAAAAGGGACCATCCCTGCTCTGGTCTGTCTGAAAATTTTTCACAGTGGGGGTCATAAAGAAGCCTAATAAATGATATGCTTACCTCCACTGGTATATATGAATTAAAACCCAGTGTCCAAATTAGACTTGCTTTAGAAAAGAGATTAAGTAATGGATCCCCTTCTAGGTTATCTTAAAGTCAAATAGCTTGTGTGTTTACTAATTCCTCAAGCATGCAAAATGTCACAAACATCAAGGTAAATGTCTCATTAATGGTGTAGCTGTACTCTGCTTTCCCTTTTGGGGTTTATCACTTCTTTTCTCTTGCCAGAAATAGAACATTTGTATTAGTGAGTAGAGGCCAGAGTCTGCTTACATTAACAATTATATGGCTGAAATAAATGGACCACTTTGATGGGTAGAAGTCACAGGATTTAGATTAAGATCTGGAGTGGTTACATTTGACTGCCTATATACTGTACTAGGCATCTTTTATACTTTGTTATTGCTTTTCTCTACCTATGAAGTGCTTCTGCAAAAAAAGGAAAAAAAATAATTCTCTGATCTTGTCATTACAGCCCAGCTTCCCTCTGTTGCAAACCTCCAGTCTTTTAAAATCAAGAAATGGATTTCTGGTGCTAATAAAACAGCATTTTTTTCTATCCTTTCACTGTCATCCTTAGGAAAATAAATGGTGTTTTTTTCTAAATTCCTGGCTTTCATCAAAGAAACTTTGCTCTTTGTATGTGCAATTGAGGTTTTTATGTATAGTCTTTAAACTGACTGAATCTCAAGGAACTCTGGAAAAAGTTGCTCAATATTCTCAAGCTTTAACACGTGAGCTATTGATAGCTTGCCCAGCAGAAATGATTTTTATCAACTTGAACATGCCCAAGCAATGGCAAATAAGCCAAAAACTCTCCACCCTTCTCCAGTAATTGAGCCAAAAGTAAAAGGAAATGATGCTTGTACAAGTCTGGGACCAAAAATGAACTGCTGAGTCAAATACTAACACCAAGGGTAGGGAGCAGCTTCATTAGAGATTTTTAGGTCAGACAGTGCTGTTATGAGCATCTAGCCTGGACTAACACAGTGAAATATAATAATTCTATTTTGCAATTTGGGCACCTAAATCCTTTATACACACCTTCCCCTAACGCCACGGTTAAAACCCAGTACAAGCTTTACGCAGCCTCCAGCAAACAGACTCCAGGTTTGTATAAACAAGATGACTGTATGTATAAAGGCTTCAAAGTCTGCTATTGAGCAATTTGTGGTCATGATATTGCAGCTGTTTACTTTCGTGGATGGAGCTGAGCAGTGCTCACCAGCACATCTAGTAGAAATGAAATGTGAAAGTCATATGCTAAATCCTAATGCTGTGTAGGCTGTTGCTGATTCACTCACACATCTTGATTCACTAAGAGGTCCCAAGTATATATGTGCCTTGTAGTGACTGTACAGGAGGAGGCAATGTGCCTTTCTTTGGATGCTTTTATGGAAAAGCATGGCCAAGAAATGAACTCTTGCATGTACTCAGCATCAGAGCCCACCTAGTGAACTCTTTGGCATTGTGTCTCTTTTGGCACCCTGACAAAGCCACAAAAAGAGGATTTTCTTGTCCAACCTATGATAAAGGAGAACTTACTCTACATTAATATCAAGAACTGGCATGACTAAAACTTGTAGTCTTCTAACATCATTTTCAGAAAAAAAATCACGTTAACAAATGAGAGATACCTACCCTCTACATATAATGATGGGGGTATTAACTGCAGCACTAGAGATCACACTCCTTTCTCAGACTGAATAATGCCTTAGATCTCAAATTAGAAGAACATAGCAAAATATGCTTCAGTTCTCTCTATTCTGAAAAATATTTAGGCTAGTAGTTAACTGTAGTTATGGTCCATAGACCTAACTTTAATAAGATCTAGACACCTAATTGAAATTCAGCAGGTTCATATGTCCTGCTTTGGACTGGGTCTTTCCTCAGCAAAGAATGCTGGTGACTTCTGTGGTAAAATACCAATCCAAAATCATGTAGCACAGTCTGTCCATATGGTTATTAATCAGCTTTCATGGATCCCTGACAGTAACAGGAACTGAAGACAGCAGAAGTCAAGAGGCATAGAGAAAAAAAGAAAAGCATATTTTTTTACTAATACATCAAGGAGGTAACAAACAGATAGGGTCAAATACATATCCAGAAAACGTATGTGCATTGGTGTCTGAAGACATCAATATTAACTGCAGTTTCTTCACTTATTTTAAAGGAAGCAAGCAGGTGGTACCTGGCATCTGCTGATACAGGACATGGAACCAGTGACTGATGGGAGATCAAACTGAAATTAGGTTTGCTTATAACACATGGGGATGCAGCTCACTACATCACCTCTGTCAGAAATCGCCTTTCATGCACAACACTCAAACATTATCAGGCATTGGAACAACCTACCCAGAGAGGTGGTGGATTCACCATCCCTGGAGGTTTTTAAAAAGAGATTGGACGTGGCCCTTAGTGCCATGATATAGTAATTGGAGTTGGATCAGGGATTGGACTTGATGATCTTAGAGGTCTCTTCCAACCCTACCTATTCTATGATTCTATGATTCTATGATTGCCCTGTAGTACTTCTGGATAGTTTTCCCCAGAAGATTAAAAAGCAAGAGAGGGAGACAGAAAGTTTGTACATGATGTGTAATGATTTGGAAGGTTGTTTGAAAGAATTAGGACTTATTAATTCCAAACATTTGAAAACATTTTTAAAAATCGCAGCCATAAGCTGCAAAAGTCAATATCTATCCAGGAGAAAACAGTAAAAGTTCAATCACAAACATGTTCATTTTTTGCCTGTATTGGATTTGACTGAGATGGAGTTAATTTTTCCCATAGCAGTCCTCATAGTGCTATGCTTAGCATTTATAGCTAGGAAGGTGTTGAGAACACACCAGTGTTTTGGCTACTGCTGAGCAGTCCTCTCACAGCATCCAGGCTGTCTCTCCAATGTTTCCCCTGCACCAGTTTACTAGGGGTGGGCAAGATCCTGGGAGGTGACATAACAAGGACAGCTGACCCAAACTGACCAAAGGTTATTCCACACCACATGACATCTGCTCAGATATAAAAGCTAAAAGGAGGAGGAGGCGGAGGAATTAATTATGACATTTTTTTTCCAGAGCAACTGCTACATGTACTGAAGCCCTCCTTCCAGGGAAGTGGCTGAACATCACCTGCTGACAAGAAATAGAGAATAAATGTTTTGTTTTCCTTTACTTTCTACACAGCCTTTGCTTTATTAAGCTGCCTTGATCTCAACCTACCTGGTGATCTTCCATCTTATTTTCTCTACCCACATCCTGCTGAGGAGCGGAGGGATAGAGCAGCTGGGAGGGCACTATGCAGCCAGCCAAGGTCCACCCACCACAGTCCCCTTTACCTATAAAGGTTCAAAAGATCTGTGCCTCTCTCTAGACATCTAGGGCTATGGTCACATCAGCAAATAGTCTAATATTACAGAAATAGATCTGCAACAAGGAAGAATTGGTACTAAGGGCCCAACTCCGTCCTCCATACATTTTCATGTTTTACTCTGAACTAAGTATACTCAGACTCCATGGATTAAAAACCTGAGAAGTGTCCCCCAGGGGTGTAGCTTGCAATTAGTTCATTCAAGAGGAATCCAGCTTGGGTGCCCAGTGACTGCTTTGCAATAGAAACTCAAGCAATTTAGTTGGAGGTAGTGCACCTGTAGCATTGGCTTCAATAGCACACTCTTGATTCAAAATAAATTGATAATACAAATCAACTTTACACACAAGATCTGCAGGTCAGATTTGTCTGCAACCATTGTTGAAATCAGAAGTGCTGAGCACAGATAACCTTTGAAAATGTCTCATTTTTACGTGCCTGTATCAAAGGTGAACTCTTGAATATGTACTGAACCCTAATGCTGAGGCTTTGGATTCAGCAAAACACATAAGCATGCCATTAAAGATAAGTGTACACTTAGGTATTTTTGCAGAAGAGGGAAATCAGTGGATAATATATCTTGCAGTTCTGTAGTAAAGGCATAAAAAAAAAATCTTTCTCTGTGAAGATGCTATTTCCGGGACACTCAAGATAAAAATGTATCTATATGTTTGAGAAATTTATTATAGAGATTAACCTCCCTTATGAAGGTTGTTAGATGGGTCAGTGTTAACCACTGCATTTTTTAGGTTAGGGAATCTAAGAGCTGATCAGGACCCAGATAATTTGGATTTGGTTCCTAGTGTTGTTATTCACCTGCGGGATAACCTTAGGTAAGTGAATTCACCTCACTGTTTCAGCTTCCTCACCTGTAAAATGGGAATCATGATCATACAGGAAGTATTTGGAGGTCTACAAAACCCTTCATAAGGCTTAGGTTACTGATATTTTTGCAATGTGACTCTTTCTGGGGTGATATGGGATCCACCAGTTCTCTAGTTACCCAACACACCACTTCCTATTTTCCTTGCCTATATTCACCTGAAAGTATACTCAGTAGGGATTTGTCTGCAAAAAAATGCAACTCTCATCCAGCAGGATGCCTGAGATCAATGAGGTTGACCCCATAAAACCCAACACACGTGGTGGCTATAAGTGCATACAGCTACCAAGGGCTATTTTGCACACAACCAAAGGAAGAATGCCAATTTTATAAGCCTTAAAACCCCCCTCCGTAAGTATGAGAATAATAGCATTGGCTTCATCAGAGCAGCTGCTTCAATTACACAAGTGTGTGTGTTTGTGTGTGTGTGCACGCATGCACATGCTGTATCTGGCCCCCCCCACACACACACTCAGTGTGTGTACACGGTGTTGAAGACTTACAATTCTTCAGCCAATATTTAGATTCATTATTAGCCTTATTTTGATGGCAAATTAAATAATTTATCCTTGGAGTACAAATTATTCCAGGTACACGTTAATTACTAGCACAAAGTAGCTGTCCAGACTCCCTCTTCTATTCTACAGCCTGCAGAGAGGAAACTGGAGAGTTATGCTCCATCTGTACATATTTATTACAGCACAGTTACCATATCTGGTCCTTTTGGTTATTTATCGCTTCCAGATTTTGTTATGCTATTGATCTTCTGGAAAGGGCTCACATTAGACTAAAATTAACTCTGGGGTTCAGTTTAAAGTAAAGAACAGGATTACTAATGATGGCAAAGTGTATCTGTATTCACAGGCTTTGGTCAGCAAATCAAGAATCTCCTGTCTGATCAATGTATGTTTCCCACTAAATTGCCTAAATTTAGTCTCTTACAGGTTTGAGTAACCAATATGGAATGAATTTTACAGCTGCTGGTTGGATTTGAGTGTAATGTAGACAGTGATACACTAGTTGTTTAGCAAAAAAAAAAAAAAAGAAAAGAAAAGCAAACCAACAACAACTCCTCGCAGACAAATGCTCTAAGAAATAAATAAAGGAGTAAATCATACTGGTACTCAGATATTTTGGATTGTGGTTAAACAAAAACCTAGCTCAGAAATACTTTCTGGTTGCCAGTTATTAAGTCCATGGATGCACAAACTTGACTATTTCATTACTTAATCCAGCAAATAAGTATTTATTTGGTGTACACAGCTTAATATCTTGCAATTAGGTTATAAAGCACAAGTCATACCTTGTTTGACTTAGTCAAGTCCCACTACACTGAATGGAGGACTACTTTGCTGCTTTATACACTAATCTTGAATAGCAACACCTTGAAGCAAATGTCCTTTCATGCCACAAATAGTTTTTTGCTAGTTAACTTGCATGGAAAACTCTACTGAAAGCAGTAGAGTTGCTCTTCCTACTGGGAAAACCTTTCCTCAGGTTTTTCTCTGCTTGCATGAGAGGTAAGAAAGATTTACTACCCTGAAATGAAATCCTGGCTTTATTGACACCAGAGACAAAACTCCTCTAGCCTAGGGGTTGCTTAATTTTGCACAGTTTTTCAGGGAAAGAGAACATATTTCACTGCCATCACCCTCAGATGAAGTAACCTAACCAATCCCCAAAAGAACCACTGAGGCATCCATGTGACACGCAATGTGTGCTTTTGAAAAAGTGCATGGGTTCCGATGGAAAAATGATCCTTAAGGAAGGAGACTATGAAGCTGAGTGAAACATAGAGGAGCAGCTGAGCCCTGGGAGATGTGGGATCACTGCAGCCCTGAAGAATCACAGAACTGCTGGGGTTGGAAGGGATCTCTGGCAATCATCCAGTCCAACCCCCCTACCAAGGCAGGGTCACCCAGTGCAGGTGACACAGGAACACATCCAGGTGGGTTTTGAACGTCTCCAGAGAGAAACAGTCCACGACCTCCCTGGGCAGCCTGTTCTAGTGCCCTGCCACTCTCAATGGAAAGTTCTTCCTCATGTGGAGGTGAAGCTTCTTGTGTTTTAGTTTATGGCCATTGCTCCTAATCCTTTCACTGGGCACCACCGAAAATAGTCTTGCACCATCCTCTTGGCACTCAACTTGGAGATATTTATATGCATTGATGAGATCCCCCCTCAGTTTTCCCTCCTCTAGACTAAGACAACGCCCATCAGGAGTGTTGTACTACATTGAGGTCCTCTCGGGGGAAGGGAAATGGGGTAAATTCTCTCTCAAGGTCCATTTCACCCTTCTGCCAGCATTACTATGGAGTGTGGCGAGGTGAGTTACGGCCGTGTCCGAGAGACACGAACGGACGCTCGGACAGGTGCCGGGCAGGGCTCTTCGGGACAGAGGGACGCGGTTTTCAGGCGGGAGGGGCCCGGGGGCCGCGCAGTTCCCGCGGGCGGTGCCGCGCGCTCGGCGGGGCCGCTCCGAGGGGGATCCCCGGCCCCGCCGCCAGCGGGGGCGGTGCTGCTGCGTCACGGCGGGGGCGGGGCCGGGGATCCCCCGCGCCGCCACGTCACGGGGGGCGGCCCCGCTCCGCCCGGGATGGGGGGGCTGTGCCGGGGCGGCGGGACCCGACGGGGCCGTTCCAGGTTGCGCTGGCGCTGCGTTCGCCCCCCGCGAAGTGCGACCCTCCCTCGGCCGGCCCCGCCGCCAGCGCGGATCTGGCCGGTGGGCGCCCCGCCGGGGCGGGGCCGGGGCGGGCGTGCGGCGCTGGAAGCCCGCGAGCAGCCCCCGCCCCCCGCATCCCGCCTTCCCCGAACCTCCTGAGCTCGGGAAACCGCCCTCCGCCCTCGGCGCGGCGCCCCAGCGGCTCGGGAGCGCTGGTTTCCCCGCTCCGGGGCGGGACGCCCGCCCCACTCCAGCCCCACGCCCGCCGCCTCGCCTCCCTCCCTCAGTCCCATCCCTCCCGCCGTTCCTGTCGCGTCCTCCGCCCGGCTCTGAATGCACAGCCAGGGAACGGCCGGAGAGAACCCCACCTGGGCTCTCAGCTGGTCTCGCCTTCCCCTCTGGGCTCAGCGGAGCAGCTGCCTAACCTGCTCTAGATTTTAATTTTAGGATCTTTTGTGAGGTTTTGTTTTTGGTGGCTTCCCCCCCCCCCACGATCTTGGCGCTCAGCAATGTCTTAAACGGATTACACGGAGGAGGGGTTGAAGCTGAAAACCTCATTCATCCTCACGACGGTCCTATTCATTGCTGAAATAGGTGTAGCGTAGGAGCCGGTAAGATCCTCCCCCAGCCCCACTCGTATTCTGGGGATCTGTTTCAGCTTTCCTCCCTTGAATAGTGGGGATGGGAGGAGGGGGTCTTCTGCTTTTGAGCTGACAGAAGCGTAATCATAAATCACCTACCTTGTTTGTCCTTCTGTCCTTTGGTCATAGAGGGGCTCCAGCCAACTGTGTGGTCTCACGTACCGTTGCTCCCGCTGAATAGTTTCCAAGTTTGAGGTAAAAAAAATCAAATCGCACTTTTCACGGACTTATTGAGACGCTCAGAAATAAAAAAAATAATTAAAAACGAAAATAATAAAAAAAGTCGTTTAAGGCTATTCAGTCCTACTCATTTTCTCCCACGTGTTTTCACAATTACCACGTATTTGTCTTTCTCTGCTTCAGTTTCTAGCTGCAAGTTGTGGGATTTTTTCCTCAAATAATAGTAATAATAATAATAATAATAATAATAATAAAAAAAGTTAGAAGTAATAAATTAGGAGTTAGTTTCTCGTGGTCGAAGCTGAAGATCTTATTTCAAACCCGGCTAGCCAGGAGCCTGGAGAAGTTGCAAGGCAGCGTCTGAAAGTTTGAGATGTACAGCATCAGATAAAGTCTCTTTGGTGATACCTTGCTGCCCGAGTAACTGTTTCAATGAGGTTTCTCAGCAGCAGCAGCAGCAAACGGGTAATATTTTCCAGACGTCTTTTTCTTTCCTGCTGCTGCTGCTGCTTTTCTGCCTCTTCCACGTTATGGGGTCTTTTAACAAGTGAGACTTGAGTTGTTTTAATAGGCGGAGGATGGGAAGAAGGAGGGGAGGGAACTCCTGTAAGGAGAAAAAAAAAAGCAACCAACCCTGCCCATTGAAATGATCTCAGCCAAGGACCAGTTCAGCGTCAGAAATTTAATTAGCTACTTGCAAATTTTGCAGAGAAATGCAATACACATATGTTGCCACCAACTGGTTCCTCTTCATGCCCCGCAGTGGGGGGAAGCCCCTACTTTCCCCACTCCCTGCATCCCTGGGCTTGGGGTGTGGGACTCGTTCCTCCCACAGCCACTATTCGGCTGGGACAGTTATTGCTGCTGCTGGTTTTTATTAATAAGGGAATTTCCTCTATGAATGGATGAACTTTTCAGTTTTCAGTCCTGCTTTACCCATTCACTCACGGGAACATTTGTTGTAGCAAAGACCCAAGGAAGCTCCCACTGACCTTCATACCCCTGCCTCTCGCGTTAAAACAAGCCGGGAAACACGTTAGGCCATTTAAAAACCGGAGAACTGTGGCGTGGGTTTTGTTTTGGGGGTTTTTCACTTGCTCTGTTTTAAATCAGAAATGTCCACTCTTTTCTGTCGATGGTTCCCGGTAGCCGGGGGCACCCGCAGCTCACAGCACACCCCACTGCTTCTTGCCAGCAGCTTTCGCTCCTTGTGACTCCCTTCTGCCTTAAAGGCAGGTTTCCCCGCTTTCGAGCCCCCGTTTCCACTTGAAATGATACAACAGAGGCACTGGGTGGCACTGTTGAGGCGAGTGGAGCAGCGCGGGGTCCGGGATCCGCCAGCGCCGGGTGCGGGGCCGGAGCGGGGCCGCGCTGGCGCTGCCGCGTCTCGCCGTGCCCTGGCGGGGACCCGCGGGGGAGGATGGCGGGGATCAGCTTCCCATTGCCCCGTGCTGTTTTCTCAAGGACCACAAAGGTCGCTGCTTTGAGGCGTCGCGCCCACAAGGGGAGCCGTGTCCAGACACCGTTGGGAAATCCGGAGGTGACTCTTCACCGAGTTATCGCCTGTCGTTACCTTACCGTGTGGGAAAACTTTGGAGCCCTCTGGGGGCTTCTCATGTATGGTTTAAAGTCGGTGGTTACCTAGACTGGAGATTTTTTGGGAATCTGCCTTGTGGAAGTGGTTAGAGCACAGGTGTGCTCCAAGGGGAGAGTGGCTTTAGGATGTTGCATCAAAGCTGAGATCCTTGAACGATCCATCTGTCTCAAATAACAAGTCTGATGGTACTTTAAGCCAGTATTGTGAGCAGTTTTAACCTGGATGTGGCAGGGAAAGCAGCTGTTTCACCCTTGCCCTCACTGTCCCTTTCCCTACATCAGAAGAACTAACCTAGGTTAGAAATTAGTTACCTGGGGAGAGGGAACAGCAAAAAGGTAAGAAGTACCTTGGGCAGGATGAAGGCAAAACAACTGCTTTTAGCAACAATCTGATTTTTGATGGTTTAGAGTGCCCTTGAAAGTACAGCATGACTTAGCAAGCATGGAGTCTATCAGGGCTTTCAGGCGTTCCTCCTTTTCAGGCCTTCCTCCCTAGGCAGCCCCATTCCCATACTCCAACCACGTCCAAATGATCTGTGTCACACTATCTTTTGTTACAGAGTCTCTCTCATCAGGCAAGGGACATATTGCAGAGTCTGCTCCTAACAGGGCCAGAGGGCAGGAAGGTGTCAAGAAGGCTACTTGACCCCCTCTCCACAGCAGCCTTCCTACTAGCCAATTATGTGGTGTAAGCCAGGCTTACAATATGACCATAGAATCCTAGAAGGTTAAGTGGTTGAAATGGACCTTAAAGATCATCTAGTCCCACCCCCCCATTGCCATGGGCACCTTCCACTAGACCAGGTTGCTCAAGGCCTTATTCAACCTGACTTTGAACACTGTCAGGGTTGGGACACCCACAACCTCTCTGGGAAACCTGTTCCAGTGTCTAACCACCCTCACAGTTAAAAATTTCCTTCTAATACTTAACTTAAATTTCCCCTTTCAATTTGTACCCATTGCTCCTTGTCCTATCACTGCAGTTCATGAAGAATGATAAATGTTCGTCAGTTATCCAGGCAAGGAGCTACCTCATCAAGGTCTGCTACCATCATACACGTAACCAAGTCCTTGATGTTTGTGTGAGTCCTAAAGCATGATTTCCTGACATCAGACTTTCTCTGGCACTGTCAGAGGCAAGAGAGAGTTAAGTGGTAACATGGGTGTCCCTAGTCTGTCCTTCAGCATGGCTACCCTCAACACTGTGCCTTGAGGAGCTGTTGCTGTCAGCGTCTCTGGGTTCCTCGGACACTTGGCTGCCTTGTCTTGATTCAGGGACACATATGTCCTGCACAGGGGACTTCACTTCTAGGATAATTTCTGAAGTGAGGTTTCAGGAGGAGAATGGGCTTGTTTGGTTTAGTTTGGTTAATAACCAAATGCTACAAATTAATTTTTTCAAATGAGCATTTGTTACAAATGAACTAGCAATTTTTTTTATTCCATCTTTTAGTAATTTAAATTTGTAGACTGCATGCCTCCTCTACTGATGACTGTATATTACTCTGGAAATACGCAATGTCCCATTGGCTTAATCCCATGCTCTTTAGGTTTGAACAGGGATCAAGAGACAGAGCCTGGTGAGACACAAATCTTTGCGCAGCAATAGCAACACTTAAATCACACCAAAATTTTGCTTTAGAAAATGACATAATAGGAATGGTGAGTCTCTCATGTCCACAGCTATTTCCTTCTCAGCCATACCTCATGTTGTGTGATCATGCTGTCAGGGCAAGTGGGATAAGTAGTTCGGTAAGTTAGGTTTGCCTACCAGGAAGGAATTAAAATTAGGAGGATATGATTAATGCCAATCCACGCAATGCTGTGGAAACCAGATGTAGATGTATTTCATTAGAACTATATCACATCTACATTTATATGTTATGTTACATCTACATGGTTACCATTATCAAACAATCCTGCTTTCTAATTGTGATTTATAATCACAGTTGGTGAGGAAAAGGGAGTTCTTGGCTGTCGCTGTCCACAGGCATAGATTATCACCATCTGTAGGGGAATAATCTTAATTAACTAACCTAACTTAGTTTTCTATTGAGATGGTGGGTGTGTTTGACAGAGGTCAGACAAAATATATTTTTGAGGGAGTTTGGCATAGGCTATGGTTGAATAAATTGGTTACTGAAGATCAAATTAGTGGATGAATTGATGGCATGTAAGCCACTCTTTAGCAACCATTGACTACTCACTTTTAGCCTGAGGGAATGGCTCCATGTGCATTTTCCCACCTCTTCTTTCCTATCACCCTTAAAAGTATGTGAATTCTTGCCTCCAACATACACCCCACACACATACACACATGTCAATCTACTCCCTCCCTTGGACCAGCAGAGTTTGCAGTGCTTCACTGATCCCTTCAGCGACCTGTGTTGAAGGCAGCCGCCGAGCCATTTCTTGTGTGCACGTGTGAACTGGCTGTGGAGGGGACAGGGCTGCTCTTGGGTGGAAACCAGCAGCCAGTGGTAGCTGACAGCAGGATTACCCTAAACAACCTCTCCAGCAGGGTTGCTGCCAGGAAAACAGGAGCGGAGGTGATCCCTCAGTGAAGGTGAGGACTCTTATCTCGCATCATCCCTCAGGTAAGGATTTATACAGGCTCTTTTACTGCAGATCAGCTACTGTGTAGAGCTTATCAATAAGAAAAGCACGAAGCAAACACTTTGCAATGCATAGTTACCTTCTCAGTAAGAAAATGAGAGAAAATAAGGTTCTTTGTCATGTAACAGTGAAAAGCTAAAAGAGGAAGGTAGATGTATTCATGCGAGACAGAAGGCATAGTTTAGTAGCAAGCTTTCTTTAAACTGTTATCTGAATGATGAAGGAGAGTGGTGCATATTCCTATGTTTTGAAATCCTCTGGTGTCTTTTTTGGAAGCTACATTTTAGTTCAGTGCAATTTATTTGACCCAGTACAAGAATAACTGAATGGATTTCCATAACAGGAATGTCAGACAAAGTGATCTAGCAGTTCCTTCTACCCCTAGACTCCATGGAACTATCAACAACCCCACTGACTTGCCAGGTGTGTTCCACACCTATTTCCACATGTAGCAGATTCTGCTGGAAGTGAGAGAGTTACAGAAACCAATATGGGTGTAAGTGAAAGCAGGATCATGCCCTAAATTTTGATTTTATGGCAACTGAGAATCCACTTGCAGATTTTAATATAAATGTCATGGGCAGTTTAAGGCCCATGAAGACTGGGTGCAGACAGACCTAACACTGTGGTTGTTTTCACCATATGTAGAACCATTTTAGAGACTTCCAGTGTTCCGCTTATTTAAATCCAAGGTTATTTATCTGCAAAGCTTTACAGGGTCCAGAGAAAACCATTGGTCTTTAAAAGGAAATCACTCTTGCAAAATTGAAACTTTCCAACAATTGCTTTTTAATATAGCAGAGAAAGTCATAACTCGAAGAAACACTTAGAAGTTAAATAGAGGCAGGTTCAGACTAGAAACAAGTCATGCACATTTGGATGTGTACAGAACTCTTGGCTAGAATGGACTGTGACTATCAGCACAAATGCCTGTCAGGATGGTTTGAAGTAATGAGTTTTAATGTGCAACCAGCATGGAGCAGAAGGAAAAGCAGGTCAATTAGAGTTTTCTTTTGTGAAGTCTAATTTAAGAGAAATTACTTAATCACATGCCTATAGTCTAATGTGACAGTAGTGAGAGTCCAGTTTAGAATGTCTCAATGTTAATTTTAAGTAGAAGCATTATATTCTGTGTAGGATTCATAGATAACACCACATGAAACAAAAAGCACGTGCAATTAAAGGTAGATCTATAAACAATGACTCTACTAGTGAACTAGACTGACCAGAGCCAGGCAGCTCAAGGTTGGCACATGTTAATCCATGCTATTTCACTGCTGCCAAGCTCCTGGTGGGGCTGATCCTGACCAGTCTAGAGAGTCTGACTATCCCTGAAGGGGACCAGGTCCCCACCTGGAAGGATGCCTGGGCTCTCACCTCCAATGGGCTGCTCACAGGATGGGGACATACTCCAGTACGTTCTCAGACACCTTCAGATGGAGAAACTGGTGAGAATAATGGTTTTTACACACACCATCATAGTGTCTTTTAGAAGCCTCCATGACTGGTTGGAGGTAGTTGCCTTTATTAATCTCCCTGCTGCTTGGGCAAAACACTGAAGTGGTGCAGCCAGTCACAGCCTGCTTGCAGCATTGCCCTGGCCTCTGACAGCCTGGTGGTTGGAGTTGTCCTCCCAGTAGTGATGCTAACAGAGCCAGTGCAGTCATCCTCAGCTGCCACATGGGAACAAAGACACAGGCACCCTATAAGGTGCTTATTTATAATAATAATTTAAAAAATCATTGAAATGAAATATAACTTTTCATTGCATTCAATTTTCTTTGAAATTAAATTTTCATTAACTGAAATAGAAGGAATGAGTGAGATTTTCCTAGAGTGTATGAAATTCAGGCAGGAGCACAGGACAGACCTAATATTCATTTTTAGGGTGCTCTTTTGTCTGTTGTTGGTATTTACCAAACAGTTCAGCCAAAGCAACCACTTTACCTGATTAATTACATGGTCTCTTTCTCACTTCCCAAAACCACGATTAGTGTTACAGATCAGTGGTAGGATGGTGAATACTACTAAATTGACAACCCCTCCCTATCATCACCAGCTTGGTGAGAGATGGGTTACCATCCTGCAGGCTTCTGAGTACAGCTGCCCCAGGAGACTTCATGGGATGCAGCTGCACTCACACAACTTAGAGGCCCATTGTCTGCCCATGTTGTATGAAAATTTGCCAGAAATCGGAGGGCACATGTGTCTCCTGCTCATTTCTCTGGAAATCCCACATCAGAGCAGCAGCTCTGAGTTACTGACACATTTTCCATCAAAAGTAGCTAGAAATCAGGAGTGGAGCTAACACTTCTGTGATGTTGTGCACCTCCCAGCTGGCTGCCAAGCAGTGTGGCTGTGTGGTAGTGTGGCTGACCTTACCAAGGAAGGGTGTATCTCAAGATGGGGACCCAGCACGTGTGCTCAGCGTCACCTTATGTGACAACACTAACAATCAATTCCTGCCCCAGGAGTACCATATTTTTTATTGCCTGTTATACACTGTCAGGCTGTGGGAAGGGTTCAGGTCCCACTTTTTGGAGCTCCCTGGCTTTCATGGATTTTCTTGGCACGTGGTCTGGGTTGAAGGCTGGATTGCAGCATACAACAGCTGAGCTGTTTGGGTTATTAGATGGTCAGGCGATCACTTAGTTGCCAAAGATTTTTGCCCTCTGTTACACAATGCATCCAGAGTGCGTGAAAATATCAGACAGTGTTGCATTGTGGGGCAGGAAATGAACCTGAAGAGAGCAGGGCTGCTTACAAATAAGGAGTATCAGAGAGTACTAATGATCCCCAGCAGCTTTCACTCAAAGCAGGTAGAGGTCTCATCACAGGTAAATACCTTCTTGCTTTCCCCCATGATTTAAACGGGATGAGGAGGGGGGGTTGGGCTGCCACAACCCTTTTGGAAACATGCATTTGAATGTATGTGCTGATAACAAAGCAAATGCAAGCAGCGACAGGCTGCAGAGCCTGCTAATTCAACTGGCTCTCCTAATCTTTCACTAAAAATGCTGGGTTTGGTTCTGGTTATGAGGGCAGATTTCAAAGACACCGCTCTTTCATGCCTGTTGTCAGACTGAAGCCTTGACGATGAGGGCTTTTTTCCCTGACCAGAGCCACAGGTGACATATCAGAGCTATCAGTGAATCAACAGAGATTTGGCAGTGATAACGTGCCCCGGTGTAGAGTTCAGCTTTTCCTGCTGCTGCTCACTGCACTCCAAAGTGACATTGACTGTCCAGCCTATGATGGGGAAAAGTCTTTCCACTGCCAGGAAGGGGAAATTCTCCAGATGGATATCATCATGCCATGAGAAGATGTGTGAACTTCTATGTTCCTCTGTCAGGGAGAGCTGTGAGCCTTGCTACCCACTGTCCCCATTGCGGGCTACAGGCAGCCACTGTGTCTCTGACCTCCTGAAGCTGGAAACAGCTCCCCTGGACAGAAGAGGAGTTTGTGTGAAGGCTGTATAGTTTTTCCAAGATCTTTCCAGAGAGTCAGGGACAGCAGCTTCCTACAGTAATTCAGAGCTGTTGTGTTATGATTTGGACTGCCTCTTCAAGGAGCACCCTGGCTAAAGAAATGTAACTCCCCATTACATCTTCCTGTGTTTCAGTGAGTGATTAATCCCCCATTATGGCTGGAGGATGCACAGTAATCTGCCTAATAAAATACCTTTGGTGATCCTGTCATGTGCCTATTTCTAGATGTTAAGCATAGCTTACACTACTGATTTTATTAACCTTTTGTAGTAATCCACTGCATCTCACATAAGGGGCTGTGCAAGCAAACACACAATTTAGCATAACCATAGAATAGAATCATTTAGGTTGAAAAGACCTCTAAGTCCAGCTGTTGACCCAGCACTGCCAAGTCCACCACTAAACCATTATTTAAACAGTGATTTTGCAAACACCCATGTTCTGTGACAAGTGCTAAAAAATGCCACCCTCCCTCTGCCATGTGTCTGGAACTCAGGGTCCTGTTGGACTTGACACTTAAAAAGTCCCTTTCTAGAGAAAGCTGTCCTCCCATGACATTTAATGTCACTTGCTGGGGTCTCAGCTTTGTGAGGTCAAGCAAGATTTTTTTTTCCTTTTGAATGTGGACATTTGGCAGCAGGCTAGGCTGTGCCTACTGTCCCAAACCAGGCAGGATGAGCCTCAGGCTCCAGTATGGTCATAAGAACACAAGTGATAACATGACTCTTCAAGACCAGTGGACAGACTCTAATTAATTTCTTTTACTAGAATAAACACAGACATGATAACATTTTAGGCATATGATTGCTGGGAATTGTGTTTCAGATTTTGCAACCCATCACTTGACCCAAGCAAATGCACTCATTCAGGCCATGCTAATCTATATTTTTGTGCAAATCTCTTAGCAATTTTTTTTGCAATGGATTTGAGCTTATCATATGCCATGACTCATCTCAGGTGTGGTGGCTGGGTGCCATGTACAATCCTACATGCATGCAGAAAACATTTGGCAATTTCCAGATTACAGCAGACAGAATGCCCTTTAATGTAGATGCATTAAGGGCCTCAGTCCCTCTGCTAGTTTTGCAAGATTCACCAAGCCCCAACAGGCTCATTTCTTTCACTCTGCTCTCTGATCCATAGTACTGATGGATTCATCCTGCATATTGCAAGGAAAGTTAAGTACATCCATGACTTCAAGACCAAAATCAAGGGTACAGATGTATGAAGTAAGACAGATGAAATCTCTTCACAAAAATTTGTGGATTTTGTGGCATTCCTTGGTACTGCAGGTTGCTATTTCCTGCTGATTGCCTTTCATTAAAACATCTTGACAGCAAAGTGCCACCAAAAAGATCTATGCCACTTCCTATTAAGATATCATTAAATGGGCAGTTACACTAGAAAATGAGAACACAGCATTATTTCTTGATATGCTCACATAGGGATATTCCCAAAGGATTTTCCTTCCCACATTATCTGGAGATGATTATTAACTGATATTAATTACTATTAATGATTAATTAGCTCAATGTACATATTTTGTAAAAGAAAAATACAAGATGTTTAGCTACAGTGATGACATACAAGGCACAAAGTTCATACCATTGGTTTGCAGATGGCTGGGTAAGTCTGTGATGATGGGAAACAGCGTCTTGATTTCTGATGTGAGTATATCAGAGATCGAAGCAACAGCAGCAGCGTAAATCTCTAACTGCTGTCTAAGACTCCAAGTCCATTCACTCTGAGCAGATCCATTTCATTGCCTGGCTTTTGGCCAAATCTGTCATGGGGAAGAATCATGTTGTAATGCAATAGCATCCTGACTCTGCAGGATACTGTTTGATCTTGCCTGTATAGATGGGGTTAAGTCTTGCTATGATGGCATTATGGCAGTGTGCTGCAGCCCTTTGAAGATTGGGGGTTTTCTTCATCTGTGTAGTTGTACTCCTTGTTGGAAGGAGATGCATCCTGAGTGGAGACAGCAAAATCATGGGAAAAGCAGAACTAAATTAGCGGACAGCTTCTCATAAATCTCTGTTCTTGAAAGAACAAGAGAAAATTTTGCCAATACCCTTTGCATTCTGCTCCAAGGGAAGCGACAGATAACAGACACCTCTTTCCCCATTTCCTTTCCAGACACATCTGCAGGGTCCTTTGAACCTGCAGCCTGCTTCCTCCTGGTGCTCTGGAATAGCAGCTGGTGGTTTTTCCCTGGATTCACCCTCTGGTGTCCCCAGCTGATGGAGTACCAAGGCTTTCTCTCTCCTAGCACTCAAGACAGCAGGAATTGGTATCCATCATTTAGTTACAATTCCTCATAGCAATGGAAAAAATAGGGATGTTATTTGTTTCCTATATTCAAAAAATGTGGGTGAAAGTAGAGGTGATTTGTGAAGGCAGGCAAACGCCAATCATTACAGAGACCTATAACATTTTTACTGTTTCCTTGGGAAGTAGAGCCATTCCTGAGGGACTTACCATGCTTGAGCTCAAGTTCAGGCCCCAGCTACTGATACTTCCATACCATCTGTGCACCAACACTCGCAGTCCGTAACGACAGGGTGCCACCTCACCCTTCCTGAGGTTTGATTGTTATTTTTAGAATGGAGCAATGGAAAACCAAAACTTCAAATCCTTCTTCTCAAAGCTGCCTTTATCTTGTATCCTGCCTTTGAGTTTGCTTAGCTGCTCTAGACCCTCTTTTATGGAGGAAGTAAAGGGCCATGTGTTTCAATGAACTGGCAGTGTTTGCTTTGCAAGAGGTGAATTTATGCCCCTTTACCCAATTCCAGACAAACAGTGTAAGCTTAAGGCAAGCTTGAAGATTCAGGAGGCAGTATTATGTGTTCTGCATAGGAGGTACTACAGACATCAGAACCTTCCACCTGTATGTTCAAAGGGATTTTACTGGTGCACACGAGAACTGAGGACGCTAAGAGTGATGTTAACTCATGTACGGGTGTCTGTGTCCTCAAAGGGACTTTTCAGCCCTTTGCCCCTCTTAGCTTTTTGTCCATCATCAACCCCAACATTGCAAATGGTTTTCCATGTGCTGGTGCTTTGGCAGCCCTGTACAGCTCAAAAGCAGGGTGGTCTTTCAGCTGAGAGCTGCTGGGAATACCTGAATTTGGAGTATGGGGTGTATAAGCAGCCTAGTAGTGCCTACCATCATATTGTCCCTGTTAGGCAAAAGACTTGATCTTTGTCTCCATGGTCTCCATTTATAGCTGAACAGATTGGAAGCCTGAATGCCAGTCTTGCTTTGCACAGATATTTCAAGGTCTTATGTTGCTCAAAAAATGGTGTGCTGTACAAAGCACTAGCTTTGATGCTAAGATGCTACATTAAATTTACCTGTGAAAAAGACCCTGAAAAGGTCACGAAAAAGTAAAAAAGAAAGTTCTATAAATATAATTTCAAATATAATATCAAAGCAAGTGATGCTGGGACCATCAAGATTTGCTTCCTGTCAAGTGTTGCTTCTGTGATATCTGCTAAGGGTTGTGCCCATGCTGATCTCCATGAGGGAACAGATTTTGGTCATCCTTTGGACACTTTTTCACCCAGTGCTTGAAATACGTTATTATTTTTCAAATTTCTCTATTGCTCTGATTGATTTCATAGAATCTGACATGGGAGTTAAAAAACACTGACAAATTAAAAAAAAGAAAAGAAAGTTAAAATAGAGGGAGTGACAACAACTCGTTAGTTGCTAATTAAACAGACATAGTAAAAAACACTTTCAAAAAATACTCTTAAAAAATGAATGAAAAATGCCCATTGCAGTTAATCCCCTTTTCACAACCCAATGTCTTAGCTGTTTTTTTGCCTGCGTAATAGAATACATTTTTAAATGCCAATGAAGTTCAACAACTCTTAGTCACAGGGAGTTGCAGGGGATTAATAACGATTCTGGCATAGTGAAAACTTCCTCTTACAAGTATTTTCACTTTTTTTCCATCATTAATCTTGCATGATCTGTCCATGTCTCTTTCTTTATCTTTTCCAGGAGCCAGTCTTCCCCAAAGCAGTTCAGCAGTTGCGTGGGCTGCCTGAGCTGGCCGCAGCAGGGAGGGCAGGGCTGCAAAATGCTCTAAATCCTTATCGTGTGTCTGCTACTGGGAACTTCCATCTCCTCTGGTGTCATTTGTTTCGTCATCTTCTGTGTGTCTGATCAAACCCCTCAGCTGGGCATTGTTTCGGTAAATGCAAGTCAGCAATCAAATCCCCCAAGGTGTGGAGGTTGGTAGAGCTGGTTCATAGTGATGTGTTATACTGCCTCATCTCTGTTTTTTTTTCTCAGAAACAGAGAGGAATCTTTCATTGAAATAAAATCTAGAAGGGTTTTCTTAATATTTTTTTCACTTTGTGTATTCCTCTCTTCCCACAGAAACAGCAGCCCCACTGAATATTTTTCACTTTCCTCTCACCCTTTTGCTGGGAATAATCACCCAAACAGCACCTTGTGTGGTGCAGGGTTAGGCTTGTCTCCTACATGGCACAAAAGGGGCTCACAGGCCACCCCTATAGAATATAAATAGCCCTGAGACCACACTTAAGTGTCAGTTCTCTTTCTGCCCATGTTTCTTGACTTTTTGAGCACCTTTGGGGCTGCCTCTGACTAGGCCTTTGTAGTTCTCTGGGTAAGTCTTGGAGGCTTGAGGGAACACTGGCCCACAGTGTAGATGAGCTCCAGCACTTTGTGGAGCACTGGCCAAAAGCTTCTATGACCCTGTGCTGAGTCTTTCATATGACCTCTGCTCAGCAGGCAGAGCTTCCAGAGCACTTTTCTAGGACATGCCATTGCTGTTTAGCACAGGAGAAGGGGAGATTTCAAAACCTGAGCTCAGACTGAGGTTCTGAGAGTGTTCTTCACGCTCTAGGCTGCTTCTACTCGGTACTGCAGACATCAGGCGTGCTATGATCCTTTCCTCCTGGTCCCAGGTGCCCTTAGGCGACCTTGGGTTGGGTGGACCCAACCAAGTGCACTCTAACAGCCTGTTCTGCTGCCTCTCACCTCCATCCAAGATAGAGGCTGGAGGACAGCAAACAAAGCCTTTTTCTCACAGTGGGGTGTCCCATTGACACCTGGCACGAACAGGGATAGTTAGTCAGAAACCAGTGGAAATGGAGCAACCTGGGAGGAATCTGCTTCCTCACGCAGCTGCTATTGCCTAACGTGAGCTTTGCACAACACAGTAATTGGTTCCAACTGACTCATAGCAGAGCCCTGGAGAGGGAAAGTTCACGTCAGGAAGGGAGTGCAGCTCCTACGTCGGGGGACACCTCACTGCAGAGGTCCTCAGCTGGCAAAGGACCTGGGCAGAGAACAGCAAGAGGTGATTCTCCACCAAGTGTTACAGAGAAAGCTTGGAGCCATTTGAGTCAGGAAACCTTTTCTCTGCAATATGTGTGGAGAGCTTACTTCTCTGTCCAGAGAGGGCACTCTTATTGCAGATATTTTAAGAGGTCTACAGAGACAAGTGATAGCATGACTGATTGTAAACTATGAATAATATTAACTAAGAGCATTTCCTATCTCACCTCTAAGCTGTGAATGTTATATGAGCTCAAACCAACTGTATTTTGAAAATATTTGAAATCTGTAAAAACCAGACTCACACTTCTTTGTTCCATGTTATTGGCCAATAATATTAGCAGTGCTTAATATTACATCCATTAAAAAGGAGATAAGTGACAACATAAATATAAAGGCAAGATAAATTCAGTCTCTATTTATACAGGGGAACTTGAGGATTTACTGATTCTTGGTCTGGATCTGCTGTAGCTCTATTTAAGCTGACTTAGCCAGAGTGAAACCAGGCTTGAAACAGCTCTGCTCAGTATATATCAGAGTTCACATATAGCTATAATGTAACACCTCTGCGCAATATGAGTTTTGAGCCACAGGATTATTTTGCACAAGACTTGTGATTTCTGACACTACCCTGTCCAGAAATTTACAATATTAGTGGCATAGTGCTTTCTTTCTTTTTCTTTTCTTTCCTTTTTCTTTTCTTTCCTTTTTTTTTAAACTGGTTTTTATATGAATGAGGCAGTGCCCTTTTCTTTTCTTTTCTTGTCCTTTTTGCTACAGCTCACTAGCCACTTCCCTTTTTTCCCAGCCTTGTAGTATTTCCACCCTTCTCTCCCTTCCCCCAGTCGGCCACAGTGTCAGTGAGAAACAAAACTGCTGAAACCTGAGCTTTCTGGCTAGAGAAGATGAAGAATGAGAGGAGGAGGTGGTAATTAAACCCTCCCCCATATTATTCATGCAAAGGAATTGTCTTTGAACACCACTTCGTCCTGGGAGCCTCTGCGAGTTCAAAGAGAAACTTGAGTTGTTGTCATTCTGGGGCCATAATCTAATCACAGTGTCCCCCTTTGATTTAAAAATCTTCTTAGGAGGTAGCAAAAATCCCTCCCCATCTACCTTTTATATTTTATTTTTAATTTTTAGTCCAAAGAATGTGGTGCTTGTTGTCTTGGTGTTATTCTTGTAGTGCAGAGTTTTATCATTGAAGTTAGTCTAGTTCCTGTCACTGGCTATGGTTCAAGAGGTTCAAGCCTTTAGTAGTTTAAAGAACAGAAAAATACTGCTCTCTGTAATTACAGACAATTCTCTGTATACATGATAAGACCAAAAGGCTCTCCAGAAGTCATCATCTTTCAAGGTATTTCCAGATTCATGCTTTAAGAAGTTTTGATGTAAGTGATGCTTCCTGGCATTTACCATCTACTGGGGTAGATCTACCATTTTTAATAACATCGTAACTAAATAGCACTGAATGTGTTTCTTCATCCTCTTCTAGCCCTTTTCCTAGGAGGAAGCCCAGAAAAACACCTCTAAACACCAGTCCAGTTCCACACAGATCATAAATGCTACCACTCACACACAGGTATATGCCCACACATGTACAGTTGGACCCAACAATCTTAGAGGTCTTTTCCAAGCATATTAGTTATATGATTCTCTGATTCTCTGATACACGCATTTAACCTGTTTCGTGTTCTTCCTTGTGGGGGCTGTTCTGTATCATTGGCTGGAAGCAGACAAAAATCATCCATTCTGATTCCTGAAATTTTCAAGTAGAATCTCTGGTGTTACTCAAGAGGTTGGGTGAGATAGGGCCTATTCCCACTTCCATTAACTGCCTTCCAGGTAATGTCTACCCTTGCTGTCAGCATTTATTAGGCCTGTTCAGGGCACACTTACTTGTTCAAAGTGCTCCTGTAGATTCTTGCAGAGTTTAGAGTCTGCAGATGAACATAAGCAAAATTAAGATATGGTCATTGTCAGCTGGGGTATTTCTGAGCAGATGCAAGTGAGTTTTTTGGTTAATTTTTGTTCCTTGGCAGTGTAATGATGCTGGGGAATTGCCTGTCCAACTGTAAACATGAACGCCTGGGCTGGAGTGCTTGACTCTGTATGTCCCACCTAAGGCAACGTTTCAGGACGTCTTAAATCCTGAGCTTTGATTCTAACATGAAAAAAGGTAACAAATTGGATCTTCTTGTTTTTGACCTATGTGACAGTAAAAAAACCTTTAGGCAAAAATTAATAGCAATAGTAATGGCATAAAATAATTTTTTCTGTCAGTTTAAAGCTTTCAACACACAGCTTCATTTCAAGAACACCAAAAGCTAGTAGCTCCCCTTGAGCCCATATGGCTCTGCTCAGTAGACACACTTAAAATCCTTACCATTTCTTTAGATATCTGAATATACACCCTCATACCTATTTTTAACATCTTGTCTTAGATTTTTCGCTCTAACACTTTTTAGATACAGATTTACAGCAGAGTGATAGCTTTTTTAATCTATATCTGGGCAAAGCTCTTTTATACTACTTGTACGATTGTAATTTCAAAAGCTGTGAAGTAATTTTGGCATATACTTCTCATTCTTGAGTTCATCTCTCCTAACTTTATATATCTAAATATTAAATATTGAGCCCAAGACAGTCACTTAAATTCTCTCTCACTTTTCAACAGAGAAGTGTAGACACTGACGATGATTGTTCATCCCTTCCTGAGGTTGTTTGGATGATTGTTTCATGAGGAATCTTGGGTGATCATTTAAAGAAAGTGCCTAATTCTTAGGTAGCTAAGTGAGAAAAAGGTTATCCTTCATACCCTCAGTCTTGGCTTTCACAGCAGTCCAAATCTGCTTCAGTGAGAGTGACCACTATAGCTAAAATGCGGTATAATTATTATATAAAATCTGTGATATGCATAAATGCCAGTAGGGCACACCTGATAAGTCTCTGATTTGTTTCCTGCTTCCCATGTGAAAATGGCCAGGCTGAACACTGGCTGGTTCCAAGTTAGAGCAATGGGAATGGAAGAGAAGATCAGCTGAAAGATGTATCCCTCTGTAAATATGTATTCAAATACACAAGGAGATGATATGAAGGAGAACACATTTTGCAGCAGCCTAGTTAGGGGTTAATGTTTGTATTTTTTACATAAACCCTTTCATATACCTGAATAGCTCTTTTCTTGTAAACACAGATAGATATTGTCTTTTTTCTGTGAAATACGCCATAACTTGCACAATATGGTGAAACTTTAATGAACAAACAACTTGAAAGAAAGTAGTTGTCTGTTGATAAACAGATGTGGGTTTAATTTCAGATATCAACAATAAAAAATAAAATGCTTGACATCAGGGAAATAAATAACTGAATAATAACATATAATTCATAATTTTCTGTAAATTAAGCCAGACTGCTAGAATCACAGCTTCTGTATTTAGTAAAAGATATTGCAATTCTGTAGAAGCTGTCTGTCCTTCTCTTAGGAGATATTTATCCGCATAAAATACCATATAATGATACCAAAATGTGGTCTTGAATCTCTCTAATTTTATGTTGGTCAGCTTACAGACAAATTCAGGATGCCCTGACCCAATCTGAATGACCTCAGGCTATATAAAATCACATAAATATTCACAGTAGAAAAAATTCTATTCTGTTCAGAATAAAAACACCAAACCACCTCACTGTAACCCATACCCCAGATCTCTGGCTTTCATTCATAAAAGCCAAATGAATGAATAGGCAAAGTTATTGAGGTGGCTTCCTGAGCTACACTTCCAGTGTAAAGTGACAAAGGCTGAATTTGTGTTTAGATTTGGCTGATTCAGTGACTTCAACTCAAAGTTATGGGTCTGTTTCCTTAAAATGACCAACATAACTATGATCAGCAATTTCATCAACATTTGACAATTTTTTAATATTTAATGTGGCTTACATCTGTGGCTAGAAGGCAGGGAAAACTAATTTTTTTTTTAATGTAACCAGTGCTTTTCTTTTTTAAGAGGAAAAGGTAGTGTAAAGCCTTATACAAAAAAGGCTGCAACACAAGCCACTTACCTTTTCAATTTTGTTTATTTGTTTCAAAAAGGAATACTTACGAAATGGTTAGATCTTGCTATTATTTTTGCTGGCATACATTGGGTATATTCCTTTTCTACTCCACCATTTGTGATTCACATCGCCATAAAGAAGACAAAGCCATGATTACTACTACTGTAACTGGAGAAGAAAATATCCCCTAACTGAAATAAGGAGTAAATTTCACAATACACTACAGCAATTAATTATGTAGCTTGGGGCGAGCAGCTCTAAGTTTGAGTACTGGGTTATGGGGCTCTTAATTGAGTTATTCGTCAATATTTGTCATATACAAAGTGAGTTTGCTATCTTTGAAGTTTTTAGACACTTGTAGATTTTTGTGGTGAAAGCATCATTATGGTATTGGTCATTTTATTAGTCAATGATGTATTGGGAAGCCAATGGTATGTCACATCCCCATCTGCTTTCATTACTGGCATTTGTGATGATTTTTCCTTTCATGGTCTGAGGTCAGCCTTGGTGACTTGCATCTCTGGTGCCCACCCTTCCTCTCACATTCCCCAAACCCTGCTGTCACCTTCCTTCTGATGCTTTTAATTTGCATTTGTGTTTTTCTGCTCACTGACCTTTAGTGATATGTGTCCTTCACTGGACCTTGCCTGTGCTGGTAACAGAGGGCTGCTGGGTATTTTAGAGTGTGTCCTGACACAAACAGCCATATTTTGCGTTTCTATTAATGTCAGAAAAAAATCACCCCAAATTTCAGTGTTTACTGGCAACACATGGAAATTCAGTTTGATGCTTTGGCCAGTGTGAGTGTCCATACCATCCCAGTGATAAGACTTCCTTACTTATCTCCAAGGATTCATGGGCTCCTAGATGTGCAAATTTTAGCCATTTCAGTTCAGCAGTTTTGGTTCTCATGTAGTCAGAGCCCAAGGGTATTGCTTTGAATACTTAACTGGAAGTGAGAGCCAGATAAACACAGAACAGAAGGCCAATGAAATCCTATTGTAAATCTACCAAGCAAACACAAAGCCCTCCATGACCATCAGCCTGGTTCCAAAAATGTGGTTAATAGAAGATTCATGTGCCAAAGGGCTTCTGTTACTCGATCGTGGGTAGCTGGGATATTATTGAGTCTGTGTCTTTCTCTGTGACTGGAGCTCATGTCCTGCCCTGCACTGTCACAGCAGCTGTAGAAGCCAACGAAAATATAATTGAACACGTGATATTCACTTGATTCAGTTATTCAAAGCATGTGGCTGCAGTGTCTTCCAAAACACCCTCCAGACAAGCAACTCTTGGCCATAGCTAAGCAATGTTCTTGAATATGCTTGTGAGGTCAGCAGCTCTGATATGACTGAAAGAGCTTGATAGCTGCAAGCCTTGGTAAGCAGATTCCATACAATATTCTGATGTAGGAGACGCTCATAAATGCTGCTGCTGAGAGTGCTGCTGGCTGCTGCTGCTGGGAGGAAGCCCATCCAGGCTTGTTCTTAAAAGTCACAGATAGGCACTGGAAAATCCTTGATATTTATTTTTGGATACAGGGCTAAACCCTGGCTTTGTAGAGGTGAGGAGAGTTTCCATTGATTAGATTAGAGCCCAGACTTCTTTTTCCAGCTTGATTTCTAGATGAGCCCTGTCTCAAGCTGCTTCCTGAAGGAGCAGTAAGGAGAGTTGCTTTTTATGTTCACCGAGGGCAGGGTCTGAGGCTGGGAATCAGCGTTAGCCACCACTGTTGCACTAACTGAGTGATTAACAGGAGTTTGATAATGACACACTCTGAATGCAGGCAGTATAGATTTTAGTTCCGAGTAGCTGCAGATTACTTATCTCTGCAGCTGCTGATGAGAAATTTTCTGCTAATAGCAAACAAATTCTTCTGAGAGCTCAGCTTCCCCACCAGAAGTAAACACATTTACTCAAATGGATTAAGTTTCTCCTTTTATTTTTAACTTCTTGCCTTATTACTAGATGCAAAATAAGAATACCCAGCTCATCTCACCTTTTTTGTTTGTAGATTTTCATCCTTTTTCAAGGAAGGTCAGGCTTACTACCCCCATTGCAGATGGGGAAATTGAGTCATAGGGAGAGGTGACTGAGGTCATCAAGAGACAAATGGAAAAAACTGTGTAAACTGGTCTCTGGAGTCCCTGCCCAGTTGCTAGCTCCCCTACATGTCAGTCCCACAGGGTTTAAGCTAAAGCTAATGGTGATAAATAAGAAAGTCCCCATTGACTTAGATGGTCTTTGAAATAAACATATATGCCTATATATATGTACACACACACATTTATATGCACACACATATATATACACATGTGCGCACACACATATATATGTGTGTGTATATATATATGTTCTCCCACAACCTCAAATGATTTTGTCGCCATAATATCTTGACCTCATCTACAAAGTGTTAGATTGACACAGCAATTACAGTTCCTGTGGTTGGACGACTATAACATCATCACTATTGCTGCACGATGACTGAGGGCCTGATCAAACACAACTAGAGGAGGGTTTGCCCACTGAAAGAAGCAGAGTCCCATTGTTATGGATCTGGGTGTCAAGCAGACTTGACAGACCTAGAGGTCTGCCTACACCAAAGCGCTGAAAAGTTTCATTCTGACTGGATGATGCTGTGTGAGTGCTCATGTGATGGGTCTAGCTCTGTGGTGTACATGAACCCCACCATGCTACCAGAGACCAGAGGAGACAGCCCTGGCCCTCTCTGGTAGAAAGGCAATATTTTCCAGGAGGATGGAGAGCCCCCGGAGTTACCTGCCAAGCCCATCACTGGATCTTTTGTTCTTCCTCACACCTCTCAAATTTCTGCTCTTTCAGATGACAAGGTCTCCTCTGCCTGACTATGGGACTTCTATATAGCCTGTGATGAGGTCAGGTCTGGGTGACATGCAGGCAGCTCTCCCTCCAAAGGGGGTTCAGTGCTCTGGGTTCAGTATGGCATTCCATCCTACTCCCAGCTCCCACATCCCGACCAACATGCACTGTGCAACTGCTCAGTGTGTCCCAGGTGGATCTAACCAGCTGAAGGTCCCAGGGAGGCCGGGAGGCCAAAATACTGGAAATGAGGCCATACTACTTTGAGTTTGAATTGGTAGCCATTTGTCTGGTTTTCCTCTCCCTTTGAGTGAAGTATCACCTAAATCATGTCTCTTTGAATTGCCTGGATGGCTGAGGTATCACCAAATGTCTGGGTTTCTGCGGGTGTTGTGCTTTAGCTGGTGTTCACTATGTGGGTGACCATTGTCATCGCTGAGTTTTCTGACTCTGACATCCAGGATGGTGCCTGGGGTCCCAGTGAGGTTCCAGAGGTGAGGCAAAGAGCTCCAAGGTGGCTCCTTCATGGATGGGATGGGAGCCAGAGCTGGAAATGCTTTGGGCTGCTCACTGGGTCTGCTCACACTGCTTCCTCTGCCCATCTTCGCTCAGTGCTCCTCTAAGTATTTTCTAAAGAAAAGGGAGCACTATCATCTTCAGAGAGCTCTACACCTTTTGCTAAACTATTTTTAAAGTTTTTGTTTCCTAAATGTAAGAGTTCAAACGTTCCAAGTCACATGAGTGCTACTAATCAACATTTTCCTGCCCAGCCTGTTAAAACTTCCACTAACTTGAGTCTCCCATTTAAAGATGTGATAACATTTTGTATCCAATTTCCCCTATAATTAGATTGTACAAACACTGTTAGTCTTGCTGAGAATGAGACTATCAGTAACAAAACACTCCATCAACTTCCAGCGCTTTGACAAGATCCCCCTTTTATTTTATCAGTCCTACGTGAATCCCTCTGATCAGGTGTTAACAAGCCAGGCTATTTTCCCTTGATAATCCTCTAGCACTATAAATATATATTCACTCCTCAGACATCAAATCACATGTACTGTAAAGGTTTGTCAGTTTCCCATTCACTACTTTATTTTTATAAATTTTTGTTGTTTAAAATATCCCATGTTAATTGTCCATAACAGCAGCATTAGTACCATATCTGGGAAGGAGAAAATAGTTGTTTTTAAGGGCAGGAAAAGCCCTTATTTGTGTTGTTATATGTCGTAAGAAATGTTTGATTTATGTTAGATTATCCATAAATTTTTATTAATTTTATCAGGGATCACATCTGTCAAATACACCTCATTTTTGCATGATGGGTAAAGTATCTTCAGTGGATCACAACCTTACAGCAGAAGAGAACTGAATTCTCTTTAGTCCTTGGAAAAGACACATCAACTTTCTGCACTTATTGCTCCACCTGGAATAGGTGCAGTCTTTTTGAGTATGTCAGCGTCTCTTTTTGCCCTTCAAAAATGCTTCAGATTCTCCCTTCTGGGAGATTCCCAAAACAGAAATGGGAACTCACAGAAGACATCTGATAACTGAAAAGCTCTGAGAAGAATAAAAAAAAAATTGTATAAGTGGACAAAATATTTTTCTTCAAATTAATATAAGAACAGAATTAACTCCTGCCTCATTATGCAGTTTCTTGTATGGTGTTAAGGATATTGGTATCTCCTGGGGAGAAAAGGTAAATAATGACATTGACAGGAATTGCAATCTGGAACTGCACAAATTTTCAGTCAAAATCTCTTAGGAATGTATATAGCAAAACTTCTAACATTGTCTCTACTATTCTTTTTTCTATAACTTTGTAAAAAGCTGTAAATAATTTTAATGGTGATTTTTTAAATAGAATTCTCCAAATCAAGGCCATAATACTTGAAATCCAGCAACATTATTTAACTTTTTAAAATTAATTTAAATATTTAATATTTGAACAATATATTAACATAAATTAATCAAAATAAATACTGAATGCTGCACAGGAAAAGTCTACATCAATATTTACACCTTTCTGGATTCATATTACATCAAACTTCTTACAAACTTTTCCCAGCGGAACATCACCGCTGCCCAGGAGCTCAATACATGAGGAATGGAGCACCTCTCCTACAAAGACAAGCTGAGGGAGCTGTGGTTGTTCAGTCTGGAGAGGAGAAGGCTTCAGGGATATCTCATTTCAGCCTTGCAGTACCTCAAGGGGCTTATAAAAAGGAGGAAGAGGAACTTTTTATGTGGGCAGATAGTGACAGGACAAGGGGCAATGGTTTTAAACTAAAAGAGGGTAGATTTATATTAAGTATTAGGAAGAAATTCTTTACTCAGAGGGTGATGCAACTGTGGAACAGGTTGCCCAGAGAAGCAATGTAGATGTCCCATACCTGGGAGTGTTCAAAGTGAGGCTGAATGTCGCCCTGATCTAGTGGTTGGCATCCCTGCCCATGGCAGGGGGGCTGGAATGAATTGGTCTTTGGAAAAAAAATCCTTTGTGGACAGCTTAAAAATCATCTAAACATAGATCTAAAAGTCTGAATCATACTAAAAACAATGGTTCAATTTATACCAAAAATAAAACAGCTAATGAATGAGGGAACTTTCTCCAGCAAAAGAGTAGTACAACGTACTTCTCCTATAACACATGATGTTCCTGCCCTTTCTGGGAAAACTTTGTCCCCTGACTGCAGTATTACTAGTTTCCTTACTGTTAAACCATCTTGGACAAAAAGTGATTTTGGTGTTTAGCATCCTCTGTAAAGATTAATATACAGATTCTGGCAATACTTTTTTTCTCCTCCGTCACTTCTAAAAGAGTTTTTTTATTTTTCTGGTGCTTCAGTTTTAAATTTAACCTAGGAAACTTCCACTGCCAGGTAAAATAAAGATAAAGCAGAGACAGGATCAATCAATAAAAATTATAGAATACATTAATGCCAATAAACTTGAGTATTGGGTTCACGTGGCCAGGTTTTGGTAGCAGGGGGGCTGCAGGAGTGAATTCTGTGACAAGCTGCCAGAAGGTTCCTCTGTGTCCAATAAAGTCAATGTCAGCTGCCTCCAGGATGGACCCACCACTGGCCAAGGCCGAGCCTGTCAGAAATGGTGGTAACATCTCTGTAATAACAGATTCAAGAAGGAAAAAAAAATTACTGTGCAGAAGTAACTGCAGCCAGAGAAGAGCAGAGTGAGAATATGTGAGAGAAACAACTCTGCAGATACCAAGATCAGTGCAGAAGGAGGGGCAGAAGGTGCTCCAGGTGCTGGACCTGAGACTCCCCTGGAGCCCATGGGGAGGCAGCTGTGCCTCTGCAACCACAGAGGTCAACAGGAGTGCAGAGATCCACTGCAGCCTGTGGAGGAGCCCCATGCCAGAGCAGGTGGATGCCCAAAAGAGGGCTGTGAACCTGTGGGAAACCTGTGGTGGAGCAGAGTCCTGGCAGGGATCTGTGGATCCGTGGAGAGAGGAGCCCATACTAGTGAAGTTTCCTGATGGGACTTGTGTCCACATAGGGGAACCACACTGGAGCAGGCTGATCCTGAAGGACTGCAGCCCATGGAAAGGGACACTGGAGCAGTTTGTGAAGAACTGTAGCCCATGGGAAGGACTCACACAGGAGAAGTTCATGGAGAACTGTCTCTTGTGGGAGAGACTCCTGACTGGAGCAGAGGAAGGACTCTTCTTTCCAAACAGTAGCAGAAACAACATTTTGCTCACGACGGTATTCAGTGAGTGATCTTTTTTCGTCCTTATCTCAACTCATGAACCTTTGTTATATTTACTCTGCCCTGTTCACTTGTGAAGGGAAGTGATAGAGTGACTCTGGTGGGCACCTGGCATCCAAGTCAGGGCCAACCCACCATTGATTTTAGGGAAAAAAGTTTTCTGCTATTTTGGTTTTTGAGGTGATCACATATAGGTTAATAGACGTAATAGTTCAGATTTAGCATAGGTATATTCTTACAAAGTCATTTGGTTTAGCACTGCAGCAGCTAAAATGTCAGTATAGCACACATTAAATGGATTAAAAGTTGGCCAGCTGGTAGATTTCAAGAAGTATTTGTTGATGGGGAAATGTTACCAAATGGATGTGTTTCTCATGGAAATTCCCCAGTGGGCTGTTCCATGTCTAACACTGTTCAACATTTTTGTCAACTCCTTATTTGAACATGTTGTAATAAGCTTTGATTTTTCTTGATACGCCTGACAGATTAGTTAGCAATAGTGATGTACATGTTTTCTGCATACTGTTAGCCTCTTATCAGACAGAGTTCTGCTGTAATTAATTCTGTTGCCTTTTGTGGTCTGGACACAAAGTTTAGCTTTTTAAAGTTGATTGTGAAATTCCATGTAAAATTCTCTCTATTTTTCTATCTCTTTCACAGATGAAGACACTGCCATTACAAGTTCTGGTGCTCAGCTGGAGCAACTGGACAGTCCACTCTCTAGTGACTTGTACCTTGGAAAGGAAGAAAGGTTTGTATCTTTATTCCATGAATGGTTTAGTTATAGATGGGAAGGCTCTATTTTTGAATCTGGAAAAGAAGTTTAGCTCCCACTTAGAAGAATCTCTTCAACTGTTGTCTGAACAAGAGATGTATAATTCTAGTAATGTTTTGCACACATATAATGCTCTTTATTTAAGGATGTTGCTCTGCTGAAAAATATTACATCATTAGGAAAACAGCATAACAATACAAAAATACTAATCAAAGCTAAGTCAAGAAGAGCAATGCTAGCAATGACACATACTATAAATCCACTGACTTGAATGGCTGAGGAGACACTGATTACTGTGAGAGGGAGTACCCTCAGTTAGTATCTGTTCAAAAGTTAAAGGAATGAGTCTGGAAGAGGCTAATGGAACAAGATGAAGTGAGAATATTATTTGATTTTTTTTTTCCCAGTATTAGGGACCATTTCTTTTAAAGAGATAGAAAACATGGTATCATTCTTCACATGGAAGAAAGAAGGTGCTGGACAGTGTTTAAGTTTCAGAGGACGAAAGCACAAAGGGTATCCTTTGGTTTTGAAGTGAGGAGTCTGTGGATTTTGCATGTTGGATCACTGCAGGGGTTGTTGTGAGAGTCTTTCCTGCAAACTAGGGCAGCAGCCAGCAAATTAACAAGCAAAGCAGGAAATAGGTGGTGGGAACAAACCTTATTGGAACAACTAGCTAAGAGCAATTATCAGGCCAGCTAGCACCAGCCCTGGCCAGTGGGAAGAGCCAGCCACAAACATTGCCATTAGAAAGCACCCACCAAGAGTGACTGAAAAGGAAGGACTGTTTGCAAATGGGGCTGTGACTGGCTGTGAGCATTTCCAGCAGGAGCACTGACTGATAGCAATGACCAGGGCTGCCACAGAGGCCAGTCGACTGCCTCAGGGGATGGGTAGGACTCAGCCATGATTCTGCTCGAGGATAACCATCCTACTACTGAAATTTGCCTGAGTCTGGATCAAAACCCGTGAGATGCAACAAGAAGAGGATATCTACAGCTGGCAACAAAGCACTGATCTTTCAGAGATCCCCCTTAGCCTCTGTGGAGTGAACAGGTACATCAAAGGGGAATGGGATCATGTTTCCTTCTCTTGCTTGAATTTTCTAGGTTGGAAAGGTGTGACAAGAGCTCAGGCATGTGCTGTAGAAGTACTACTGACCTCATGGTTTATACTTTAAAAATAAACTACCAGTGGAAAATTTGCTTACTTGTGTTAGGTTCAGATCTCTCTATTTGCACATAGTTTGCCTATAGCTGGTAGTTCCAAAACTCTGGCTTCTGTTTCTTTGTTCTGAGGAATCCTTAGCCATTCAAGAGTCAGATGACTCTGATGCCATCTTAAATGGGCAATAAGCCCAAAACCCAAAAAAATGCTTTTGCTCATGAGAGCGGCTAATATCTTTGTACAAAGTATATTAATTGTAAACAGAATTTATATATATATATATATAGGCATATCTCTATTTTATTAAGCTGCATTTAGAACTTTAATTGAAACCTTCCCCTCCATCCCCTTAATTAGATTTTGTATTATGACTTTTTGCTAGTTTTACTCAGTCTGCGACTCAGATCTACAGGGTGTGTTGTGGACTTCTTGAAGAATAGGATATGGCACTACTTGAAGAAAGGAGAGGTTCTGTCACTATCAGTCCATAAGATTTGCTGGAGAATTTTTAAGGATCTAGATTTCTGTCATTAGGAATAATGTTCTGTGCTTTTCATTGAAAGATCACAAACTGACTGACAAACATTAAGCATTCCTATTTCACAACAGCCTTCTGTCTTTGAGATTTGATGGCCTTGACGGATGAAAGCTGGAGAAGTGACATGATAGGCTAGAAAGTGGTGCCCTTCTGACAGGTTAGATCCACCCATTTCTGCTGAAGCCAAGATGAATTGAAGGGGTTTTGGAGTTTCCACAGCCATGCACCCTGTCTCCTGCTCTGCTCACAGACCAACAGTGTTTCTCCTTTGTAATACTTTCTTATCTCCATACTTCCATGAAGGGCAATGTTTTGTTACTTGTACTTAAGACTGGACAATTCTAGGAGCCAAGCAAACAATACTACTGAGTAATGGCAAACATTTCAGCTTCATTTAGAGTGGTAAAATTATTTGCAAATTCATTGCTGAGCTGAAGACTGCAATTTGTTCTCTTAAAAGTACAAGGAAAACTGCTGTGAAGAACAAGCTGTCAAGATCATGTTATGTAAGGACTTTTCTTCTATCTTAACTGGACTGATGTGGGTTGGACACACTGCTTTCCTTTGTAGTCCTGTAATTTATAGATTCAATTGCAAACTGGTGGGCAAAAGTACAGAAAAGGTGTCATTCATGTTTCAACGTGGCTGCTACTGGATGTCACAGCATCTGCCGTACTGACCTCTTCTCTCTGACAAAGCAAGATGAAGAGAGTTCACTCTTCATTTAATACTTGCCAGTGTCTTCAGGTCTTAGGACTTCACAGACTCCACTGAGAAGCAAGTGGATTGATTTCAAAGCTTCAGAAAAGTCTGAAATGAGTAAAAGTATATTATGAAATAACTGAATTCAAAACTCCCAATTTAGGCATGAAAAAGAATAAAATCAAACAACAATAATCAGAGATAAGGTCTTGGGGGTCTGTTACTCATAGCACATATACAAAGAGGAGAGAAGGGCACACAAAGCATCATCTCCTGCACCCCTGCTGTTAGAGAAAGGATCATGGTAAGAAAAACCCAAAAAACAAAAATACCCAGACACACTGGACCAAGAAGAGCAAACGCAATTTGCATTCTTTTCCTTTTGATGGGAAGTTATGTGTATGTTGAAATATTTCTTTCCTCCAACCACAGCAGCCTACCCTAAATGGAGTTTTATTTTGGTTCAGTGTAACAAGATAATCTATGCTAATACAAAATGTCTTACATAGGTAGAGCAGCTGAAAAAGTAGAACTAACCACGGCAATGGGGAGCTCTGGCCTTACAGAATTGCATAGTTTAAAAATTGAAGCACAGACTAGGCCTTGGGGCATCCCATGATTCTGGGATGAAAGTACAAAGCATCTTTATTAATATTATAAAAAATTTTACCCATAGATGAACTAAATCTGAAGTAAAACTTTCTTCTGAGGCTTCCTCTGTCTTCCAGACTTCTGTTTGTTTGTGAAGTTTACATGCTTCCTGGGTTTGACCAAAACCAGGGCTACTGAAATAACTTGAGAAATGTTATCATTCTGACGTTCCCGAGCCAGCTAGGATTAGAAATGACTGGAAATGTTATGGAAGAGCCTGTTTTCATGAGATTTCCATCCAGATATCTAGACCAAAGGGGCTTCTTGCTCTGTGAACTTACAGAACACCTTTCAGTGCTCTTTGATGTAAACTCCTTGTTTCCTGTAGCATAAAAAAAAGTCCCCCCTGCATCGTATCTATGCAAATTACAGCAAATAGAACAGTATAAGCCCAGCTTTCAAGACCTGACCTTTTGTTTGAACTGTTAACACATGAAAGATGGAGGTTTTTTCAGTTGTTAAAGCTGGGTATTATAGTTTGTTTGTTGAACTAGGAAAAGATTGTGTTATAGTCGATCGTCTCAGGACCATGCAATAGGCATAGGAAACACCATATTTTTTTAAGCCAACAGAAACCAGAAAACACAGAGTTAAAGTCCTAACTCCATCCTTAGGGTACCTTGTTTTCTTTACACAATTACCTGTGGTCTCAGTCTGTTAGATGATCTCAGCAGGTATTTGCAGCAATACTGAGACCATTGACATAGGTATGAAGTTTCCAGCTTGAGTTTGAAAGATTCCTTGTGTTTGTGGATTCAGATCAGACATTTAGTCTTACTTGAACTTAATTGCTATTTGTTTTTGCTTTGCATTATCTTCTAAAAAGCAGTCCAGTGAAAGAGGAAGGCCTGGGAAAAACAAACTGCTTGACCAAAATGGCTTCAAAAGCATCATTAGGACCACCTCCAAGTCTAAACACAGCTCCGGCAGAAAGGTTATCTCCTTGCTCCCCAAACCTTGCCACTTCCTGCAGAAGCCCTGCTTTTTTTTTTTCCTTTTGGGCCATAACAAAACACAAGAATGCTATTACGTTACCCTTGTCTTCCATATCAAGTTCAGGCTGCTTGTGTGGACAATGCAGCCCTGCTCTGACTCGCTTTTTCCAGTTTTGCCTCAGAATTTTGCTTTTCAGTCCCATACGAGGAGGTTGGATGACCTGGCTGTTAGTGATCATCATTTAGGTCACAGTTATCTCTAGTATCCACCTATGGTTGTCATCTTTGATTAGCGAATACACAGGCCTGCTTATCCTTTCCCAAGTAAGGGCAAGCAACCCTCTTGTTGGTTTCAGGCCTCCTTTAAAAGTTGAATCAGCCTGGCAGGCATTTCTAAATGCTTCAGACACCACTGAAAGGACACTGCCATTAAAATATGCCCTTTGAGTTTTGTGTGCATGTGCACATCACAGAGTTTCCTTTCAATATTTTACTGTAGATATAACAAATGCTACCTGGATATATGCTGTGGCCTCAAATTACAAACTCTATTGATTCAAAATATTTTTTGACTTTAGAGCTAGTAAGAAACTCTTCTTCTGAGTTCCGTTTCTATGGTGATGATCTCTGCAATACATTTAAATGTTTACAAATGATGGTATATACTACTGAGACACTTATTTAAAGATTGGTATGTCTCATCAGAATAAGTAGATGAGTCTGAGACACCTTGTTATCTCAGTTTAATGGGTTCCTGTTATTGGCAGTAAATTTTTGTGCATGTATTTGTAACTAAGACATAGTGGGCTGACAGCAGTGTGGTAATGTTAGCCGTTTCCGTGAACGAAGGACAATTAGTTCCTAATTCACCTTTCTTTTGCTGTAACTCAATCCACACACATGGGGAGCTACCATTGCTCTGATGATGCACAGCAACATCTCAAGCTGTCATGACTGGATCATAGATCTTCTTTCAGGTAACTTAGCTTCTGCTAGAAAGGTATTATAACCTCTCCTTTTTTATTCCTTCACAGAGATGAACAAGATGGATTTGAAGTGAGACTACACCTGCTAAACTCTCACCCAATTCATATAATAATGATTACCATAATAAAAAAATATGGCTGAAATAAATGACAGTTCTGCAGCCGTCCATGAAGAAAAATATAAATCAAACCAGTGTGACTGACTGAAGGTGCTAAATGAAACCGGGCAGTTTCACAAAGTGGATTGGAGACACTGTTTACTTATGTGAACTCAATTGTGTTTAAAACAAGTGAATAAAGAATATCTGGAGAGTTCAGTAAATCTTTTAGGAGTGAGTTCTGTGTGCAAACTGCAGTTACAACAATAAATAGACGATTCTGCCAAAGCAGTATAGCAAGTGAAAACTGATCTCAGACTCCGTGCAAGAACTTAAGGTAAAAGTTATCACTATGCAAAGTAATGACACAAGCAGAAGCCTGCAAGCAGGTTTTTGTGCTGACAGCAAAGACTGAAGAAAGAAACTGCGCCAAGGTGAATGCAGCAGAACACAAACATGTAGGCCAGCAAACCCTTCATGAGAAGACTGACTGACTGCATTTTAGAACAACCTCTGGAAGTAAACGAGGAATATATTGCTCTATGTTTAAAGCATCAGAAATAAAATGTCAGGAGGCTGTCAAAACTACCCACACTTGTTTCTTAAAAAAAAAAAAAATTGCCCCAAATTGGTCGTGAATAGTAAAAGTTGCCAAAATGCAAGGAAGCAGGTTATCTGCATGTGAATAAAGAGACAAACCACATCATGCCCATAATGTTCTGTTAACTGAGAAGTCTTGGGTCAATATGAGCATGGAGCGGGCTCATCTCTCTGCCTTGTTAGACCATGTCTGTCCAGACCAATTTCACTCTACATAAAGAGCCTCTGCAAGCTGTATCTACACACTATTGAGTAAAACATAAGACAGGTAAGTAAAATGTGCTCATTACACCTTAGAAGACACCTGATGGTGGCCTGGCAGTCACCACCCATGAGAATCAGTGGTGCTGTTGAGTTGCCATCTCTCAACTTTCAGTTTTTCCTTTAGGCCATATTCCCCTCATGCCAATATTTTTCCTCTTGAAGCCTTCTCCCAAGTCATTAAAAAGGAATGGAAGTATTGAATTGCCAAGTAAATCTACCTTTATAGAAAGCTTTACTTCCTCAGTCTCATGCTCTACTGATAACTAAAAATGTATAAAATTGCATTTTTTAATACTTATTAATATTTAATACAGGCACTTATTTTTTAATGAATACATAAATCTGTAATTACAAACTTATTAAATAAAGTTTAAGAGAAATAGGCATCACATATTGTCATCTCTACAAAAACAATTGTAAACTACTGATAGTGAACAACTAAGTGCCTGATAATCACAATTTTGGGACCTAGAAAGAATTTCACACTAGCAACATTCATACAGTGTGTTAGTGACAGCTGAGATATGGCCCCCAGCAGTTTTATTAACTATAGTGTCAAGGCTTAATGATGGGTTAAATTTTATGACCTGCTTCAACTGGTTATGAATGGTTAAACCTTTCCTTCAAATTTGTTTTTTGAGCTGTAAAATTCAATATGGTCTTGTTTGTCAACTCTTTCAAGGGTTGATGAATGTCTTTAACCAATTTTCTATGAGACTTCTATACTTTAGGTGATAAATTACCATGCTTTCATTGTTGACTGTTATTGCTCTTAAAACCACTCTGATTCCCACAAGATATGACCACACAAGAAAGTAATATTTAAATCTATTTGATTAGTGGATAATTTCACCAAATATAAAAGAACAATCAAGTAGTCCATTTTTGCCAGTGAGTTATCTGTGTGAGTTATCTATGTGAGTTATATTAGTTCCTACAGAAAGCCCTTTATTCTGTGGAGTTTGTTAATAAATAATTGTCATGTTCTGTTGAGTCAACCTGTCTAAATGCAAACATCAAGATAGATTGTCTTTTAGCCTGTAGTGTGTAAAACAATTTTTCCTCAGTAGGTGGGCTGTTGTCTATTGTTAGTATTTTCGTGTAACATTCTTTTACTCCAGAGAAATGCAACTCATCACTTTGATGTGATTAACTTATGGAAATATTTATTATAGGAACAGTGATTAAGTTTTGGTGCCAGTACAGGTATAAGAATCTTCTAATTTATACCATTTTCCTTCAAGATAAATTGTTCCCAAGTTCAATCATAATATCCATTATCCCTTTCCTAAACATTATTCAGGGACCCCTGGTGGCCTAGTGGTTAGCATGCAGGACTCTCACTGCTGCGACCCAGGTTCGATTCCCAGTCCCCCGGGCAGATGGAGCTCGTTAGCCCTGTGAGGCCATCCATCTATGAGAAGGACACTCTAAACAAACCTACGTCCTGAGGACCTCACTGCCATTGTCCAAGCTTGCTTGGCCCCGGCAGATGAACCTTAGGATTAAGGGGTGGGCTCAGTTCAGCGCAGGCTGTGTCTCACCTAAAAAATCCATTGCGCAGGCTGGAAAGGTAAAAGACCTCTCCCAAAATCTTCGTTCGCGAAGACTGGCCATTATAAACATTATTCAACCCCAAAGTATTTCAACTAACCTGCTCAAATATTAGCAACACTTAATTAGTCCATCTCTTTCAAATATTTTTTCAGTTCTGGGAATGTGAGGTTTTTTTGCTACTGAAATTGTAGCAAAAAACTATTCCCCAGCATGGCCCCATTTACAGTGAGATAGTCTTCAGTACAGTCTTACAGTGCCTGTTATGAAAATCCTCAAGTTACATTTATGTGTTTCAAAATCATGACCAAAACATTTAATAGATTTATAATGCTTAGTGGATAAGCCAAGCAATTTTTTCCTTTCCTTCACTCTGAAAGGGTGGGGTGGAATATCCTCTTTGGGTATGTACTGCTTACAGGAGCCACTCTTTGTCTGCCCCATGGTAAGAAGTGTGAATCTGTCTGTATTCTGATGGATTAATTCTGTTTTAACTCCAGGATGAAAATGGAATTCGGCCTTGTAACTGTTAAAAATTTGATGTGTATAGATGTCATCTGAGCCTCACTCTCAGATAGGTATAAAATTCCAGTGGCAGTCAAGAAGTTGGATCAGGTACTGAATCCTCCAAGCTATTACGTTATCTCCTCTCCACTTCCCAGGCTCTAGTTTATATGTGACAACTCTTGACTTGAGGATAGTGAGAGTCCCAGTGTTTTCCACCTCTCACAGTCTTTTTCTCAACACAGTCCATTTCCCTTGCAGAATTAATTCCAGTTTTGTTCTATAAATGCCAGTCTCTTTCCTTAGTCACTCTAGGCATTGAGCCAATGAATTCAGACTAAACAGAGGATATTAATTTTACTTTAGCATGAATGTATTGCACAAAAGCTGTGATGCATAAGGGTTTACTTTCAAGAACTACAGTGAAACATTTGTGTAAGCTCTCAAATTTGAACGTCAGAGATAACTTGCTGAGGGAATTGGAGACACTTAAGAGGAAATCCTCTAAGATCTTCTGATTTAAATGATTAAATGCCATAAGAAAGTGGGCTGTGAAGTCTGACCACCTAAAAACTGGATGAGATCGAATTAACCCTGGGCTACCACCTTTTGATATTCTGCATGCTGGTGGTTTTCAGGAGTGAATTGCGGGAAGGTGTTGAACTCTGCCCCAAGTGCTTGAGACATTTTGTAACAGAGAGGAGGAAGACAGCAGCTGCTAGAATCTGAACACTACCAAGGTTTTTTTTTTAATATAATTATAATATTGGGAAAAGTGAAGCTCACCTTTTTCAGATCATGGAAATAGCCTTGTAACCAGTGCAACCAGTCAGTCTGTGGTCCCTGAGAAACCTGGATGTTAGTCAATGTTTGCTAGGAACTGCCAGTCCAATCAGTAGATAAAAGTTAATAAATTAGGCTCTAAGTTATGAACTCTGCTTTGCCTTAGGATAGAATAGTAGGGATGTTACCCAGGTATAACTTCAGTAACTGTAGCTCAAATAATAAACATTTTCTTAAGGCAGGCAGCTTCGCCATTTGACCACTGTATTCTCTTGAATAATGGCATGAAATCCTTACTGGACCCCTGGACAAAAGGAGGTCTTGCACCTTGTATTTGTGCAACTGATTGGATTTCCTTAATTGCTCAGGAGCTTTATTGTTCTGCCTCACCGAGCTGTGCAGACTTTATCTCTCACAAACATACCAGAAATGCAGTCCTCAGCACCCAAAACTCTTTGCCACTGTTATCAGCTGATTAACAGCACAAAGAAATAACAAACCTTAGCCCAAAAGGCATCATAGAAGTGAATGAGTTAACTGCTTACAGAGCTGATGAGGCTGCCTGCTAGAGAAGAAACAACTTAATCCAGTTTAAAGTCTTTTTTATCTAAGTTAAAACTGTTAAAAGAGGATTTGCTGCCTTGAAGACAAAACGGAGATGTCCAAGATGTTACACTGTATGGCTGAAAGGACACATCTGTTCATACATTCGGGGAACTGTTCTGGCTTAACCGACCAGCTGTGCAGGAAATAACGTGGGGATCTTCCTAGAGAAAATTTGTGCCATGTGCAGGGCTGATTAATAATGAGAAAGACCCATACAGTTTTTCAGCTCCAAGCTTTCACCGCTAATTCAGGGAAGTCAGTCTGCTGGGAGTTGGGTGAGTCTGAACTTTGGGGTGAGAGACGAAAATCAGTGAGAACACTGAGTTGTCCACACGCATATTTTAGAAGCATGAAGGAGTGAGCTACATTTTCTCCAACCAGGTACAGCTGGGATGAATCAAGCATTCCCAACTGCCCCTGAAACCTTGCAGTGTAGAGCAGGTTTCCCCTCACTAGGCACACTCAGCTGAGCTGCTGAGCAGCAGCATGCGTAGTCCACATCTACCTGGAAGCCTTGATGCTGCTCTCAGGGGCTCTGGGGCTTGGCACTGGGAACAAAAGTGATGCTTTCTAAAAGTGTAGGCACAACCCTTTGGTGACAAGACATAGAGATGCATGAGTTAACTGGATAGATTTTCCTGTCATAATGTCAGCTGGATATTTCAATGCTAAATATCAGAAATGTAGAAAGTGGGATGAAGTGAAGAAAGAAGGCCTGTTCCTCTTTGCCCTCTCCCCTTTCCAAAGGCCCCTCTCTTTCCCTTGTCTGTCTGTAACAGGGTCTCATCTCCTGCCTTGCTACTCAAGCATTTCTCCTTTACCCATCTCCTCCTGTCCCTTCACCCCTGGTTTGTTGCCGGTCTCCACCCATATTCAGTGTCCTCATGAGCCCAGGACCACGTAGGCATGTCCCACTAGCTTCAGGAATTGCTTCATTAGTTCACGTCTGAACATTTTGCCCTCTTTGAAGAGGCATAACACCATGTGAGTCAGTCTTGCAGAAATAAGTCTTACTCGTCAGATCTTTGCTTAGCTCTTACGGTCAGGGATTGGTGGGTTTATTAAAAATATATGATTAGAACATGGATAATCTTGCTTTTCTGTGGATAATGATGTAATGTATGCAGCTGTCTGGCTTAGTCCAGGGAAAAGCTAAGGGAGAGCTGTTATGGACAGTACAACCCATATTCTGGAAATGGAAAGCTAGAGTGAAATGAGGGTTTTTACTTGTCTCAATCTGACACAGCTGATTTCCTCTTCATGCTTACCATGCAGACAGAAACAAGGTTCATGAACCTGCTGTGGCGTCTTTTCAGCTCTGTCCTTGCCACAAACCTCTGCGTGCTTTCATCTTTTGATGAGCTTCATTTAATCCACAGAGATCACAGAGAAGGGTTATAGGGTTCAACCACCAATTGTGAACCTGTGCTAAAGAGCCCACAGGATGACACAAGCTGCTTTTGCAGTCTTTCCTCATGAGCTCTCTCTGTTTCAGTGAACGGAATGAACTCAGTGAACTGAATATCTTTCCCATCATGATATATTCCCATCTGTTTTTGTAGAAGCAGTCTGGGAAGTATTTCCCGTAGCTTCAGTAAATAACTAGTCATATATTCACCACTGCTTTTTGCAGTACTGCTCTTCAGGGTCTTTGTGAGAGCAGCTTGATGCTGCATCTATATCAGCCTTTTCCCACCTCAGATTTCCCATCCCTGCCAGTAGCATGCAATGGAGTAGAACACAGCTCACCTGGCCCAGGTAAATCTTGACAACACAATGGTACAACTACAGTGGCTGCCTCTGGTGGTCTACACTGTTATCCCACCAGTATGTTCTGGGCCCTGCATTCAGGGAGTCCGGCTCACTGGTGCATTGCTGCAGTACATGTGCTGTGCCAGGTAACAGTAACAGTAGTGTTACACTGTCGTGACAGAGCTGAGGGCAGGGGAACTTCTACATTTGAAGCTCCTCTTACTAGTTACAAAAGTATTTACAAAGCTGAATGACAAGACTTCCTTGTGATATTTGCTATTAACCATCATGATAGCTTTTAAAGACAGACTTCTACCTCTGTACAGAGTCCTGTCAGAGTATGTGGGACTCTGTGAAATCAGGAGCTTTTGGGCAACCCGTCCAGGAGTTGTGCAGATGTTGTGAGGAAATGTCAGGCTTAGTGCTAAGGTTGTCCAAAAATGTTCAGATGTCACCCTAGCATATACTATGTGGATCCTGGATCTGTCAGATAAAGCAAAGGGTCACTGAAGGGGGAAGAACAACAAAACAAAACATCTCCTTGTAGAAGTACTTGGAGGTTGTGGATGAGGATTTCAGAATTCAGGTTTGGGCTAACTGGCACTAATTAGCTGTTAAACCCCAGCAAGGCTTTTTTGAAAGGCAAATGCCTATAGAAATCAGTTCAGCTCACTGCATTGGGAGGAGGGTTAGAGGTGGGGAGTATATGAATGTTTCTGTAAAGAACACCCTGATGATAGTTAAGTAGGCGGAAGCTGATGCAACGGGTATGTAGAGATGTGTCTTAATTTGAAGGGGTATTTAAGCAAAAGGAAAGGATTTTTCAAAGAAATAGGAAAATGTACATTCTTTAGGAGTACCGTTTGAAGAGAAGAAAGGGTACAGAAAAGTACAAAAGCATTTGCTGTCAGCACTGACATTTTTGGCCATTTCCCTTAGTCAAACTCAGTTTTTCTGCCATGCTGATTTAATACAAATGTTTTGAGCAGCTTTCATTCTTATTCCTTGAGCAAACAGGTAGGAATATCAGTCCTAATTTGAGTTCAACTCCATTACGTTTTTCAGTTGTGTCAAAATGCAATAGTTGTAGAACACCTGGCAATATTTTGTGAACTGTAGACCTTATGCTCTCTGCCTTTGGCAGAGGATCAGACTTTTTCTTACTCAGCTAGGCCTGTAACTAAAATTTCAGTGTTTGTTCTCCTACTGCCATCACGCTGAGGTTGTCTCAAGTATTCTGCAAAGATAGGTGGAGGTATATTATCTTGGAATTGGTCTTGGAAAACATTTGCCATTTAGTTTGTTTGCTGCCTGGCAGCATTGGTGCAGGGCAGGAATAAAAGTTTTACTGAGCAAAGATAATGTATTAATATACAGTAAGAGTGTTGTGAATTCAACTAGGTCCTTGTCATGTCAACATCAAAGACCTTTGGATTGATGGAAATGTGATCTGACTACAAAAACAGTCATTATTTTGCAAGAGTTAATTGTTATGACTACTTTTTCCTTTGAGGGAGGAGGGAAGGGTGAAGGGAAAAGTTCTTGAAGGACTTGTGGCACAAACCAAGATGGGTAGAGTCACATGTTGACTTTGTGCAAACAAAAGCAGCAAAAAAAACCCCCATATGCAAATAACCACATGGCTATGTCAAGCTCCTTATTGCCCCATGTGCCACTTCTGTCATCACAGTATCTAGGCTGAAAATAAATCCCATGGCTTCTTCAGGCAGAGGAAAGTGATACCTTGTACCATGAGACATGAGATGTTGAAGAGTAAAAGGAAGTAACCTCTACTCTTCTAGCATTGTGACCAGTGTTATGTACAGAATAGGACAGGCCATTTAAAACACATTGAAAAAAGTGAAAATATTTCCTTAACAAATAGCTTCTAGGGACAAGAGGTTAAATTTATCTGCTGTGATGGGAACAGTGGGAAAGGTAGAAGTGCCTGTGAGAAGGAGTGCTCAATGCAAACATAACGTAACACTGTGTAGGTGCTTCGCCCTGACAAGGTCTTGCAGTGGATTGTGTTGGCTCATTAGTCAGGTAGCAAATGCCTCAGTGCCAGTCTGCAGTGAAAGTGATGGAAAGGCCTGACTCATCTGAAAAAAATGTGTCAAAACTTTCCAGAAAGGATCAGTGCTTTAAATTACGTATTTTTTGAAAGAGAAAAAAAAAAAGGAAATGGAGTGGGTAGGTGGAGAATCTGATAATGAATAGCGGACATTTCACTGACTCTTTTGTAATATCATATGACAGCTTTTCTGCAGGTTGCATTTCACAGAAAACAAGGCATTTCTATGGGAGAAAAAATTCAATTCTCCCTCTCTTTGAAACTCCTTCAATAATCATTGGTATGATCTTGGCTATAAAACAATCCTGAGAGACATGTCTTTATCTAACCAATGAGAGAAAGAAGTAAGAGCATTTGCAGAGGTCTGGATCTTACAACTGCTATGACACGTCTATGCCAGCAACAGGCCAGTGTGAGTGAGCTTGACTCTGATCTGCTGTTTACTCTGGACTTCATTTCTGGATTTCAAGTTTCTGGTGGCCTTTGTTCAGATTCCTAAGCACAGAATTATTGTAAAATAAAGGGGAGGCCAAACTTGGACTTGGAAGAGGAATCTCTGGCACTGTTTGAAACATACATAAAAGCCTGAGGTTTGGCTAACCTTGCTGAGATGCTGTTGCACAATTGTGTATGTCAGAGATCAGTAATTATCCCTCATAGAGATCCTGCTGTCTTGGTGGTCTTGAGAAAAACATATATTTTTAAGTCACAGTAGTTTTTAATGCCAAAGAATAAGTGTCTGATTATTCTGACAATGCTACTGCAACTCACTTTCAACTTGAATGAATGTTGGCAGACACAGTCAAGTCTCTTGCAGACCCTGACTACGTATGTCAGCTGTGGAGTTATAGTATCACAATCACAATGCAATGAGTGATTCCTTGTCTTAAATATTACTGCCCTTTCTCCTTAGAAATGGAACAACTTAAAACACCCCTCTAATGTAGAGAAGTGTTGTTACTTACACTTTACACAAAATTAGCTGAAGCACCATAGATTCAAGTCAAAGTCTTCAATAGTGATTAGTTAACTATATGCTTTAAAGATTGAGCAAATTAAGCACGGTCATACAAGACTTTTTCTGGTAGACTGGGGAAGAGAATCCTGGCACACTAAGCTCTGACCTGCTGGCTCTTTCCATTAGTATCATGGTGTTCCAAGTAGGCTATATCTTTTTAGTAGGTGTTCTGCCATTCTTTCATGGATAATGTTCCCAAAGGTACAGTGTTCACTTTTGTTTAGAAGTAATTAATGCAAAAAGTCTCATTGAGGAATCCCTGAAAATCCCTGGAAAAAAACCCCAAACTTTTAAAGCTCTTCCAAATAATTTTTTTTATAATATCCATTATCAAACCTGCAGTAAATGAAATACATATCTGACAAACTGACTTTCCTGTCCTCACTGCTGCAGAAAAAGAAGAGAATGTTGTATCAAAAAGGGAAACTATTTAATTTCTTGTTGCTGCAAGTCTATGACGGCATAGTCTGTTTCCAAGTGGACAGGACATTGTGGGCACTACAGTGCTCAACTAAGAAATATAAGCATCTCCAGTGGGTTATTCAGATTTTAGATGGCTGAAGTGCTACCAGGAGACATGGGTTCCTTTTCTCTACAGAATTCTCAAAATCCTAATTTAATTGCCAAAGGGTAAATGGGATGAAATCTCCACTTAAAACTATGGTTTAAAAGGTGCTTTATGTTACTAAGTACAGTGTAAAATTTATCCTGGTGTGTCTGACAACAGTATTCTGTGTCACACATAGATAAACCCTGTGTTCTGCCTAAACTGGATAAAATTGTGAGTCATCAAATATTACAGACATGTGGGATGCAGAAGTATTCTAATTTAGCCCCAAAACTTCTTTCTAGAGAATTCATTTGAGTCCCCTGAGTACCTACATTTCTCATATAATTGATGTCCTTACATAGTTAATACTGAATATTACTTAAAATTAGACGTGCATTTATGTTATTGGAAGACTTGGAGTTATTCAGACACAAATATGTGCCTAAGAAGTATAGTGAAAAAGAATTAAGTGCTGTAATTAGACAAAAATATTTCAGAGCAAAATAAAATTTCAAAAATTAGCACAGAACAGCCCAGAAAAAATGTCAGGGTTAATTATCACTCCACAAAGCTTGCTTAAACCAAAGCTGTTTAATAGATTTTTAAATTCACGACATCTAAAGACAGTCTGACAAACAGAAATGGAAAGAATGGGAAAAGGAAGAGAGATGCAGTGGAACCCTAGAACAGCAGTGTCTATATTAGCACGAATAGAGCCCACTTGGAACAGAAATGGGTGAAATTAGGTGAAACAATTGGTTTTGAGGGTCTGATACCTATACTGGTTGCATGTTGGAGAGTGTTTTTATGTCGGCTCTTGTTCGTCCCCATAGCCCACAGACTGACCAAAGCAGATTATTCCAGGACAATCTCTTCCAGCCCAGCCCTAAGCGAACAGAATTTGGGTCACTTTACCTGAGGCTGCTGCACAATAGGAACCAAAGTGCAGTACAAGGAAGCGATGGGATTTGCTTCAAATGTATAGATCTGTTACAACATGAAATACTGATGTACATGCACCATGTGACATACAGGCCTGCAACATAGAATGATCTTATCAGAAGGTAACTTCTGTCTTTTATCTCAATGGCCTGACACCAGCTTTATGAGGAAATTATAGTAGAAGAATGAGTCTGTTCTATTTCAGAGCTATCCAGCAGTGGTAAAGCTGTACTTTTGCTAAACCATTACCACAGAGAGCACTTATACCAGTGTACTTTGAAAACCTCCCAGTGGATCTTCACTAATACCAAATCCATTACTGAAGACAGGCATAGATTTTGCTCAGACCACACAGTTGCTTGGGGAATTTGCAAATGAAAACATCAGATGGGGATAAAAATGGGAGCATTTTATTTGGAACTGTCTTATTTTGGGTCCCCCTCCACAGGGTGTGATAGATGAGAAAGAGTTGCCCTTGGGATCCACATCTCCAGTGAGAAGACCTCTTAAAAAAAATAAACCTCAAACTAAGGCTTTGTTTTGAACCTTCAATGTTTAAAGCTTACTGTGACCTCTAATGCTGGGATACAGCTGGGACATGAGAACCACAGTACTGCTGTCAGTACTACATTAGCTGTTATGGAGAAGGGAACAGAGGTTGCTCAGGCTCTGCCAGCAAATACAGCACAAAGCTTCTTCTTGTGTGTGCCAGCATTTAGTTCCCACAGTGGAGAATCCTTGTGAGTAGGACTGGAAGGGACCCTGAAAGGTTACCTAGTCCACGCACCTCCCTTTCTTTCCCACACCAAACTTGATGTTTTCTTGCTTCAAATCTGTTTCAAGCACCAGGATATGCCAGACTGTGCAATCTTTGCCACAGGAAAGCAGGCTGCAGCTCCGTGTTAAGTCTGGTTCCAAATCCTGCCAAAGAAAGATCACTCTTTTTTGTACACAGCTGAGGAGCCCTTGTTAATCTGCAGTTACAGCACACAGCTGAGGTGGTTGCACAGATTCGGTGTCCTGACCAAGGACTGACTGTCTGTGCAGTTCACTAACATGGTGAATTTGACTCCCAGGTTGACTTGTCAGATTTGCCTTGAAGGTGCTGCAGCGGGGAAGAGAGGCATGCATGCAAGGACTGGAGCTGGGAGCAGGAGGTGGGAGCTGAACGGGAGAGTCTCTGATGCATGCCTGTGACTAGACCCAAGTTAAGTCACATCCTTTTGTTAAATCTTCCCTGAGCTCGGTACTATAGTTCCATTGACTTCCCAAATTTGTGTTGATAAGAAATTTTAAATGGGTATCCACATTAGGTACCTCAGGTACCTTCTAAGGATGGTACACTCCAGAATACTTGCAATTGTGAGGATTAGGAAATTACTTTTACCAGAGCATTAAGAGAACACAGTCTGTTGTTGAAATTCATGCTCTTAGACAGAGGTACAGAGATAGTCAAAAGTGTAAGAATGCACACTTAACAAAAGCTGGTGGCACTTTGGCCACCTAGACTGATTAGGCAGTTTTGTAGACTCTACTTGTTGCGTCTCCATGTTTGGGCCCCCAGCTGTCCCTGTACAGCTGGCCCACAGTTGCTGGCAGTCTATGAACTAATATCATTGTCATTTATTGACTAGAAGCCTTTGAATATTTTGTTTGTGTGGAGTTTATTTGAGCAATACAATTCCTATTTGGCAGGCAGTTGGAGTTCCCTCTAAAGAGGCTTGTCTGTATTTGATAGTTTTGCCACTTTAACTACATTGGTATAATTGAAACAGCAATAGAGAAAATACTCAGGGGAACAGGAAATTATAGTGGTAGCAAATTGTTTATATTGGCCTAGCATATTACAGAACAAAATTAACTGTACCAAAATAATGCAGTTTTCTATCAATTTCTATCAATAGATTACTCTAAGCAGAGGTCTTATTCACATATATTCCCTGGCCTCAAGTCCTCTTTCTAACTAATGGTGCAATATAAATGCTTTCAAATATAAATACAGTTCCAAAGTGAGTGATATTTTCCCCTCCTTCCTCAAAATGTCCATGTCTGGCAAGTCTCAACACTGCTGATACCTGCTTGGGTTAGAGATCATTTTTGACTCCACAGACTGTAAGCAATGCTATGAGCTCACTGTGATGTATATTAAGGTAGAGAGTGGCTCTTCCTTCTTATCTCAGTTGCTTTGATAGCATGGGGAAGATAAAGAACATGCTGTTGCTTTTGATGCTCCATGTGAGGAAAATGAATTGACAACAGCAACTGTATTACCCAAACCTTCCTCTACAAACTACTTTGAACAGGTCTTTGAGTTGCTTTGATTTTTTTTTTGTTTGTTTTCATCTGCTTTGACAGTAGACTGGTCAAATGTCTGGAATAGCTAGAAGATGTCAAAGACAAAATGGAAAGCAAAACAGACATCTTAAACAGAATTTTTTGGTTGCCTGGATTTCTGATGTACAATGAACAAACCTGTCTCTGTGCTCCTGTCACCTCCCAAAGACCTGAGGTCTTGCTCAGAGGTTGGAGGAGACAAGCAGGCAGCCACGGGAGGGGTGGCAGTGGCACACACAGGTTTATAGACATCAGACTACAAATGCAGTGCAAGAGCCAGGACTGACTGCTGCAGCTCTGACCAAGGCTGCCTGAGCAGTGTTGGGCTGGGTGTAAAATGAAGCACTTGGCTCACCACGTTCAGCTTGTGGCCGGTTCAGTGGTTCCCAGCAGAGCTGGCCAGGCCCCAGAAGAACCCTCTAAAGGTAATGAATTCTCCCCATGGACTCCCCAGAGAGCCAGATAGACTGGAGTCAGGGCTCACAGCACTGGGAATTACCCTATGCATTGGCTCACAGGGTTTATACATTGTTGTGTTCCACCAGGTGATATCTAAATCTGTTAAAAAGTCAGTTTTGCTTTCTCCTTGATGCCTAGATCCTTTCTTCAAAAGGGCTGTTGGCTCCTAAACCACTTATGGTCTTCAGTGTTGCCCATCCATCACCCCTTGCTATGCTGAAGACTCCATGTCTGTTTATAAAATGTTCAAAGAAGGAGGAATTTGGGCGATGGCCTGAAATCCCTCCTGTGTACTTTTATCCAGCACTTCTCTCTGTAGATTGCAAAATGTTTTATAGCTCCTTTTCTCCTTTTCCCCCTACTTTCATTTATTCTTTCTACAGCTCCTTGCTCTCTCCTCTGAGATAACTGTGGTCACATAACAGACTAAACCTAAAAACCTAAAATGGCAACTTTGGAGCTTTTCTTGTCTTTATCTTCTCTGTACCACACAAGTGCACCAAGCAATAAACTCTCCTTAAAGTTTTCCCTGTCCGTAACATGAGATGCTTTTCGTTCCACCAGTTGTATTTTACCCACAGAGCCTGTACTTGAGGTGTCACATGATTTCAAAGAAAATAAAAGCTGTATGAACTGTGATGTTATTTTGTAGGAGAGGAGAAATGCTCCTAAATGTTTTCCAAATGTAATATTTAAGTCCTTTTGTAATGCAGGGAAAGTCTGAAAAGCAACGTCTCCCAAACTGAATAGGATACTAGGCCGTGATCAGGCAGATTTTTCTGCAATATACCAAGGGAGCATCAGATTGGAATTGGATTTGACAATATGGACAAGGTTGTGCAGGCAAATCTTGGAAAAGGTAAATCTCTTCTCTAATAGTATCTAAAAAGGAGCTAAGATTTGCCACTTAAAGAGCACTGGGAAGATGTTTTGCTGCTGACGGTGCGGCCAGAGCTATGACATCACATAGAGTCATCAAATAAAACTTGTATCAAGAACTTCTTTTTGGTTTGTTTTTCATCTGCCAGAGGTATTGACTTTCTTACAGTATGTCACTATTATATTACCAAATGTAAGCTTTTGCTGCTATGAAATATAAGGGTTTCCCTGCTTTAGACTGCAGAACTTTTATTGCTTCTTTTTTGGTTCAGAGAGAGAGAAACTAATTCTGCACAACTGACTCAAAGCAAATCATGGTTTCTCATTGCTCCTTCCATTGCTTTTACCTTAGCAACCAGTGTGTGTGAGGGCAGCTCTGCATGGCTTACTCTGCAGCCACCAAATAAATTTTTCGCAAATGTCCACAATGGCATATCACCAACACACAGCAAGATGTGGAGTCTACCTCTTCAGTGGTAATAGTTTCACGGTTCACAGTAAATGGAGCTCTGTGGGTGGCCTGGACCCAGGTCTCTGTGCTGCTCTGTGGAGGAGTCCAGCAAGTAAAATTTGTGGACTTTGGGGTACCTTGTTCATATAGGGTATTTGGGGTACCTTGTTCCTTTGCAAGAGCAAAGGATCTGTGTCTTTTCTGGGAGTTGCTCCTCAGCTGAGATTCAGCCTTTCATGGAGACTGGAGGATGGCAAACTCCTCTGCAGTCCTGGGACTGTCTCCCATGATCAGTTCCTATCTATCTCTCCATTTAAATCCTTCTCTTCCTCCTCCCTAATTACCCTTCTCATCCCATCCCCGGTCTCTCCCCTGTTGACCTCCTTCACCCTTTCCCCAGGGTCCCCGGCTCTTTCTGACACCCCACTCCCCATCTCCACAGTGGTTGACATCCTTCACACTGAGTGGAGACAGACAGCCACTATTTGATATCCCTCTTGCCACATAACTACATTTCCATATTGTGAGGAAGCTTGCCAAAGTCCTGTTCCTCCCATAGCAAATTGAGAGCTATCACCAGCTGGTAACAGCTTGCAGACACAACTTGCTGACTCGGAAATATTCCTGACAGCAGCAAGAAAGCTCAGATTATCAATCCTTGATATCATGAAAACTTTAAATCAAATCCGTTCCAACATCTGTTTAATGATCAAAGCAAATCCTTTTTCAAAAAAAAAACAAAACACAGAAAAAATAGAATACTTATTTCCTGATAGGCTTAATAACCTGAAATTAAGGAAACCATTTATATCGAGTTAAGAGACTGACTCATAACCACCAGTGAAGTGTGAATCAAAGATCCCTCTTACACCAGTCCACAATGACTACCCTACAAGGGATCCCACCAAGCCAGACACAGCACATCAGCATTCCCTGTACATTCCTCAGCAAGCAGAAGGTCCTTGAGTTCATAATTTTCTGGTTTAGCACAGAGGAAGAGACAAATGCTCAAGGAATAACTTCCTAGACCGCTGCCGGCTTTTTTTTCCTCATTCATGATGACACATATATAAGAAGATTGGGCTATTTCTGACTGATTTCCTAGAAGGAAACTGGGCAGTGATTGAACTGGGATTATTCAGATAGCAAAAGGAAAAATCATTTAGGGCATTACATGGCTGTCTTATGATTTCATTTAGGAACCTTGCACATACTGCAGTCCTCTTTTGCTAGGTACATAAAAGCATGGACAATCAGGTACATATACTGCCAAGTTTGCCATCTAAGAGGTTGCACTTAAGGTAGATCTTCAGTCAGTGACAGTAAGTTTGTTTCCAGTGTCTACAAGAAATTTTTGATTGAACACAGCAGAAAATTTCCAACATATGCTGGAGGGTCAACATGGTGGGATATATTGGAGGATGTCAGGAATACCTTTTTCATACAAGTACTGCATGGGACAATCAAGGATGATACAGAGCTGGAGTTGCCATTATTAACAAGGAGGAACTGGCTGGCCCCAAGATAATCAATGGTAGCATTGGCTGCAGGGATCATGAAGTGGATTTTGAAGACCCCACAGTGAATGGGGAAGGCAAGTAACAGAATAACAGCTCTTAACTTCAGGCAATTAGACTTTGGTTTATGCAGAAAGCTGGTACTTTGCATACAGTTTGCTGCCCTCCCAGCCAAGTACAAGAAAGAAGCTCCAAAGAGGAGTGAGTTCAGGGCAGGCCACTAAGCTGGTCAAAGTTTGGAATGCTTGCCCTGTGAGAAGAACTGAAGCACCAAGATTTGTTCAGCCTAGAGGAGAAACAGCTTCAGAGTCACTTGACAGCAGCCTGCCAGGACTGTTGAGGGTCATCTAGAAAAAGGAGCCAGGCTGCTGAGAGTGGTGCATGGCTAAAGCAGAGGTTTGGGTTAGAAACCTCTTGAGATCCCTTCCAATTGGAATTATTCTAATAATCCTATCAAAGCACATGAGCACCCCCAAATGAACTTTCCTAAAACATTGGAGAAACAATCCTCAGACCTTTTTTGCAGTCACCTCATAACAATCTACATCTCCTTCCCCTTAACCAGATTTTCAACTTTGATATCCTGTCCACGTCCTCTCCGTTTCTGCTGCTTTTGGAAAGCCCTTTTCTTTCTCAACACTGTTCATATCAAGCCTTTTTTTCTTCATGTCTATTATTTCTTCATGTTTTCTGTATCTTTCTGAATCTTTCCCTGCCATCACCACTGGTTACCTGCCATCTTTTGGTTGACTACCACATAGACTATGCCAAATTTCATTTACAGCATATCACCTTCCTTTGTCAGCATTCCTGAACACACCGTGTATTTTTTTTGTAATTCTTTGTCAGAATCCTATTTTCACACTAGCAAGATCAAATTCTTTTTGCCTATATGGTTACATAAAATTCTGTAATTTCATTTATTGCCATCATGTATCTTTATAACCAAGTTATTTCTTTTTCTTACAGAAGTTAGTTTGAAATCCACTGTTTTGAAGCCTTCCAACAATATTACTGAGGCAAAAGTTAATTTTCCATCTTGTCTTTCCATTATTTGCATATATATAGTTTAATTGTTCCTGAGGGCCTTTAAATACCTTACCAAAAGGAAAAGGAGCTTCAGTCTGAATGTGAAGGTCCATGAAATAGGTGCTCATAGCGTAACCTGTAGCACATTTCCTGCAGTGAGTGCTGCTGGTGTCCTAAATCTTCACAGTAGATCTGTGCCTGGGTAGTGACTGTGCCTTACCAAGTGGTGCTCAAGTCCAGAGCACATAAAGAGCACTACATAGACCTGAGTAACAGTTGCAAGAAACAGCTACAAAAGGAGGCTATTGAGCATTTCCTAGATTTACTTCTGACAGTAGTCAGGGAACAGAAACTTTGCTTCTTTACGGGGAAGTCTTTAATGTGGGGGTTTTTTTGTGTGTAGAAGCTTACTGGCTGTAGCAGTGAGCTTAAAAATGGCCCATCGTTGGTTTTCATTGTTATATGACTGTGTGTAAATACAGTCACAGTCAAAAGTGTTTATTGTTCTACAGATGCCAAGTTTAACATCCATGCACAACATTAGAGGTTTTCAATATGTATAAATTAAGATATTCTTTATGCTATCACAGAATTTTTATATTTCTAACTTAAACCAATACCAAAACCTTCCAGTTTCTGGAAGGTGGAAAGTTGGAAGAATTATATTAATGCAAATTCATAAAACTATTCATTCATGACAATTAAGTATGGTTTACCCTGCAAAACATTGTAATGTTTTGCAAAACAAAATCTTTTGCTGCACTATGTTGTTTGCATGATGATACTTGAAAGATAGTTGCAAAGATGCGTTGGAACAACAACATGTGATTGCTTCTGCTGAGGCCGAAACAGCCAAGATAATTAACTTTGGAGAGTTACAACTGGTCATATATGGGCACTTAAAATGACCACGGAACCTAGTGGGAAGACACTCAGTGACTCCAACAGGGTTTGGATTATGCCTTTATTCCTAGCAAAAAGTATGGTGACAGCCTCCATAATGTTTATGCTTTAAACAGGTGTAGCACAGTGAGAAACTGAACCTCTCCAGCACAGGAAGGCATGCAGGATACTTGAGAAGGTCCTATCCCTCCCCATCTAGGTGCCATCACCCACTCAAATGTATAATGACTGGCAGCATGCACTTTCTGAAGCTTTCCAACTGAATTCAAGCCATGCTCAAAACAGGGTCTTTCTTCCAGCATTCAGTGCAGAGCACGTCTGGAGGAATGTGTGCATCTCAACTGAACCAACATCAATAAACTTGCACCAACAGTGACAGCAGAACACCTAGAAAATTTTCATAGACTTACAGAGTAATATTCAAAGGGACTTCTGCAAGTCTTTGATCCCACCTGTCATTCACGGCAGATCCAGTTAGAGCGGGTCCATTCAAGTTTCCAGTATCTCAATGGATGAAGAGTCCACTCCTTCTCTGAATTCCTTTTCCAAATTTGACCATTTCCTGTGAATTTCTTTCTCCTCGTAACTTAGTCATATGTTGTGATTTATGTCTGTTCCCTCTTATCCCATTCTTGTGCAACTCTGAGAAGAGACTGATTTTTTCTTGTCCACATCCTCCCACTAGACTGTTGCATCTCTTCAGCAGGCTGAATAAGCTCAGCTTTCTCAACATCTCCATGTACATGGGGAGCTCCATCCCACAATCACCCTGGTGGCCTCACTTTAGTCTGTCAGTACCTTTCCCTGATGATAACAATTCAGGAAAAAAAATACTGTTTTATCTGATGTTTTATTTCCTGCCCATATAAAGATATATTAAGGAATATAGTAAAATCTGTTAAGCAATGAGCATCAATATTTCTTCTGAATAAAAACAAACCTGCCAAAATTTTCCTGATGATCCTGATTAGTGCAGGGCTCAAGTTATTCTCTGCCTTTGGAACAAAGCACATTCGTCAGAGTTGAAGTATCCCAAGAAAAAAAAGATTCTGGTGAAGGAAGAATTGTAGTGCATGGCTGCTCAGTTTTGCCCTTCAGGAGGTGGTGATATCCAGTGACCATTATCTGCTCATATGCCCTGTGCATTTCACAAATCCCCACTCCTTCTTCCAACCATCTTCCCTCTCCACTCATCCCTGTATTCTAGTCACCAAGGCCTCAAATTTTCTCCCTTTCCCATGATCCCAGACCTACAAGTATTCATTTGCAAAGTTTGTTTTCCTTTTAGAAATTCTCTGATTCCTTTCCAACTTTCAGGCTGTTTTCAAATTACTTTCCCCCTCCAATTAAATGTACTGTGACAGAGACAGACTTTAGCAAGATGCTTTGCTCCCTTCATGTCTGCCCTACTTGGACCTGAAAGGATATTGGCCGAATATTGGATATCCTCAGAAATCCTCCAATTACAGTGAAAGCTGCCAATCTACAGACCCTTGTGCATTCTCACTCTTCACACACAATATGATTTTTTGGGTTGTGAGTCAGGTTTGTAGCTACTTACAGTTGCCAGCCCTTTGTAGTTTGTTAATACTGTGCTTCCTTTATTTCCCCATGAAGCACTGGGAGCCACAAGTAGCCTGGAACAAATGTCTGGTCAACTGTGAGGAAAATCTGAGACAGTGATTGACTCCCAAATCTGGCAAGTGATAAAGAGAGAGGGCAAAGAGGAGATAAAAGAACCTGTGTCACATGAATCCCACATCCAAATGACTCCAGGTAGGCTAGTATTGCTCTTTGCTAATGAAATATCATGTAGTTTCAAAGAAATGAGAAGTCGGTGAATTTTAGAGCATTTAAAAAAATTAGCCTTAATGGGAAGGGATTTTACCTACTGCAGAGCTTCTGATCTTTCAGGGTTTAGTCAAAGACCCTGATGAATTGCTGATGCTTTCATATAATCATAGTGTCATCAAGGTTGGAAGAGGCCTTTGAGATCATCCAGTCCAACCGTCAACCCAGCACTACCACTGCAAGACCATAACCACTAAACCATGTGACCCAGCATCAGATCCAGGCAGCTCTTAAACACCTCCAGGGAGGTTGACTCTGCCATCAATAGGGCTGATTATGCTTTAGTTATACATGGTAAAATGACCACTGCTTTTATTTCAAAAAAATGCATATCAGGAGAACCTCTCTGACAGCACTCAGAAGAAAACATATTATCTTCAATTTTCATGTTAGAACTCTTCATACAACAGCTTAGCATAGTCCTAGCTGAATCCTCAGTTGTGTCCATATACAGGGCTTATGTATGTGCATATGTTTAAATGTAGTAAGACTGACTTTTTTTTTGCTGCACTCTTCTGAAGCTGGAGCATAATGTAGCCATGAAATAAATGTGGTACAACTGTGATGAAGGTGAACTATGGTTCAAGAAACATGGCTAGGGCAGGAAGCAGAGGTTTCTGCAAGTGACATTCACTGATTTTCATTGCTTTCAGGCTTGAGTAACCTCATATCTAATGAGATACTTTGTCTCCTCGGAGTGGTTTCTGTCCCCCAGGTCCCCTGAGCCAGCTGATATTCCCTCTTTCTTCTTTAGATATACCCATGGAGATGGTCTTGTGATTACCCTCAAGTCTTTAGAATGAGCTGCAAAATATTAATTTAAATTTTCAATTAATTGATTGACTGATCACTGACCATTATGAACTTCAAGTTATTGAACTGTACTCATGCCTTGGGCGTCATTTTGGTGGACAAGATTCACAAGAGTGGTTCAGCAAATCGGTCTCCATGATGAAGAACTCAATGCCCACAGATCCATTCCTCTCAAGCAAAGCAGTAAAAAAGTTGTATGTGTAAATCAGACAGATTAAATATAAAATAAGTTCAATTTTTGTTCATTGAGTATCTGAGGAGCAAGGGTATGGCTAGTCAGCACTGTCAGATTGGCTCATTGCTCCTCCTCCCAAGTTCAACAGTCATCAGTTACAGAGCTTGTGTTAGGTATCTGCTGAATGAAGGGCTTTTGGCCACGTGTGAATTTTCCCACAGAAAGGTTTCACTTAATTGATAGTCTGCCTCCTGTCTGCCTTCAAATAACAGAGAAACACAGAGAAAAATCCTGGATACAACAGATTCTCAGTCCTGACATTGCTTTATTAAGTCAAACCTCTAATAACTGATGCTTAGCCAATGAATCAATGCAGTTGCCTGCACAAGGCATTGAATGAACTCAAGTAAAAATTAAGCATGTAAAAACCAGGGGTTTTTTATCAATCATTAGGGGAAAGAAAAAAAAATCTAATATTACCAGGTAGCTCATTTATAATGAACAATTTGATTAGCTCCACATCTGGGTTTCCTGGCTTTTTTTCAGGATAAGAAAGACAGCTGGCTTGTCTTGAAAGGGTGTTTTAATGCAAAGTTCTGTATTAATATTATGTTTCTTTTAGGTGTTGTATGTTAATACTTCAAATATGGATTTCTGGCAATGTGAGCATGGCCTAGTTTTTTAATGCAAAAGATCACGTTTCCAAGTATTTTTAAAAGCCTGCATTACCACAGTTTCTGCTGGAAAAAAAGAAAGGAGGAGGGAATTAAATAACAAAAACACCTGGCAACCTCCACTGTTGGTGTAGAAAAGGCAAGTCATGCAAAAGCATTTAAACTGAGAGGTTGTTTCCAAATTTAATTAGTAGAATTGCAACAAATATCAACAGCAAGGTTCCTGATAAAAAGCCAGAACAAGCAAGATTCTAAATGCCTAGAGATTGGAGGAAACAAAGCAGGGAGTAAATAAACTAGTCTTCACTCTTCACATCATTTAAAGATATTTGAAGTGGCTACTTTAAATATAATACAAACTTATAGAATAGAAATATAAATATCTTTTTGTTTACCAGGTTTGGTCTGAGAAAACAATTGTGTGCTTGGAGTAAATCAGCCACTGGGAAAATGTATGGAACAAGCCATCACTAGAGAAGTAAATCATAAATAGCTTACAAAAGGAAAATAAAACAAAGATAATGAGAGTCAGAAGAATTTACAAAGTTATGATGGGATGGTAGTCTTAGAATCTAGGAAAGTCTGGGACAATTTGCCCAGTGACTTACCACGTATATGTCTCCTCAGTGCTTATGGCCAAAAATCGTGGAGTATTGTTGCGTTTTGAGGAAGAATGTGCATATAAGCCAGTTTTTGAGGGGCAATCACAAAGTTTGGTAGATGAATGAATCCAGGTGCTGCAACAACACATATCAAAGTACAAGACAACAGTTCAAGGAGTTCAGATGTGAAGTCCAGAGGAGCCAGGAGCTTCAGGTGTCAACCACAATGCAGGAAGAGCATGGTGGGCACAGGAGAAAACACTGCAGGGTTTGTCTCGTGAATGCTGCCAGGAGAGAAGTCTGAGCTCGGTGGCAAACAGCAGGAGCCAAATATATTCAGGCAGTCTCAAGCAGTTCAAATAGATTTCTGATAAAAAGGCATGAATAAACCACCATTTGGCTCAGTGCCATGATTTTCACTTTGTTGAAGGTTTGAGCTGAATAACTCCTCCAAAGTAGGCTGCTGGTTTTAGACAGTGTTTCCTTGTATTTAAGGTACTTAGTTGAAAGGGTATTGAAATGGTATGGGAAAATATGCCAGAGATGGACTGAACCCACAAGTTTTGATTTGGTATCCAGTTTTAGAGTGTTCAAAACCAGACAATGGCCTTCCATAGAAAAAGAGAGTGCTGTTTCTATCTGCTGTCTCTCACAAACACAGGATCTGCAAAGTGTGGGAACACCAACAATTCAGTTGATGCATCACTCAAGAACACAACCATCACTTACTGGTGACATTTTCTTTTTTTTAATCTAAGTTTGGAATATGAAAATGTAATCTATTTGTGTGTTGACACATTCTCAAGAGTCACCAGAGCTTTGTATGGACTCCTGCTCTACAGCAACAGAAATTTTGCCATTGCTTTCACTAGGTCAGAATTTTATGCTGTAAAACCAAAAATCATGAAGAGTAAGTGTTGCTAACTAGGAGCATAGAAAAATAATTGCCTTGATTTTGTCTCTGTGCAAATGTGACCCATGCTGACAGAGTAGCCAGATTATTTATTTCCAGAAATATCCAGAAAAATCACAGAAATAGCTAATAAGCTTCCCTAAAGTAGTGACCATAGGTTTAAATATCTTTAAAACCTCAAGTTTGAAATTAACACCAGTTTACAATGTCCTTCACTCAATAGATTTTTTTATTGTTTTACTTTTGCACTTTTATATAAACCCCACAGAATTTCCTGGAACTACTGACCTACAGCCTTGAGGTGAAAATCCTATTTCTTCTGGTTCATGCCTAAAAAAAAAAATGTGCAGAGTTTGAGTGTAAAATGTTTGAATGCAATTGTATTTGCTATGGGCAACTGCAAGAAACACTTTTGGAGCTAGGCTGTCTTCGTAGCTTCTTGTATCTCCTGAACCAGTTTCTGATTTTCATGAGTCTTAACTTTTAGCATACAAATACAGAAGAGTGTTTTTTCTTTTCAAAGGACAGAAAGAGTTAAGAAAGGGAAAGTCTTCAGAATAAGTAGGACCATAACAAGCTCTGACCTGCAGTGGCAATACGTATACTGTCATTCTATCTTCATTTTTGTTGAAGGACTTCCATTAAAGCTATGAGGTGTTAGCTTTGCTAGGAGTCTTAAACAAAATGAGGATTCTTGGGCTTCATTTCTGTTGAAGCATGTTTTCAATGTGTTATTTGGTTTCTAAACCATATCCAAAGAGACAGATGCCAGAACAATAAAACATTCCTCCTTGTTTGCAGAACAATTCGCCTCTCATGGCAAAACATTGGATGCAGTTGAAGCCTATCCTCAACATGTAGCAGAGATCTGTGAAGAAGAAAATACTCAAAATAGAAACATGTCTGAGCAGACAAACACTATCAAGGCTGGGAAAGCTGGTAAGAAGGAAACCAAAACATCTGTCCTGATCTTACTTCTCCTCAAGTCAGTAGGAAGACTTGTGAACTTCAGTTCACAGAAGTGAATTTCTATGTTCAAAAATATTACTCAAGGCAGAGGAATTATGAAAGTCCTTTAAATGCAGTGAAAATAGAAGTAACTGGAAAGAAAACCTCCCTGTGTCGTACTATGCTTTTTTCCATTCCTCAGTTCCATCTGGCTGACATTTAGTACTGTTTATTAGCAGAGACCCTTTGCTGTAGCTCTCACAGTTTTATGTTGTGAGCAGGCATAGTGCAGAGCACACACATTTGTCATTAGACATATCTGTAGAAATTCAATTAAAAATATGACATTTGAACAGTATCAGCAACAGAAATGCACTGACATCCCACAGAAAGCCCTGCAAGACTTTGGCTGCAGAATACCGTCCCAGGCACAACAAAATGTTAGACCACAACAGCTCCAGCGTGACCCTACCTGCAACATCAGCTGCAACCCAGGAGAGACTGATTTAAACAAATAAGGCTCATATCTTTGCCAAGCAAAGGGTGTCCTGCACATCTTAAGTTGAAGATCACAGTAAATAACATCTGCAGAAAGTCAGGAATAAGCACTGAAAGAATGAAAGAGACAGACCACAGGTCCAGCTGGGTAAGTACTCCAGCTCCAACAGTGACTATTAGCAGTTCTTTGGAATAAAGGATAAACCCTTATACACACTGTAGTTTACAAAATTCAGCTTTCAGTGGTTTCCTTTGTGTTTCAGTGTACTGAGCCCTGGGCTGACCTATACACAGATACCCTTTACTACATTGTAGAGGTGAAAGCCCTGGGAGATTCCCAAACCTTTTGCAGTTGGTTTGGGTGGTTTTTTTTTTTGGTTGGTATTTCTTGGGGTTTTTTTGTGGTTTTGGTTTGTGTGTGTGTTTTTTGGGGTTTTTTTTGTGTGTTGTTGGTTTGGTTGGTTGGTTTCTTAGTTTCTTTTTTTGTTGGTTTTTTCCCCCTAAGAAGTAGAAAGATGGAGAGAAGGAACAATAAAGCTAAATTACTTGAGACATGGGTAGAAAGTTTACTGTTAGAAGCATGACTGGAACTCAGGAAATGGCTAATCATTCCAGCCTTCCTTGAGAAGCTGTAGAAAACTGGAACACTGACGGCAGCAGGAGTCTAGACAAATGGTACAAGGTTCAATGAAAATTTCTCTAACATCCTTATGTTTGCTTTTTTTTTTCCTCTGTAGATTTTTAACCTATTTTGGAAGAACAGGATATTCTCCTGTGTATAATACTTTTTTGTTTGGTTGGTTAATCTGTAGGTCTTAAAAAGATACTGAGTTTATCTTCACACTTGGTGCTGAAGACCCCCAAAGTTTTCATGTAATTAAAGACTGTATGATCTGAGGTTTGTTTCTAAAGACCATCCAATGTCTAGGCCAATGGGACAAGACTGTGCATGAAGGACCTCACAGGAGCTGGTCAAGTCTAGACACAACATTTTTAATGTAATATTGTCAGCATGTGTTGTTCTGTCGAACTAAAATATTTTATTAAGATTACTGAATTACAAGGATGTTTCTGTTTAGAAGGAGGCTTCTAAACACTGGTCAGCTACATGCAGAAGAAAGTCCAGATCTAATTTTTTTAATAATGTTTTCAATCAAAAGCCAGTTGTATCAACATAATTCCCTCCACAGAACAACCCAGATACTTAGTTCTCCTTCCAATCTAGAAGAAGTTTTATCTCTGAAATCTATAGCATGATTGTCCTTGGATGCTTACTCCCTGACCTGCTGTCAAATGCAAAATCAAACACCTGTGGTAGATACGTAAGGCTATGTGTGTGCCACTGTTGATCCATCTGCAATATATTACATCCTAATTTATTACTATGGGTGTTTTTCAAAGGGGATTCATTAGTCAGACAGAGTCCATTGCACTGTTAAGAAACTGTTTTTCTTCCCACCGTTCTAATTTTCCCTTCTTCTCAGGTTTCTGTTTCCTTTCATGCTATGGCAGGGATATTAAGTGCTTGTGATACAATATTTGGTCCAAAACCAGCCATTCTGTTCTGGGCAATTAATGTGGGTGGTGAGCAATACCTGACCCAAATTTTGTGGGTTGGATAAACCGTAAGAAGTGGTTAATTATTTTCTACAGACCATATCTGTTTAATGAGGGGTGGAATTTCTCATTTATGCAGAAAAAAATCCATGAGTTCTGGCATTGTCCTAAAAGAAACAAAGGAATAACTCTCTCTTAAAGCGACAAGAATTTTCACATAGCTGTCTGTGGCTTAGATCATAAATTGGTGTAGGAGGCCATATGATGGCTCTGGTAAGAGTTGCTAATACAGATTACTGTGTTCTAGGGATAAAATCAGGGAAAGATATACCTTAAAGGTACAGTTCCTGATCCAGGTTTTCCTTTGCGAATGCTTTCATCCCCTTTCGAGACAACAGGTAAAAAATCAGCTACATTTTTCCATGATGGCCATTTTTAACTTTGTGGTTTTATTGTCCCATGCGATATATACAAAGCTTCATTAAAAAAGTAACGAGAATTACATTTACTTCTACTAAATTTCTCCTCTGTTCAAAGTAAAGCCATCTCACCTGGTCTACCCTGTCTGCAGATATAAAATAGCAGATGTGTTTCTACCTAGGCTGGAACTGCTGAAAATTTCCTTCCTGAATAATATCTGAATAATAACACATCTTTAGTATTCCCTGTTATAGCACAGTATATGGAGCACTTCTGCTTTTCTCTAGGGAAACCCACAAATGCTGCCTCTTCAAACCACAGATTGGCAGTTCATGGAGAAATCCAACGGCTACATCATGAAGTTGAAAGTTCTTAGACCCTGTTGTGACACGATTTTTGAAATACTTTCCTTTCTCTTTCCTTCTGCCACCCTGGACACTGCTTCACCTAATAAAATTTTCTGTCATTAAAACTACAACCAAAAAGCTCACAGGGTTGACCCCCAAGCTGTTACTTGAGGTTGTGATGATGAACACTTTTTGACATCTGGTAAGGGGTTGCAGCTCCTGTCTGAATAAGTCCCTCTGAAGTTAAAGGCTGATGATGTCAAATACAAGGATGTCTGGTTTATTGTAAGACTGTTTGGTTTAAATCAAGCTCTTTGGTGTAAATGAAGCTGCCTCATCTGGGAAAGGAAATGACTTAAAAGTGATGTAGCAATTCTGAAAGGGAGTCAGACAGTGGGAGACACATACAGCTGGCATGTCTTGTGCTGCATTTAACTGGGCTTGCTATTAACTCATCAGACGGTGAAAAGAAAAACAGCATTTCATAACAGCTTTTATTACGCTGTTTTCTAGAGATGAGGAAATAAAGTGGGTGTGGAGAAAGCAATGATGCAAACAGAGGAATTTTCACTTTATCGTTATAGCCATCACTTTCTCCAAAGTAGAGCTTCCCTGACTCAGACATGCGTTAGGGAAACCAGGACAAACACCAATGAGCTGTGAGTCCCCACCCTGCTCATGACAAAGTGAACCTCTCCCTCCTGCCTCTGTCTGGGAGGAGGCTTATTTCCAAAGAAAATGGCCCAGCATCTAATGGATGACTGATTCCTCCAGACACTAAAGTTTTTGAGTTCCTTGCCTTAAGAAAGGCACTCCCTAAATGGCTCCCCCTTACACTTCTCCTGTAATTACAGGACAACGTCTCCATCAGGGAGACCTGTGGATGAACCTTCAGATAACCAGTGCAATTTGCTGGCTGATGTGTGGCTTGAATGCAGCCTCCATTGACTGAGTGTGCTGGGTAGCCCCTGAGAGGCAGTGCTGCAGGGTGTTTCTCATACCTACTGGAAGGTAACATACTTCCCTGCTGTTGCTGAGCCCCAGGGCATCCTGCTGCCCCACATGGCCTCACCTGCTTGGCCCAGCTCCACACTGCCTCCAGCACTTATGACTAAATTGTTTGAGGAGTCTTGAACCATATGAGATGTATCTGAGGCTTAGGTACAGTTTAAGGAAGGTCTCTTGTCTTCATCTTCAAAATTTATGGTATGTCTTGATAAAGATCGAAGTCATCTAAGGTTTCCAGATAAACACCTTTTCTGGGATAACTGTACTCCAGAAGACAACCTTTGGAGCCTGGTTCAATGGTCTCAGTGTAAGCACCAGGCACCATTTAGTGAATTAATGTTTTTTTCCCAACCAGCTGCTGGCCTATGAGGGTGCAAGTTTCCCACGGGTTTTTGTTGCTGCTACCTTTTGCAAATATCTGCTTTCTGCAGATATCTGCCTTGATATCCAGAGTAACTTGGATGACACTATGTATGTTTAGCCAACAAAATTCCTCCATTCTGGATTCAAAACTGTCTAAGCAAATACCTGTTTGGAAGTAAAAATGATTTGGAGTAATTCCTCCACTTCCATGGAAGCCCAAGGCACCACAGACATGCAGGTGCAGTAAGTTATGAGTGACCACAGGCAGTTTGGGAGAGAAAGAAATAATCAAGGAAACTGGAGACTATACAATGAAATGGATATTTTTTCTGCTTCACTTCCAGCCATGGCTTAGTTCAGCAACTGCCCAGCAATCATACCCACCTATGAGCTGCAGAGTTACTGGTATTTTTGTATGATTAGAGTGCCAAGCCATCTAGCAGCCACTGAAGTCCCATGGTGCTGTGTGCTCAAAGATGATATGGTGATGGATAGCCTCTCCCTTAGCTCTGTTTACAATCTGTAGTGGGACAGAGATGAACCAAGGGACGAAGACTTACAAGCAGAAATATTTAGGTACCTTAGTTCCATTGAAATCAGTAGGGAAACTTGCTTCAGTACTTTACTAACTTGGATCTCCTGTTTTTTATTATAGATCTCAGTCTCAGCCATGAACTGTAGATGTATGGCAGGCATCCGAATTTTAACTGCATTTAACCAATCTGGACCAGCTGCATGATGTAGCTGAATATATCTTGGAATCAGAGCCAAAGATATTGATGTCCATTCATCATAACTTACTGACTGTTGGACAGTAAAGATGTTGTCTCCTTAGCTCCAGCGTGTCCATGTCAGAATTCAATGCAATGTAGAAAAGCAGCAAGGATGTGAATGGCCAAAAAAAAAAAAGAGTGGGAAACCTAAGTGCTAATAGATATCCTACTGTAATTAGAAATAAGTGATACCTTCTTTCTCAAGTGTAGGGTCCACCACATGGGACGTTTGTCATAAGGCATCTGAAGATCATCCCCATATTTTCTGGACATATTAATAACAAATCAAGCACTAGGGATTGTAGGTAATTTCTTTGGAAGGTATTTGGCAGCTTGCTCATCCTTGCTGCACACTGGCAGTGCCACCCACCAGCAGTGTAAACTCACTAGCTGTAGCACATGTGAGTAGTTCCACGTTCCAGCCTGTGTAACAGGTTGTGGTTCATCACTGCGAACATAGCTACCCACAGGCAGAAAATTAATTGTGTTCTCTATGAATTCTGTGTGCTCTGAGGAGCAGTTATATGTCACATGGGCCTCTCTGGCAGAAGAGCCTACACCAAATATTCTCTGAAGGCTGCAAAGAAACCGTAAACTCCTGCTGCAGGAAATCCATGCTCCTTTGGCTTGAATGCTTAGCAGCTATTCAGGGTTTTTCTGTGTCATGTTTCTGTTGGGAGGAGGAGCTGATAGAGTCATGCAGAGTCTTTGTGCAACCTGATTTATTTGCCAGAAGTGTGTGCCAGGTCTCCTTGCTTCACAAAATAAATAAAAACCAAAAGCAATCAGGAGGTGGTTTCCTTGCTGAGAAATCCAAATGTGCCAGAAGCTTTTCGCCTGATTTTTTCCAAATTCAGTATTTTGCATCTCTGGCTTTTTTCTGGCCTTCTCTCCCACAGATCTCTGCTCCCAGAGTCACAGCTGGTCCAACAGAAATCCTTTCATCCCATGTGACTTAGCTGCTCTCAGGCACTGCTGTAGTGATCGGTGCCTTTGGCAATGACTTCAATTGTCTCAGTTCCTCAAGGAACATTTTTAGTTCCATTAAATCTCAGAGTTTTTCCAGAAGATACACTTTTGTCACTACAAGAGTTATTGCAGGGTAGTCTTATGGTATATGTTAGGAAGGAATCAAGTCAGATCATTGCAACAGTTCCTTTAGGTCCTGTAATACATGAATACATCACTTAGGTTGATAGTTTTGTGGGAGCTTTAAAATCTTCTAGACAACCACTGAAATCAAGGAAGTAAATTCAGTTTCCAGGAGATTGGATCAAGCTTCAGTTTTATCTTTTTTTTAATTAAAATTTTGTCCTTCTGCATTATGAACCCAAGTCAGTCTGGGCTTAGCTGTAAGAATCATCACTGGCCACAGAGGCCGTACTAGGATGCTTAAGAATATGACTGGTTGCATGACTTCCATAAGCCATTTTTCTCTCTCAGTGCTCCTGACCCTTCACTATTTCTTTCACTTGTGTGCCTGATGTTGCAGTAAATGCATACAATCAGACAAAAATTCTGATTGAAAGAGATCTTCTGAGATCCATCCTTTGACTCACTGGCTCTGTTAAGAGTATGGCCAACTCAGTCAGCTTTGTCAGGGCCCTCTTCAGCTTTTAAGATCTGCAAGGAAGGATACAGGGTCTTACAGCCATCTTCTGGATCCCTTTCCTTCAGACAAGTGGTCCCCTTTCCCAGCAACTCAACTGTTTTATTGTATTTCCCAAAAATTGTTCCAGTTCCTCAGCACGGTGCTCACTCTCTGACAGCTGGACCTGTGTAGTAGGTGAGACTGTATCAGCACACTATGGAGAGTTCATGTCTCCTTGGGTGAGCAGTCTAAACCAATGCTCAGTGTACTTCTCTACCATTGCACTCACACACATTTGGTAAAGGGGTGGTTGAATCTGTCTCTCCTGCCTATGCAAACTCAGAAGCCTGAATTTAAAACCTCTCTGTTTCCCAGTAACATCCTGTTTGAGGAAATCAAAAGAGACACCAACTGGCCTGTTGAGTCCTCGGCTGTAAACATGGGTGTCCTGGTTTCACCTGGGACAGAGTTCATTTTTTTGTAGTCACTGGTTCAGTGCTGTGCTTTGGATTCAGTGTGAGGATAATGTTGATAACACAATGATGTTTTGGTTGTTGCTAAGCAGTGCTTACCCTGAGTCAAGGTTTTCAGTGTCTCATGCTCTGCCTTTGAGGAAGTGCACAAGAAAATGTGAGGGAGCACGGCCAGGACAGCTGACCCAAACTAGCTAAAGGGATATTCCACAGAATATCACACCCAGTATATAAACTGAGTTGGCCAAGAGGGGCTGATCACTGCTGGGGAACAGTGGTGAACAATTGTATTGGTCATCACTTGTTTATCTGATTTTTTATTGCCTTCTTTCTCTCTCCTTTTCATTACAATATTATTATTATTAATGTTGTTATTATTATCATTATATTTTAATTATTAAACTGTTCTTATATCAACCCACAAGTTTTTCCTTTTTTTCTGATTCTCCTTCTCATCCCACCTGGGTGAGGCAGAGGTGAGTGCTCTGTAGTACTTAGTTGCTGGGGTTAAACCACAACAGCAGGGAACATCATCCTCCTCAGATGGACAGGCAGAAGACCATGCTCATGGTTTAATAAGGCCAAGTGCTGAGTCCTGCACTTGGGTTACAACAACCCCATGCAGTGCTACAGGTTGGGAAGGAGTGACTCAAAAGCTCTTTGGCAGAAAGGGTCTTGAGGGTGCTGGTTGACAGCTGGCTCAATATGAGTCAGTAGTGTGCCCAGGTGGCCAAGAAGGCCAATGACATCTTGGCCTGTATAAGAATAGAGTAGCCAAAGGGACTAAGGAAATGATCATCCCTCTGTACTCAGTATTGGTGAGGCTGCACCTTGAGTACTGTGTTCAGTTCTGGGCCCCTGACTTTAAAAAGGACATTGGGGGGCTGGAGCACGTCCAGTGAAGGGCAAAAAGGCTCGTGAAGGGTCTAGAGAACATGTCTTATGAGGAATGGCTGAGTGAGCTGGGTTTGCTTGGTCTGAAGAAGAGGAGGCTCAGGGGGAACCTCATTGCTCTCTACAACTACCTGGCAGTAGGTTGTCATGAGGTGGAGGCTGGTCTCTTCTACCATGCCAGCAGTGAGAGGATCAGAGGAAATGGTCTTGAGACAGGGCAGATGAAGATCAGATATTAGAAAAAAAATTTTCATTGCTAGGGTGGCCAGGCACTGGAATAGGCTGCCCAGGGAGGTTGTGGAGTCACCATCCCTGGAGGTGTTCAAGAGGCATCTGGATCTGGCACTAGGTGATGTCGTTTAGTGGTTTATAGTGGTAGTGCTGGGTTGGTAGTTGCACTTGATGATCTTAAAGGTCTCTTCCAAACTGGACAATTCTATGATTCTATGATTCTATGATTCTATGTCCTGCCCTGGGCAGCCTGCACTGAGCCACCCCCCAGGCAGCTGGATAGCAGCAGTAGCAGCCTGACAGAGCCAGTGAAACACTTTAAAGCCAGACACATATGTTATTAACGTGAGCTGCAGAGCCCTACCAATTACTCTGAATTTGAGCCACAACTCCATAAATGCAGAACATACAGTAGTAACGAGCCAGATGGAGCAAACAACCAAGGCCTCTTCAGTAGGCCATGTCCCAAGGCATGTTAAGGTGAACATCTGGGCTTGTCTGGTATGTGGCAAAGAGCCACTTTTTGGAGGTTTCTTTGTCTCTGGTGCAGGTTGGATGTGCAGCTGCAGCCTGGCAGCCTTATTCTTCTCTAGAACAGATGGTAAGTTGTGCTCCTATTGTTCTGTCCAAGCTGAGGGTGCTTCCCCACATGGGGTTGGCCTTTTTGGGTTATATGATGCAGAATCAGGGACAGAAGCACAGTCTGTGCCAATGGAATGTGGAAGTCAGAGGAATGTATGTGATTTGCAAGTCTCAGGTGGAAGATATGATCAGGTGGGGACAATTCCTCCATCCTAGGAAAATTCATGAGATTTTTGACAATTTTTCTCATACTGTGTCATAATGCAAAAAATTCTGACTACTTCTTTGTTGCAAAGGGACAACAAAATAGAAGTTTGTGACAATCTCCATGGTTTATTTAAATGGCTTTGGAATATGTAGTTTCGAATTTTATCTGACTGTTATTTGTCTAATTATCTTCCATTTTAAGTTTTGCAAATACCATTTGAAGCTAAAAATGGGGGTTACAATTTGGTTGTGGAAATGAAAATCAAGGGGTTTTTTTAAATAAATAAAAGAATTAAAGTAATTAAGCCATTTTAATGGCCTCCTCCCCAAAATGTTTTAAACTGACAATTTGTTGATTTTTAGTAAAAAAATATTTCATATAAAAAGTTCCAAACAGATTGGATATCCTTTTATTTAACCTTAGTCCCTTTAGGACCTCCCCCATGATGCATAAATTATTGTGCCTATTTTCCTGCAAATGTTAAAGCACTCATGGAGGTCCTTCGGAAAACAGAAATGAGGTATCTACTATTTGTGAGTTGGAAAATAAAACTGATAACAAACAATAGAAAATTGCCTCCTAGAAAACACAAATGCTGTAAAAAGACCTGTGCCTCTTAAGGACAAAAAATATTTCCTGTTTCAAAATTAGAGGAACTCAAATAAAATGCAAGCAAAATATAAACATTTACAACACTTTCTGCTTGTCTTAATTAATTTATTTTAAAATCAAAAGCTAGCCAAAGTGTTTTTGAGATACAACACACAAAAACACCCCAACAGTCCAAGATTTAATGAAAGCAGAAAACCTAATTTTTCTCAGCATCTTGTCTGGTTAATGGCCTACTTAATAAATCTCTTCTCAAATTTAGTTAGATAGACAATTTATCTAACAGAGAACTACATATGTATGAATTCAGGAGGCTTAACACCACTTCTGGCCATCTTATGTGCTGAGGGGACTCAGGGTTCAGCTTGTGGTGCAAAACTCATCCCTGCTTCAGTGTGACAGATCCTACTGCTATCATAGAAAATAGTCAATTCATTTCAGGTGCTGGGGCAAAGCTAGAAAAATTCTGAATACTCACAACCAGGGCAAGACTTTTGAAAGTGTTCAGCTACCTGGAGCTCTTACTGGGAGAATCTGGCCATAATTAGAAACAAACAATGAAACATGCAGGGTAAGCCCAGATTCTCAGAAATTTATTGAGTTTCCTAAATGCAAGTGAAGTGCACTGACAGGCAGCTGCCAGTGAGTGAGCAAAGCTCTGCCACTGTAAGGCTGTGCTTGCTCCTGGCTGCGCTGGAGGACCACAGTGCTGGCCGCCAGCCTGTCTACTCCTGTCTCGTGATCACCAGGCGAAGTGTGAGGCTGCAGGGAGTCTCCCTGTCTCAGCCGATGAACCACCTGAAGAGAGCCCGGGTATTTCAGTCACTTGTGATCATTTCTCCATTCCCAGGGAAATTGTTTTGGAAAACTCAGTCACGATCCTAAAAGTTGAGGTATGCTGAAAATCCTGGCCAGAGGGAGGAAGAAAGCCTATGTTTCTATTCACTGCTTGTTTTGAAAGGACTCGGTCCAAAACACAAAGAAAACCAAAGAGTGATTCCCATTGACTTAGCAGGCTTTGAGTGAAACCCAAAGTGCTTAGTATTAAACTCCTCAGGAGCATGTGCCAGTGAAGCTGGTGAAGAGTTCTCAAGCAATAGGCTCCTTTTTCCAAGTTATCCCATATGCAAATGCCTGTTTCCTTCTTCAGCCCTCCTGCACTTCCTATGCATCCTGTATGGCTGTGGATGGCTCAGGCATGTGAGAGTCAGACCCACTCCTTTCTGGGTCCTTGCAGATAGATCTGTTCCTTTCTTGCTCCACTTTCCCCACTGGGAGATTCCCACACTGAGAGTTAAACATTCCTCTGGGGACCCTTCTTGAGAGACATGATACTGGTTTTTGGCAGGACCCTTCTCTGCTAGTCTTTTCCAGACCCATTCTCTCCCCATAGCAACTCTGGGTAACAGCTGAGATGCGTTACACTCATTTTCCATTCTTCTGGCACTTGATTATAAATGTAGCTGCCAGCAGGTAAATTTAAGATGAATAAAAGGGAGGCCTTTACACAGCTGGTAGCCAGTCTGCATAGTTTGCTACCACAGGAGGCCACAGAATTGAAGAAATAAAGTCTGAAATGGGTTGAAATTGGAGTTGCTTGTGGGAACCTTATCCCACTTTTCACGTGGGTTTGATGGGCAAAGGAAGAGATCCAAGGACTTCAGTTCTCACTCTGCATAGGACTCAGCTGTGGTGCTGTTACCTGTTTCCTAACATGAATTTTGTTCAAAATGATTCTTAGCTTCCAAGAGTGGATTTGTGCAAACTACACATGTAGTTACACATGTGGGAGGGGTTTAATCTGCCTTAAGCCTTCAAAAGGGGCATAATTTTGAATACAAACAGCTAGTGGCAGTGCTCATTATAATGTATGCTCCTTGTTGCTGTTTAAGGAGTGCTTGGGAATCCAAAAAGTCCATATTCTTCCTCATCTTGGTGATCTAAAAGTGCTGGTCCATGACTTTATGATGCTCCAGCCAAAGTCCCTTCTGGACTTTCCAAGTTCCTGCTCTGAGGAAAGGAACTCATTTCATTAGCTGATGCCAATGAAAACATTCATTTGATCCTTCTTGTCATTTCAAAGTTTCATGAAGATGTTTTTTCTTCCTATTCGTTTAAGTCCCTCAACAAAGGGATATGATCATTTGAGCAGAGTGGTTTCCTGCCAGCAGAGAAAGCAACATGGGCATTAAATGTTCAGCCTAAAACAGATGTCTATGCGGGGGAAACCCTCCCTTTCAGATCCTCCGTGTAGCAGTGGTATCTTCTTGCTGTCTGAGCAAAACCACGAAAGGGAGGTCTGATAATTTTTACATAAATTTTCCTTAGAAAACTCTTTTACTTCCCAGGTACCTCTTTATGCCTGACACTATTAATAATTTTCAAAATTTCAGAAAGCTCTTAAAAATCAACCAGAAGTGTGAAGAAACTTTCCCTGGGTATGTTTTACTGCCTTCTCAGAAGTGGCTGACCTTGCACTTACTGCAAGTGACAATTTGGTATAAGGTTTCTTTTCTCAGCATGAAATAAAATGGGAGCTCCTCCCACTTCCACAGAAATACATGTACCAGCACTTAACAGACCAGCAGTCCTCAAAGACCTGGATTCCCTCACCCACCACATGTTTTCTGCCTCATTCCTCCCATTTCCACTCCGTTCTGCTCAATGAGACACCTGCATCTGGTCAGGTAGCCTTGCTGTGAGAAATGGTGGTGCCATATGTGAGAATATTATCATACCACCACTTACCCATATACATAGGTATATATGACTATATACCTATTTCTGTATGACTTATCTTTTTTTCCTCTGCCTCTCTCTTTCTGCATGTTTCTACTGCATCACATAATGCTTGAAAAGAACCAGAACTCTCTGCAACACTGCCACCAATTTTTTAATAAAAAATAAATTTTCTTCTGAAATGTTGCTTGACAACAATCTTGGATCTTTCCTGTCATAGGCTGTCATGACAAACCCATTGTTTTCACAGAAAGCTGTTTCCTTCCTGGTGCTACAGACCAGTTCTAGTCAGCATTTGCTACTACTAGTTGTAACACAGAGATGCAAAACACAATTACTAACTCCCACCAGAGGAGCAAACAACTCTGACTTGGACAATGATGGATTGCTGGAAGCTAGATCTGCTTTCAGGGCCTGCCTCTGTTAGTCTCAGACCTAAGAGAGATTTTTTGACAGGGTAGTAAGTCTGTGGGTGGGAAGTAGGCTGAATATCTGTGCAATTCAGCAACCCCCTCTCATCTCTGCATCACAGTGACCTTGCAGCACAGCGTGGCAGAGGCTTTCTTGTCAGCCTGTCCGTGCTCTTGAGGTCAGGCCCAAATTCGTTGCACGTACTGTAGATTGTTAGGTCCTGTACTTTAAATGATGACTTTCACCATTCTCCTCCTTCAGTTCCTGGTGAGGTGACCTGACTGGGAAATAAAGAATTCACTCAGGGTGACTTTGACTCCAACAATGCTTGTGTTTCACTGGCCATGTGAAGACCCTAAAATGGCTGGGTTTACACAGGTATTTCAGTAAGGTATTTACAATTAGGAGGAGGAACACAGGGCTTGAGCACTGTAGTATTTCCCTACCTATCAAGACGGTTATGAAGTTAAGTATATTAGAGGACTCAAAACATTCAGCTGTCTCTTTGTTAGGGGTCTTACAAGTAATTTTAGATATGATCTGTACATACCATAACAGAAGAAAGCTAATCAGTATATACATAAAGTATATTATTTTATTACTTATGTAAACTACCATGGCTGATCCTCCCCTTTAATACCTATCCCTATATCTAAGTTTTAAAGGTGTTACTTTTTGATAGCTAAAAAAGAGGTTATGAAATTCTGCAGAGAAACAGCTATTCAGTAGAAGATTCTGTCACGTTAATGACCTACATTTTGAAATTAGTAATGATTTTGCAGAGTTGAGTAGCCCACTAGGGACATTTCTAAAAAGGTTGTCTCATATGAAAACGGGGTGTGTCACATTTGGAGAAGTTTTCTCATGAAAATTTTAGTTAGAGAGAGATTTTTCCTTTGAGACAGAGCTGGAGTTTGAGAGATTATTTATCCAGGCTACAATTTTCATATTTTCAGATCCAGGATATATACATTACTACAAATCAAGAAAAGATCAGGACACACACTTTTATTCTGGTTCCTTATTTTCTGCTTTATGTAGTGGTTGCTTTACCACATCTGAGCAATCAGGGGACAAAACCCCACAGAACTCCGGCAGAAAGATAGAGATGTGATCATATCCTGAACAGTAAGCTAGAAGACTTAGCCTGAGAAGAGTTTGCTAAAATATCCTCAGCCATCGGCAATTTCACCGAGAGATGCAGTTTTGGGGGTCCTGGAATTATTCATGAATTCAGCAAGAGAATACGAGGGGGGAAATGTAGTGTTTTGTAATAGTATTTTCTTAGTGAAATGCTGCAACTTTTAGCTCTTTTAAGGAGATCCTGGAATACTCAAAGAAACACTTTTATGTTCAAATACATATGTTATATCTCAAAAAAAACCTGGCCAGCAAGGAAGAGCACTAACTTCCTTGCAAGGAGCCTGTTTGAATTCCTAGAATCATAGATAGGGTTGAAAAGGACCTTAAAGAGCATTCACTTCCAAACCCCCTGCCATGGTCAGAGTCACCTTCCACTAGACCAGGTTGTTGAGAGCTCCAGCCAGGCCTTGAACACCTCCAGGGTTGTTACAGCTAAAGGCATTTAATGCTTGTGGTGGTAAATGTGTGACCCCAGGTTCACTCAGAATTTCTCATTTTTCACATCCTTTCCCATAATAATGTATTATATACCAAGGACACCAGAAGGCATGAAGTGTAGGAAATAATAAATTTCTATTGTTGACACAATTGTCTTCCATAAATTAAACCAGACATTTGCTGACAAGCCTGCCACAAACAATATTCAGCAACTGTGACTCTTATTATTAAGGTTAGGAATATGTCTAACTAACATCAATTGTACCCACTAAGATGAGAAAGCCTGTCTAGCTAACATGAGTTGATTTTATTAAGATGAAGAAACCTGTCTAGCTAACATTTCCTCAGGCAATCAACCAGGAAATGTGCTCCTTCAATAAAGTTTTTGTAAATGCCTCTTGACTGCTGAGCATCTATTTATGAGTGAAAGCATCAGGACATTGCCTCTCTAATGAATGTTATTTGGACAAATTACTTGTTTAAGTGATGCTACTTCCAAGTTCACAGCATCATCAGTGATCATCCAAGCTTATGGGAGTAAGAGAAATAATAAGAGAAGCATTGATAACTTTTGCCATGTAGATGTGAAATATATGTCTGATACTGGACTGGTTACCCCCTATCTTTTATATCAAAAAGCAAGTCAGGGTCCATTTGCCTTGGAAAGACTGGCCAGAACTCTCACTCAAGCCTATGTATTCTCTCAGCTAGTTGATGCACATGGTCCCACTGACAGCTCTCTGGAGGAGGTGGCAGGAGGTACTTTTACTTTGCCCTTTGGTGGGATGTGTGCAGTGACACTGGCCAATACTACTTGCCTTTCCTCCTCTCAACTCCTATATGTCTGTTATCAGGGCAGGGTGTTTTCCTTCACTTCTTGAAGAAAATGAAGTTATTATGAAGTTATTCGTCTTTCTCCTTCCCTTTCACGAAAAATAACATCGTGTTAGTCCTCTGGAGTCTGTATCCAGCATCATTAAAATAACAGCAATAAAAGTTTTGGGAGTATCCTCCAGTCATCTCAGACCTCAGAAACCAGTGGCTGTAGTTGTTATACCTATGTTATATCAGAATTCTGCTAAAGCAGAATTTCTTTTTTGTGTATAAGAAATCCTAATTTTGTGCTCAGGAAAAAAATCTGGTGTTGTACAGAATATAGTGTTATCTTTTCTTGTTTCAGTTTTTATACCTTCTTCTTTTTACTGAGATTCTCTTTGATGAGGATAGCCTGTGGTTCAGCTTTTTCCTCCAGCTCACTTGTCTTAGAACAGTTATTTGTTTTTTGCCCCTCAATTCTCTTGTCTATTTCAAAATGGTCTTCAAAGGAAGATTAATAAAGAAAGAGAAATCATGAATTCCAGATGTTGCACTATCTTTTTGTGTTTGTTCTCAGCCCCCTAAATGTTCCTGCAGGTCTCCTTTACTTTTGGGTGAAAACCAGTAATGGCATGTCCAAGACACATGTATCACCAAGCACATCTCTCAGGTTGGCCTGTACAATGGACTGTACAAGCTGAAGTACCTGGGATATGTGGAAAGAGAGGTCAGACAGTGAATTCTTCCACAAGTCTTTCAACAGTGATGGAGACACAATACACTTAACCCCCATAGCAGGTTTCAGGGACTCTGTATTATCCCCTCCATTACCTGTGTAAGTCCTGTTCTCTTGGTACTATACCTACAAGTCTGCACTTTGCAAGTGGTGTTTTTGGCAAAGTGTAGGGCTGAGAGAAGTACCAGGAATATCTGAAATAATATATATTTATATAAAAAAAGAAGTAAGTAGGAAAAGCAGAAAACTTAGGAATAGAATAACAGCAGGAAACACAAGGTTTAGGGACTGTTGACAGTTCTTGTTTCTGGCTACAGCCTGTTAAAACCAGAGAAGCCCAGGCAGACTTCTATCCTAAAAATGAACCAGAAAGAAAACTGCACAAGTGAACCCACTATCCTTCCATGGGTCAGGGATTCCCACGCTATACTGCTCAGGAGAAAAACTAGTGAAGAATCCCTGTAGTCTGTATCACTCAGAACTTTCCCTCTCTCCAGTCCTCTCTGATCCCTTGAAGCTGGGACCCTATTTAAATCCTTCAGCTGCTATTCCTGCTCTTTGGCTGGTTCCCAGCTTCTGTGTGCTGTTGTCACATAACACGCCAGCTGCTTCCCCAAGTCCTTTTGGGGACCATGTGTGGTTGTATTTAGCAGGGAGGGTATGGAATGCCAGTCAGGCTTGCAGAGACCCCAGTGGGAACCAGTCTTAGCTCCTTATGCATAGGAAAACTAAGCAACTAGAAGGTTGCTTCAAGGGCACTGGGCTGGGGTTCAGAAAGAAACAAGGTCAGGAGTGAAAAAGGAGGAGAGGGAGCAATAAATATATTTTCCTGGTGCTGATGTCAGTCTCACCAGCCTATTCTTGTCACACCACTCCCTTTTTTCCATGCAGGCACAATATTAGCTGTCTTCCCTGGTATTTCCCTGGTATTCCAAAATTAACATCTGCATGACAGAGACCACTTTAGTCAGCTCTCATGGTACCCTGGGGTGATTGCTATTTGAGCTTTTGCTTTAAAATATTTATCTCTAGAAAATGCTACCTAATGTTGTCTTCAGCTATTAATAGCCTGGAAAATCTGTCATTTTTCTACTCATCTTGTGCTTTCTAGGTACAGCACAGATATTTGCTGAACTTGTCTTGTCTGCAGCAGTATTGAAAAGGTTACCATCTTTGTGTAGTACTAGGCTTATGTCACCTTAAGAATTTGTTTTATTACCAGTAATAGTGTTCTTATTGTACTAATCCTACCAGCCATAGTTTTTTCTGTAATAGCTTAAGCTATGTGTAGGAGTGTATTTGCAAATGTATAAATTATATTTTCCCTTTCACTTGCTGTATATGGCTTTATAACATTGATGTTCATTTCCCACCAGATTTCAATTGATACTCTCCTTTATCTTGGTTGTGGAACTGTACCACTTTGGCCATTCATAAAGGCTTTCCATCAAAAAATTTCAGTTCATTTTTGGCTGGCTACATTTTCCTTCCCCATCCACCCCTCTCTCAAGCTTCATCTCTTTGGTCTTTATAAATCTATCTGTTATATATTGAGACTACTTTTTTTCTGCCTGGACTGATCGTACTTTCTTTGGTAAACACTGGTCCTGCAGCAACCATCAACTTCTTGATCCATGGTAAGTCTTTATCCATTATCATGAGAACTAGTTGTGAGATAGTCCCTGCATTTTGGATGTTTATTAAAAATAATTAACAACAAAATATTAATTGAACAAGTAAACCACTTTCTGTGGCTTTGTTTATTTACTTTAAAAGACATTATGGCCTACAAGGGAATAAATTTACTTCTGGGTATATGAACTGAAAAGCCAGAATTGATCCATCTGATCAGTTATTCACAAATGAATTTTAAAGGTGCCATTCAGATCACAGCTGGCTCTTACAGAGGCCCTTTCCTGCAGTGATTTTGCTGAGCTCTTGGTACTAAAGCGTTTATAAATCGGGCTTCTAGCCCAGACCTACATGTATAGGAGATGCAGACAGCAGCAAGTGACCTTACTGTGAGCCAAAGAGCTGCTGCATGGGCTGATGAATATTTAATGGAGAAACACAACTGAAATGTTTTTACAGCAACAAGCACAGCTACTGGTTGGGAATTCCCCCTTTGCACAAGTGCGGTATTTTGTTTCCTACCATGTTTGTAGCTTTAAGATGCTTTTGCCATTAGGCCTTCTGCTTTTAAGATTACAGTAGCAATGATAGATAGGTGCAGTTTCAGGCCTGCAAAAAGACCGCTAAGCCTGCTTCAGGGACTAATGCAGATAAATGGCATCCTTTCTAGGCAGACTTTATGGTCCAAAACCAGACACACAGGACATTCCCAGGTCACTTACATTTTATTGCTTCAGCTGAGATAATTCACATGATCTGTCTCTTTTATTCATCCTCCCATCCTAGAAACCACCTGTGTTCTTCATCTTCTGTTTCAAAGGCATTTACAATACAGCTAGTAGTGAGGTTTATTGAGAGAGGAGCCAGATAAGGGACAGATGTACATTTAATTGAAAAGAAAAAGGCTGCCTGTTTTTTAGCAATCAATCAATGAATAACACAGCCACAAGCACATAACTCTGATCCACCTACTCACTGGTTATAATAATAACTGATCATTTCTGTAGCCCTCCTGATTGTTCCATCTTCATGCTGAATAAGATCCTCAAGTTGTTTCACAAACAGAAAACTGTGTGATACACAATATTTAATTGCCCAAGCCCAAGGAGGCAGCACAGTCCACAATAAACCTGCACAGCACTTAGGGAGTAGGCTTCATCCAGCACATAATATAGTTGGCTGTCACCATGAAACAGTTAAAACTCGTTCTCTTGCCCTGACTTGTGAGAGTCTCTATAGGGGCAGGTCTGTCAGTGTTGCTGCCTCTAGCAACTCAGGCTGTTAGTGTTGGATGGCTCCAGGGGATGCTGTTGGGCTGGATACCTGTGAGATATCTTCGGAGTTGCCAAAAAACAGCTGAGAAGGATATGCGCTTGAGAGTGAGGGTGGGGGTGGCATAAGTAAAATTTAGGAAATATTAAATATGAGAGGTAGGTTTTGCAGGAGACAGAAGCCTGGAAGAGGAAAAGGGTATTGTAAGAGGAGGGGATGTAAGATTGAAGTATTGGGTATGGGAGGAGATGGGGAATACAGTGGATGTCCTGTGATGGAAGGCAAGTAGGAGCTATAAGGTATGAGAAGTGTATGAGTGCCAGCCTACATCAGATTATCTGCTCCCCACACATCTGAACTAAACTGCGTGTGGTCTGACCAGTTATTCACAGTGGCTGCAACATCAACCCAGTGGCTGCTGAGACAAAGCTGCTGCCTGAGCCTGGACTGGACATGAAGGTTTGATGCCTCCCACTATTAGCAAAACAGTCAGCTTCTACTCATCTGTGGTAAGTGCTTTAATTCCTCACAGCCCTCTATGTCCTGCCTGTACCATCTTTTCAGGCATGCTTATGAGACAAGAGTCACGAGGCTGCAGAAACACATCTATACAGCATAGGGTAGGAAAGAGGAGTATAGGAACTATATAGTCAAGGAAGACTTCTGGGTTTTTTTGGTTTTTTTTTGGCAGCAAACCAGTATGTTCATCCTAATAACTTGGAGAGAATCCAAGTGCCCTTCTCAGACACTCTGGTATGACTGTGGGCAAACAATCTAGCATTTGTGGTCCAAGTTTAGTGAAGAACATAAGCCAGAATTGTTATTAAGTGTATAGCAATGGGAAAAACATAAAATATTATACATGTACTTCAAGATACGTCAGGAAAATTATTTTTAAGAGAAACTGTTATAACTATTTTCCATGAACGCAGAACATCTAGGAAAGACTCTATTTGAACTTTTCGTGACTGGAAACAGCCTTCAAGGCCCAAACTGTCATTTACTCTTTTCAGCTTAAAGCCAATGTGTCCAACTCAGAAAAGCTTTTGCAATATATCTTGATTGTGCTTTTTGCAGGTTGACAGAAAGGAGGCTTCTTGATCACTGAAAAGCTCCTGTTCTTTAGGGAAATGTTGCCCTTCCAAACTGAAGTAGGTTGCTAAGAAATTCCAAAAGCTAAAGCCTTTGAGGACCTCAGAGCAGAGAGAGTGATGAGCAAAGAGCACAGAGGAAGCTGGCAGAAATCAATTGCATGGTGAGTTGAAATTCGATATTTTTGTTTAATGTAAAAAAACCCAAAAGAAACCCACAATGAAAACAAACACAATCCCCTTAACAAAATAAGGAAAAAAAAACACAAAAAAGCCCCCCAACCAAAAATAATCAAAAAAACCCTCAACCGAACAAAAAAACTCCACAAAATATATTTTCCCGAAAAATCATTTTGATGAAATGATCTCTGTCATAGCCCAGTAAGCTGCCTGTTGAAACGACCCCCAAAGCAAGCTTTTCCTTGAGTGCACATATTTCTGCCTCCCGATAATGACTTGGCAAGCAGTGAAATGTGCTAACTACTAGCTCACTAATGCTTTTTTTGGGGACAAAAGAGGCATCCTCATTGCTGGTAAAGTGGCACCTATTTTGTATGAACAGAGGCCTTTAGCCAGCTTATACCAGTATAACTAAGGCAGTGCAAACACTTATCCCTAACTTTACCCAGTGAAGAGGCTTTAAACAGATAGAAGAGTAATTCCAATTTAATTTATTTTTATAAATTCATATAAGCAAACTCTACAAGACAAAGGTTTCTCTTTATATCTTCATTTGTTGGGGATTTTTTTGGTTACTTTTATTTAACTATTTTGACTGAAAAAATTGTTCCTTCCCCAACTCCAGTTGCTTCACTTTTTAGAAAAGTGTGAAAAAAAAGATGTACAAAAGTCTTGCCATCTCTGTTCATAACCTGCTGTTATCTTGCTAAGTTTTGTCTTTGAGTCCAGGCCCTGTATTATACAGTCTTACAGAAACTAGTACAGTATATCAGACATGGATTTCAGACCTCATGATAATATGTATGCTGGATTAAAATAATGGGATTCACGGCTTACACTCACTGAGTCACTGTTTTTCACCGCAGAGATTGTGATTGTTTCACCTCTGCTGTTCTGTCTGGGCACTTGAAGCTTCACATAACCATGCTTTGAAGTGCTTCTTCCAAGTTCACAATTTACTGTTTGAAATGTCTGATGTAATGCTACCTAATCCTTTCCAGGGCTTCAGGGAAGACAGGCTTTCAATTTGGTGAAAAATGTATTTCTGCGAGTTTATTAGAATAAAATGAAATAGAAACCACTTGTGGAGTGATCGTCACAAGGCTGCTTGATAAGGATTTCTTTTTGAATGAAGCAGAGGCCAGTTCCTGCCCTGATAAAAGCTATAGCAGGTTTGCTGTCAGCCTCCATAAGCTCCAGATCAAACTACAGCTTCCATTCAGGACATTTTTTTATTTGTTTTTAATAAGGTTGATGTTCAGGAAGAGGTCAAATGTAAAACATAGGACCTGTTTTATAGGATACTTGAATCCCCCTTTTTTTAGGTGGACATGTAGATTAGAAACCATACGTGGAAGACCTGAATAATCTTACACGTGGTAGCAATCACCACTCTGCATTATGCACTCTCTTCCTAATATAATATGTGAGCAGGGGTGCTCTTTATTCATGTTCTTGAATTGAAGTTATCACTGTGATCTTAAACCATTTTTATTAGAGAGTCTGTTTTCAATCATGAGAGAAGGGGGATTTGCAATGAAGAAAAAACACTGGTGGGTAAAATGAACCACCAAGAGACAAAAATAAACAAAGAAGAATTTCCTCAATGCCCTATTTCATCTTCCCTTTTCCTTTTTATTAAGTAAAACATATTAAATAATTTAACATAATATTGTTTTTATAAGCACTGTCATTAAAGTAGCTGCTTGTTTCGAACTGAAGGACACAGTTTAGTGTCTTTCTTTCACTCTTTTTTTTTTCTTTTGCATGTATTCAATTCATAATTGGAAAGGAAATAAGAGGAGAAAATTTAGTCTCAGGACTCCAACTGTCCTAACAAGTTAAGGCAAGGGTGTGTTTTGCTGCTTCATTTTCTTGATCCTCCTGTACATGACTCTAAAATGTTACTAGTAAATCTAAGAGGAAATTCCAATAATTTTAAATGTCTCATCTTTGAAAAATAAAGGTTGATGAAATTATCAAACAATAGTGATGGTAATAATATTCTCTGACGGTGGTAGTTCATGGAGAATGCAGATGAGAGATGAACATGAAAAATGCACATCTCAGGTTTTGCCTACATTAGGGGAAGCATCTGAATCTTGATTACAAGCTCTGTGTAAATTCAGTGGCGTACTAGGAGATATTTTGCCATTGCAGCCACCTTCTCTGTTCTTCTGCCCACCGTTATCAGGTGGGAGGACAGGAAGGGTGTCCACCTTCACCCAGCTCAAAGCTGGGAGCACTAATACATGCTCAAGGGCTGATTATGTCAGTATGCCCAACTGTGGTGGCTCACTGGCCATGTTGTTGGCTCAGCTGCAGCAGCCACGTCTCTTGCAAAACCCTGAAATCTGCCTAGCAGGATTCATTAGGAGTAGCTAAGCAGAGCTGGAAGTTTAGATTAGACTGCACCAACTCAAACTGGTTGAGCCCAGATTAGGTTTCAGGTGTTGACATGCAGACACAGCAGATGAAACACCAACAGTGGAGGCAGCTGAGGTCTCCATTTGCACCCCTGAGTGCCTCTTGGCTGTGGCAAGAAGGGGCAAATCACAGGCAGAAGTAAATACCTGTAGTTCACTGAACTAGGAAGTCTAATTGAGTTTGCCAGTGGGCTGGGCCAGCACACCAAGCTCACATCTTTTAGGAGCAACTTTATGTATACTTCAGGCTTGCAGGCTGCTGTGGCAGTGGGAGAGGTGGGGAAGTTACCACAGCTGGGGGTGAGAGTTGTTGCTGCAGGCTGGGTTGTATCCTACTGAGCTTGTAAGTCAATATCCTTAACCACTTTCTTTAGGATAAATGTACCGTGAACCCAGAAGTTGTATTTTTAGCAAGCTGAGTTACAGCACAGGCAGAATGTAAACACAGCCATTTTTCCAAGCTTACCCCACACCAGCTTGACTTGATTCCTACCCTTAAATTCTTACAGTCTTGACAGATCTTACAACTGGATGCAAATACATTCGATTGAGTTCTAGTGAAATGTTGGGGGCCAGCTGGAGTGGACAAAACCAATATAATCTTTTAAAAAACAGTCGAAACCACATCACATCCTTTCCAGGGAAAGTGCACCAACAAGGTATCAGCAATGATTAAAAAAAATACTGAAAAACTCTTTGCTAGCACTCTGGGAACCACAGAGGGGGGTGAGCTCCCAAGAGATTTGGGTATTTGGGTGGCCTGTCTACAGTATATATATCCTATGCTTCAAAGAACCATTCCCTCTACACTTAAATTACAGCCTTTCCTACTTGCATGAGCTCAAGAGGCCAGAGGAACCAGTTCTGAGTCAGCTCAGCTTTTCCAGGGAAAAAGGTCACCCTAGTACAGTAAATCCACCTCTTCCAGCTTCATACTGGGGAGTTGCAGATTCTGGGAGTGGGAATAGAAAGCCATGTAAATAATTTTGTCACCCGCCATTGAAAGGAGAGTGACCAGCTGAACTGCTCCCAAAACAAAATTGTATCAATTTTCCAGTTTTTAAAGTTATTTTGATAGCTTACATGTACTTTTAAAAACCTTTATTAAAGTTGTGACGGTAAGTAGCAACCTCTTCTCCACTAATGTACAAAGCCTGACTTTTCAGTAACTTAAATTCACTTACAAAACCCAGGAAATCTTTGATTGAAACTTCCTTTATACAATTAGTAAGAGTAGTTCAATAAAAGATTGAATGCCCCGCTTGTATGAACCACGTGTCAGGCAGGCCAAGTCTATAATGTTGATTATCTTTCTAGATAAATAGACTTCAACACTTTATTTTTTCTAAAGAAACATAGCGTCTCACTATTATTGTTTGAATAGTTGGAGTAAAATTATCAACAACTTGAACTTTCATACCCCACAATGCAGCAACACTTCTGAGTTTTAAAAAAGTCACATTTAAAAATAATTTGCGTGCTTCTTTTAACATCCATATTTCATCTGAAAGTCAAAGAAAGTCAAAGGCAGAAGCAGAAATACTGTGAGAAAAAAATAAACCCACAGTATTACAAGGTGAGTGCAATACAAGAGGTAAGGGAACCAACTTAGACGAGACTAACAGCTAGGCCTGTGTGCCAAAAACTAAAGGTCTCCTATCGAGACTAACAGCTAGGCCTGTGTGCCAAAAACTAAAGGTCTCCTATCGTTATCTTACACTCTCCCTTACGCAGATTCCTGGACCAGATCCTCAGATGATATCAGCTGGTGGGTGCAGCCACATTCATGCGAGTAGCATTACAGTGATTTAAGCTAGATGATAATCAGCCTCACTGGTTTCGGTGAGTTTTATTATTCATTTGATTGAAAGGTATTTTCCAATTGTTGTGAAGCGGGAAATGTGTTTCGAATTCATCATTTTTTAAGCCTCACACACATTGTTTGGCAAACAAGGATTGTTTAGGTTGTCTGGGACTCCTTCATCGCATCCTCCCAAATGTGAGATTTCCCTCTGTTCTCCAATGGACCATTCTGGTCCAGTTAAACACAGCGGCCAGCTTTGCAAAGCTGTAAGCCTTCTTTAGAATGAGGCCTTTTGCTTTCATCTGTAATCTTTATGGAAAAACTGGACATTACAGTAGAAGGATTATGCTAAATTGCTTTCTGTCACTGAAGAGATGGACAAAGCTCAAGGAATGAGCATTCTGAAATAAGCACTTAGTCACTGAATTCAGTACCAAGAAATTAACCTAAAGTATTTCAATTTACATATGTTTGTAATTTGCATCCCAGCTTTACACCTTACAGAGACTCCCTTGTTTGCTGTTACTGTAGTAAATGTTTGTTCACAGGCTGCTTAAAATCAAGCAGGGAGGTCAAGCTGGGACCAAATCCAAGGCTGACTGCCTTGCCCTGTCTGCCTGCCTTGTCTGAATATCCTCCCAGGGCTCAGCACTGTTCAGTGCTTGAATGGTGAAAGTCTGAGTCCAAAGTCTGTTACTGCAATACAGGGGTTCCCCAGTTATGCTTGGATTTATGAATCAAACCAGAGACTTTCATGTGAATGCTTTCTCCTGCTACCACTCCTTTTCTGTGCTGAATTGCTCTCTGGAGGAGGCTCTGGCTTGCTCTCTCACTATTACTCTATAAATATTTTGCAGGGAATGTGTCATCTTTCCTTGAATACATAAATTCATATCACCTTCAGATGACCATATCCAATAAAAAAAATTGGAGGTTTAAGAGTTAGAAGAGGTAAAATTCATGTGAATGGGTCTTGGACTGGTATCCAGAATTTATTCCTAGTCTTTCTGTATCAGGGTTAGCCAGTCTCCTGCCCCTTTCTTCACTCTTTCTTTCCATCAGACTTTGCAGATTGATACTGCTTTCCTATGAATTTTTACTTTTCCATTTCCCATTTGGCACAGAGCAATCTCCTGAGCAGGATGAGGAGCGCCAGAGTTGTGCCCATCAATAGCACTACCCAGTTCTGTCCCAGGTAAAGGAAGGAGTCAACCGGGGGTGATACAAATCAGAGAGACCTTTAAGATCATCAAGTCCAACCATTAACACAGCACTGCCAAGTCCTAAACCATGTCCCTAAGCAACACATCTCTATGTCTTTTAAACACCTCCAGGGATGGTGACTCCACCACTTCTCTGGGCAGTCTGTTTCGATCATTTTGGTCAAGAAATTTTTCCTAATATCCAATCTAAACCTCTCCTGGTGCAACTTGAGGCTGTTTCCTCTTGTTACTTGGAAGAAGAGACCAACCTGCTCCTGGCTACAACATCCTTTCAAGTAGTCAAAAAGAGTGATAAGGTCCCTCTGAGCCTCCTTTTCTCCAGGCTAAACGACCTCAGCTCCCTCAGCTGCCCCTCATAAGACTTGTGATCCAGACCCTTCACCAGCTTTGTTACCCTTCTCTGGAGCTCAATGTCTTTCTTGAGGTGCAGCCTCATCAGTGCCCTGGTCCTGCCGGCCACACTGTTTTTGATACAAGCCAGAATGCCCTTGGCCTTCCTGGCTACCTAGGACACTGCTGGCTCATGTTCAGTTGATGTTGACCAGCATCACCAGGTCCTTTTCCAGTGGACAGCTTTCAAGCCACTCTTCCCCCAGTTTGTACCACTGAATGGGGTTATTGTGACCCAAGAGTGGGACTTGGCTGTTCACCTTGTTGAACCTCATATTGTCAGCCTCATCCCATCAATACAGCCTGTCCAGATCCCTCTGTAAAGCCTTCCTACTCTCCAACAGATCAACTGTCCCAGCCAACTTGGTGTCATCTGCAAACTGACTGAGGATGCCCTTAATCCCCTTGTCCAAATCATCGACAAAGATATTAAACAGGACTGGTCCCAGTATTGAGCCTTGTGGAACTCCACTCATGACTGGCTGCCAACTGTCATGTTTCATTCAATCCAGTGAATGGATTTAATTCGATTCACTACTACTCTCTGGGCCTGGTCATCTAGCCAGTTTTTTACCCGGTCAAGAGTGCACCTGTCCAAGCCATGGGCTGCCAGCATCTCCAGGAATATGTTCTGGGAAATGGTGTTAAAGGCTTTACTAAAGTCCAGGTAGGCAACAGGCACAGCCTTTCCCTCATCCACCAAGTGGGTTACCTTGTCACGAGAGGAAATGACATTGGTCAAGCAGGACCTGCCTTTCATAAACCCATGGTGGCTGGGCCTGATCCCCTGGTTGTTTTGCATGTGCCACATGATGGCACTCAAGATGATCTGCTCCATAACCTTCTGTGCCACTGACACCAGGCTGGCAGGCCTTTAGATCGCTGGGTCCCCCTTCAGGCTCTTCTTGTAGATGGTGTTACACTTGTTCACTTCCAGTCAACTGGGACCTCTCCACCTAGCCAGGACTGCTGATAAATCATTGAAAGTGGGTTGGAAGCTTTTCCATCTCCCTCAGTACCCTTGGGTGTACCCGATGGGTGTACTCCCTGGTGCCCATAGAGTTCAGGCTGGATGCAGAGCTTAGTGAGTCCCATGGTTTTCTGTGGGTGAATACCATTGCTCCCTGGATGAGTTGGCAGGTCTTCAGCACCGTTCCTGCACACCTTCTGTTCCAACTACTATGCAAATTGTTGCCTGGTTGGCACCACTCCAAGTTGCCAGCACTGTCTAAGGGATTCTTTTATAGGTGTGAGGGCACTTGGCCACCTTTTCTTCCGACCTCACCCAGGTCCCATCATCTGCTGTCGTGCTTCTGGAGGCTCTCTCGGCTCCCCTTGAGGTTCTTCTTGTTCAGGAAACCTCTCTTAGCATTGCTCTAGAGCACCCCACTTGGATTGTGCAGGCCCTGGAGCCGCTCACCTCGCAACACAGAGTTGGTTTCAGTTACACCATGATTAAATCTCCTGCTGTTGCTCCTAGAACCCAGGTCCACTGTATGCAGGTGTCTGTAGGGCCTGGGGGCCTGGCTGTAGCTTTCCAGCCGACACAAGATGATGTTGTCTCTGCACTTGCGCATCTTGCGCTGTGGTCTCAGCACGTGCCTCTCCGTTCTCCTTTCAGATTGGGGCTCCCTCTGCCCTTTGGACTGGCAGGATATTGCACAGCATCTGTGACGAGCAGCTACAGAGATGATACATGATGTTCTCTGGGTTGCTTGGGTCATGCAAATCTATCCCCAGTGTCTGACAGCTGCAGGGGCCCATTGCAAGCTGTAAGTGCACTTCAGAACACAGGAATATTTACCCATGAGAAAAATAATAGTGTTTTAGAGAAATGGCCCAGTGTTTCTCAGTCAGGGTCATGAACCCCTTGAAGGTCACAAGAGCATTCAAAAGGGTCATGAAATTTTAGACAGCAGAAGTCAGCAATAGCTTAGTTCCTCCAGAGAGGCAAAGTGAGAATCGGCTGTAAGTATTGGCTGTCAGTGCTTGCAATAGCAAGGGAATTGCTAATTATACACCTTTAATTGCTATCAGCACTCATTTCTGTCAGGAAGAGGGAGAAGAGGACAAGCATGTAACCCTCTTTCTCTCTCACCATGAAAGAATGGAGCTGCAGTGGGCTTAGGAAAGAGACAGTCACATGGAGAAAGATGAATCAAAAGGGAAATGTGCTTTGTAAATGTTTGAGAAACCCTAGTAAGAGTATAATGTTTCTGCGTTAAAGGGGGCTAAGGGGAACAGTGCCTCTGCTGCAGGGTAGAGTCTGCCTCAGGGCTTGGTGTTTGGCAACACCACCTTGTCCATAGTCTTCAACCTCTGCCATTTTGTTTATTGCTTTTCTGCTTCCTGCAGTGTTTCATTTCATCAGCTTAAGGGTCACTGCAGTCTTTTCACTTAATCACTGTACAAATGATTTAGCTGGCTCACTTTTTTTCCTTTTTTTCTTTACTTACCTACTCTTTGGACCCTGCAGAGCTAAATTCCGGTGTGAAAGGTTTAAGGCTCCAGACAGTTGTGAAACTACTTTGGCAATTTAGCATCTTTGGTTGAGATTAGTCTTAAAGTTGTTATGTGACATCTGAAGACAAAAACCTCTAAATCTTTCTAAAGTGCTAGGCCAATAGCTTCAATATGTAATAAATACTGAAATTCTGTAAAACATTGCAATCCATTTTATCATCTTTTCTAAACAGAAAGAGCAAAGTCAGGAAATTCATTGCTAAGCAGTTATACTTTTCTTTGAACCTACTTGATATTAAACATTTGGGGAGTTAAAGCAGCCAGGTTTCAATGTAAACAGGCAAATGAGTGAATTGAATGTACAAAGTGAAATATTTATTTTTCCTTATGTGTTGAGTGAACTCTTAGGATGAGATAATAATGCCTTGTAATCATTTACTGCTTTCCAGCTAGAGAAGTACAGTAAAGCCTTAATCATTTTAGTGCCACTACTTAAATGTTATCTGTCTTACCTGGTTACCCTCCTGTAGGCTATAAATGTTATATCCCTATCTGCCTCTCCTCTCTTAGGTCAGAAACCCATGCTCTCTAGGTATCCAAGAAAAAGATTATGCATATATGTCCAGATATGCACAACTCATCATCAAAAATTACCCTTTTCTCAGAAAGGCCAGTTAAATGGCTCTTTTTCGTGCTCTATTCCATTTTATTTAAATCAAGACAGCCTATTCAGACTAGGTTTTAAATAATTTGCATTTACTATGCAAAACTGAATAGAATAACACTCCAAGAGCCATTCAGTCCCTGTGTCTGAGGAGGGAATGCCCTAGATTAGGTGGGAAGTGAGGAATGGAGAGGACGCTTGGGGATGTAATTCCTTCACCCATTACATCTGGAACTTGAAAAGAATATATGCCAATGACATTATTAGCATGCTGCTGTTAATTCCCCTGCCTGTTTTTCCACTTTCTATTACCTGCTATTTTAATTTTCTCTTAAAATGTTTGGATTGTATCCCCTGCTCCATCCTGTGTACAAGAAGGGCTCTCCAACTCCCCAGTCTGTAACGTTGTCCTTCAAAACTCACCTCTGTTGTAATGCTCAGTGGCAGCTGGTGATCTGTGCTCTGCTGGCTGCTCTGATCCAAAATAGTGTCTATATAATAGTGTCCTTCTGCTCTGCCTGGTACATCCATCACTTTTTCTTCCTTCTCATGCAGATTGAGCGATAATTTCACATCCTTTCAATGCTGTGCTGAGGACACATCAAATTACAATCCTGGAATTGGGCAGGCATCCCTAGATACATTGTAAAATAGCAGCAACATCAGCAGAAGATAGAAGTGGCTCCCCCTAAGTCATGCAAGAGGACTGCTGCACGGATGGGGAAAGAGCTTGGATCTTTTGTCTTGGTTATTGCTGTAACTGCCTTCTCCTCCTTCCTAGTATCCCTCTCCAAAACATACTGACATCAATTAACCTTTTCATTGCGTTGAGCCTCTGCTTTTGCCTTTATGGCCATGGAAGCCTCTATAATACCAACAGTCCTCAAGGAATGCCCAAGGGATAGCAAAGTTGTTTATTTTAAGGGTTAAAATCTGAGAAGAGCAGATGAAATAAGCAGTAAGGATAAATTCACATGCCAGAAACTGTACCTTGTATGTACAGAGTGGAAGGATATTACTGACTATCTGCAGCTGAGGACAGGAACCATCCCAGGAGCTGCCTGGTACCTAGGCTGGGAGGCACAGGCTGGGATGTGCAGTCACTGACTCACCTGGAAGACAAGATTTTCCACTAGAAGCTGCTGCCAAAGGTGTCGCTTTCCCAAAAGTACCACTTTGTATCCATCACCTGAACACACTCACTTTGTCTGGGTTCTGTCACGACCCAGCCCCACGTGTTCAGGGCTCAGAGGTGCTGACAGCCGCACGTGCTGTTTTGAGGGTGTTTCTGGCCAGACTGGTGACAAACCACGACAACTACCTGTGTTTAGCCATGGCAATAGTTACAACCAGCATGTCACCCAGCAGAGAGGAGGCTGCAGCTTGTTCTTTCAGACTAAGCTGTCTGGGGGCTTATTGGTGCCAACTCCAAGGAGAGCAGTAGCTAAGGTGCCTACGTCACCTCAGCTGTAAAGAGAGCTCCCTCTCACACTCCTCCCTGCCACACATCCTGCTGCTGTCCTCCACAAAGATGTGGCTTTCTGGAGGAGGCCAAGTTCCACTTACTAATTACATCAGCTCCCCTTGGTGAACACATATGCTTCCACTTCAGAGCCTTGTTCCATTTGCTTTTCATCTCTGTAAAAAGGGGTTTCCTTGAAATGCATTCTTCCAAGTGTGCTGCCTAAATTTTTCTCATTACAAATACTATTTTCCTATTCTTTCTCATGGGGAATGTTTTCATTGTTCCCTCTCTGTACCATTTAGTAATAAAATAATTGGTAACTATTCATAGTAGCTAAACTGTGCAGAATTTCTTCCTGTTACCTTCTTGCCTTTTTTACTCCCTTATCTCAAAGTGGTATCTCATTCCCATTAAAACAAGATTTAAAGGTGAGAGGTGTCTTCTGTGTGGTGACAGTTGGTATAAAGAAGGATGGACTAATTTCTTTCACCTGATCCTGTACAGGCTCATTATTGCAGTAATCCAAACTTTCCCTACTGGTGAATAGGGGAATATCAGAGGGATTTCAAGTTTGACAAAGAGTTATTTGGCTGGATACAGGTCTGCTGGATCAAGCTCTCAATATGGTCTGCAAAAAATCTTTGTTTATTTTGCTCTGCTGAAATTGTTCAAATGGTTTCTCATTATCATTGGGTGGGACTGAAGAGAAACACTGATGTCAGTTTTGTGACATGTCCTGTTATTTAAGTAATTCACAGTTTGTGCTGGGACACATTTGACCTTCTTAAATAATTGGCTTTTTTTCCTTTTTTTTTTTAGCATCATTAAATGAAGAAAGAACAAACTAACTACCACTGGCAAGGAAAGAACTTTCAGTAAACAAAGTTTTTTTGTGAATATCACTCTGTGTTTGTCTTTTCTAAATCATATAACACCCTATATCAAACCTACTGGTAGAGCTGTTGAAATTTTTTCCTGGGAAGACTCTTTCTAAATTCAGAGGACTGCAAATTCTGTTACTGATATGTACTTCAAAGTTTTCAAAAAATCCCAGTCCTCTGCTGAACTTCTCCTCTGTGAAAAGCCACATGAACTTAGTGGGTTTACTTATGAATTTAAAACTTAAGCGCATGTCTAAGCTCTAGGGGAGAGAGCCTGGATGTTGACCTTGGGCTTGCAAGAAAAAAGCTATCTTAGGCTGCAGTGCCATCATTCCTCTTAGTGACAGCTGCTCCCAAGGCCCTCAAGGATGAATGAGGCAGTAATGTCCTCTTGGGGGTTTTCAAAGAAATCAACCGTGAGTGAGCGTTCATCCTTCCCTCACAATTATGCTGCCCTGGTGACTTTGGTGCTCAGGTTGTAATCAGGGGAATTTTAGTTTCCCAGTTCTTGCACAGCTGCTCACATGGGTGTGATTTTCACATCCACGCATCGGTCTGATATACTATTCAAATTAGTCCCTCTGCTCATGGAGCTAAAACATAGTGGTGGATTTGGCTTGCACTCTGTGAAAGGTTTTAGAGGGTTACTGCTGAGTCCAAACATGTTTCACAGCTGACATTTGTCAATGAAAAAGCAGAGCTCAATGAAAAGGCTAAATGTTCACAAGGAAACTCTTTACTGTGGGGTTAATGAGGACTTGAAAGGACTTGCACTCTGGCCTTAGCTGTGTATGTTTGTCTTTTCTTTTACTTTCATCTCTCCTCCCTGAGCCCTGGTCTCTTTTCATTCTTTTTTTGCTGCTTTTAATTTGTGCCTCTGTATTAAGCCAACCAGCCTGCCTTCCTTCCTTCTTTCTCTCCTTCCTTTCTTGCTCTCTCTCTTTCTGTCTCTTTCTATTTCTCCCTTTACACTGTTTTGGGAGCCTCACTTTGACAGATTGTTAACAACAGAAACCACAAAAGTGTCTATTACTTGAACTTACTCAGGGCCTCTCTTGCTAACACGCAATCTTTATTAGTGATAATATTACATGGCAAAAGACATAATAGCCTCAGAAGGAAAATTCTATTTCTGTTTGAAGATGTAAAGATTTAACTTTGTGGGGTTTAACTCAGTCTTTTTTGCTCTGCAGCACATAAGCAGATGAAATTCAGATGAAATTTGCCTGATTTAGTGCTTTTTCCTTTCGCCTTTAAATATGGTAAGCTCATAAAGAATTTTTACACCTCCTAGTTAAGAGAACAAGGTGCATATTGTCATGCAAAGAGTACTGTGCATCTTAATGGAACAAATTATTTGATGCTATTGCACATGCACTGCCTGCTATGCTCAACAATGCATATTTTAAATAAAAATATGAACCTGTCAGCATACTAATTATTCTGTATCTTCCCCCACAAAAAGCAGTTTAAAAACTTATGCAGACAAAGTGAGGGTGCTACAACATGCAGGAAAGAGGTTTTTTAAAAGGCTTTAAACTAAAAACTAAACTTTCAAACATAGTTCAGATGTGTAAATAGAGGAATGTTTCAGCTCAATGAACCTAACATCTCTAATTGCACCTAGCTTCAGTGAAGCTAATCCCTGGTCCCAATGCTCTGATATATTCATGTGTTATCTGCTAATCCCTGTTTTATAAAGACTGCATTTCTTCTCCTTAAGCCTAATGAATTTGTACTTTAAAATTAGCTATGGAATAATGGGAAATAATAAATTAATGCTTCATCATATAAAATGTTTTCTAGGGCAACATACTTAATGAGACATAGACTTAATGTAGGGTTGCAGATTATTGGGTGAATTGAGTCACTGTATTGAGTAGTCCATATTCCCAGAAACCCTAGTTTCTATGGGTTCTTACATTGCCTTCATCTCTATGGGTTACACTTATACTATAAATTTAGCAGTGTGAAGGAATATTCCCAGGCCCTGCAAGTCAATTTTCTACAGTCTTAAATTACTAGAGAAATTTCTGGCATATTTTTTGCCCACTTCAGCAGTTTCTGAAATTGTTCCCAGGCATGGTTCTGAGATTAGCACATGGCAGGAGCCATTCCCAATAGGCAATTGCCCTGTTTTGCAGAGCAAGAGATTTTAATACACTGATGTAGTATTCAATAGCATTTAGGAGTATTGATTTTGGCAGTGCTCCATACCAGGTGGTCCCAGTGCCAGACAAGAGTCCTGGCGACACTCAATTCTTATTAGAGATTTAGCCTTAGTATCTAAGCACCCAACAGTTGTATTTTAAGCGGCACAACTGATATTATGATATATAACTACATTAATTCTTCAGAAGAACATTTAGGACAATATGTAGCCTTTGGATTCAGCAGATCTAGCAGAATTGCTCTCATGGTATGTGTTGTTCCTTTCCGGAGTGCAGGTTGAGGAAAGGTGGTGAGCTCTATGAAGACCTTTCCTTCTTTGAGGGGTTTATTCCTGCCTCTTAGATGAAAGCATAGCTTTGGCCTAAGTGTAATGCCTTGTTCTACAGAGAGAAAAGACCCTTTATGCTGAAGGAAAAGGATCATCAACCAGGTGCCTCTGAAATTTTTAATGATTTTTAGGGTATGCTGATATGTGATCTAGACACTTCTTTTATCAAGGTCCATATTCCCACAGAGATGGCCTCCAACACTCAGGGCCTGCAGAATTTGCCTACCTCCTAATACCTTAGTTATCATCTATTTTAGGATGCAATAATACACATAGCCCAGAGAGCAAAGACGTACAATTGTAGTCATTTTTTTGTCCACCAGAATTAGACAGACCCTGCAGTTGCTGTGCATCATGGCATTAACAACATCAAGAAATTAATGAGCATTCTTAAATTAATTCCCCAGTTAAGCAATTTTCTTTCAGTACTTTTAGTCTAAATGCATTTTGTACTAAACCTGCAGAATTTTTCAAAGCATTGTTTCTTGCCTACCTCCCTACCCTCTGCTTTGATTGGATTAAGCCTTGGTAAGCTCTGCTTGACCAAAAACTAATCTCATCCAAGATCCAGACAACATCAGTGGAAGAGGTACAGATGTGAGGAAGGTAAAATGTCCTCTGCACATTGATGATGTTAAAATACTTTCTTATCAGTGCTCCTTTTGCCAATCTCTGGACATAATGGACATTGCCTAAGCAATCACATCTTCTAAATGTAATAACTTAAGGAGTCACCTCCAGGACCTTAATGACATTTCACTGCTACAGGCATATTAGATGGCTATATTTTTTCAAGTTTTCTACACTGGAAAAGGACGTGGATTCCGTAAAATCCTGTGCTGAAAGACTGTAATACCAAATTCTAGCAGCAGCCGTAGTAAATAAAATGCTGATCTGGCCCAGACAACTAACAAAGGTGACATTTATTTGCCCTAGATTTACATGCCTGTAATGCAGAATGTGTTGGAGCTGGTCATCAAAAAGAAATCCTTAAGGACAGAAACAGACTTGTGCAGAAAGCAATTATTCTGTTCTGTTTTGTTTTTGTTTTTTCTTTTTGCCATCTACCTTAGGCTGAGATCAGTTTTGTCCATGAAATAATGCCCTATTTGTCTTTACTGACTGTAGTAAATGAGAAGATTCCCAGCTCAGATGAAGAGCTCAGATGGGTATCCAAAGATATTATGAATTCCATATTGACTAAAATGATTCTCCAACCCTATTAGTAATTTTGAAGAATGGATCTAAAAAACCCATAGTGTTGAAATTTACATTGGTATAAAATGTCAATATAGCAAATATTTGTCTATTCATTTGTATATTTTATCATCTTTATAGGTTTTAAAAATCCTTCATAAATGAGAAACCACATCAGGGTTCTGAGCCCTCAGAGATAAAACTAAGGTTAGCACAAAAATCTGCAGTATATACATATGTACAATATATACCCACTGCCATGCATTCATTAGCAACAGTCTGAAAAGCAAAGACATTCATACCATGAGCTCTTTCAAGCCATGGGACTAGATATTCTAGCTACACCCAATAAAATGACTTTCTCTCAAGTAAACAAGAAATGTCAACTGCATTAAAAAAAAGAAACTTGAAAAAGGGACAAGACAGGGAATGATTTAAGCAGGAAGTGTTTCAATCATCTCAATGCCTGCTAATATTGACTACATATTAAAGGAAAATCAAAAGCTTTTATAATTTTTTCTGGCAATCTGTGAGTCTGGGTCTTGTAAATTACACTTAAAATGTACATGGGAAGTGATGATTTTTATCTTGATAATGATTCTGGAAAGGATATCTGTATGTTTGGGGTTATTTTTGCTAATCTGGTGGAGGTTTTTTTGCTAAATTAAGGCCTGCTTCTCAGAGAACCACAAAGAAAAATGAAGTCATTGTTTGCTGACTTCATACCTATGCAGTCCTGCTTGGAAGTCCTGCCACCAACGACGTGTGCCATATGAACAAAATCTGGGATTAATTAAGTGAGAGTGAACTCCTAACCCATTTGAACTGTCATGCTGAAGGTCTGGCACAAAGGATCCGGGAGTATACAAAGACTAATCACCATTGCAGGGTCCTGTGGGCTACTCTTCACACAAGGGCCCTTGTAGTAAAATGAATCTTCAAAGTGACTGTCGCACACAGAGAACAACAAAGACAGCGACAAGGAGATGCTCCTTGGACACCAACTTGCTTTAGTTCAAAGATAATTCTTGGCTGTCTTTAGAAAACAAGAAATTATCTCAGCCTTAAAGTCATCTGTCTAATCATAGCTCCGTAAGTCCTGACATCCAGTGAAAATATAAGTGAGAGGACAGGTTTACTTTCGTAAATCTTTCGTGAAAATTGGTTTCTTTTTCCATGAAGCATATTTGTTGCACTCTGACTATGATAACAGCAGAATTGACAAAAGTTTCTCAGTTAAATCACCTGGAAATCTCAGCAATAAAGTTAGCTAAAGTTATCAGCCATGAAAAATTTTCCTTTGATACCCAAGATCAAGTAGCTGAATCATGAATAGGAGCATAGACACCAAATAATGAAGTATTACTGCAAGGTCTCCTTGAGATTACGGGGTCTTTTCATGGTTTGTTAGTGCTATCCATTTTTTGGCCATTGTTTCGGGCTGGGATCTACAGATCCAACGTTGTTGATGTCCTGTCCATGTGACCCATGGTGTCAAACAATACAGTTTCTGAGTTGCTTGGTTTTGGTTTGTGAGTTGGGCACTTGAAAAATCTGGGGTAGTTATGCAGATCAAAATAAAATAAAGTGATATTGATAGTAACATTACTGAGCTGGTAAAGTCAAACTTAAAATCACAATAAATCAGTGCTAAAAAATGGTGAGATAGTTGCAGCATCCTAAAGGGATTTAATTGAAATATTTCTGAATATTTCTGCCACATAGTTTGATAATCTTGTAAATTCTGAACAAAGACATCCCACTTTAATCCCCTCTTTCCACACAGGCAGGTGCTTTATTGGTTAAGTTTTTTTATTAGTTCTGTTACAGCTGCATCTAAGTCTCCTCATCTATGTCTGAAACTCCTTTTTTTTTAATTTGCTGTGTCAGTGTATGAAGATGGTCAATACACCAGTGAGTTCATTGCAAGAAATCTTGACAAGAGATCTACATATTGATCCTCCCAACAGTTCACTGAGACCTAATGATAAAGAGAAAGGAGCACAAGCATTGGGACCACCTGGAATATCTTCAGCAGTGAGGGTTCATCAAAATATGGCATTGCATCAATTTGAAAACACTCCAAGGTTTTATATTTGTTTCAAATGCATATTATTCAGTAGGTATTGAGTGTCTTTTGAAGGGGCAGGGCAGAGGGACGACACAGGACACTACCAGCTTTGTAGAAAAACCATGTTGATAACCTGAGAAGCAAAGTTCTGATGGTGCTCTGTTTCATGAAAGTGTATTTAAAGTTTTATTCTATTGTATTTCTGAAATTGAAGCAAATTTTAAAAGTAAGCTCTGAAAAAGATTTGTGACCGACTTTATTTGATGCCTCTGCTTTATATATGAGGAATACGAGCCAGAGTATCTAAATATCTTGCTTGGATTTAGTTAGTTCATTATATATTTCCATTTCTTCTTTACTCTTTTCATATGGATTTCTTATGAGTGGCTTGGTAGACCCTGAGAGCCTACACCAGTATTTATGTTCCTGTGTTGTAGCAAATAAAGATCTCAGGTCCATACTTAAAATTTTCCATCAATCCAGGATGTTGAAAAACTTAAATGAAAGGATGGGAACAAAGTTTCGGTTCTACAGAATTCAGACAAAAAAAAAGTAAGCAAAAATAAAAACTCCAACTGTTAAACTGGTTTATCCTGTTTTCAAAAACGCAAGCAAACCCAAATGCCTAGAAGAGACCAGAGCTGGAAAGATCAAAGGAAAGCAAAAAAAGGTCTTTAAAAAAAGTGGACTTTGCTTTAACATCCTACACTTGGGTTTAAAAAATATGGCTGTGGCTAGACATCCTTGGCCAGCCCTGGCAGTGCCAGCTGAGGACATTGCCATTGCCATCCCGCTCCTGACATCTTGTTACCATGCCCTTGAGGGAGGCTGCTGCTTCCTCAGATCCTCTGTCTGAGACAGACAACAGGCTAAAACCAGACCTTTTTTTGTCTAAATAAGCTATGTAATAAAGGGCTTACTGTCAATATTTCTTAGATTTGTCTGGCTCTGTGACCACAGCAGATGAGGAAACACCATGCTGAGATCTGGAGCCAAGTTACTGGAGATGTAATGACCAGTGGTGACAAGGCAGAGCCAGAGCACCAGTGGCCAGGGCGTGGGAAAAGGGGCTTGATCCCCCCATGCCACAGAGGTAGCAGGTGGTGTGTTAGCACCTCGTCGACTTTTCAGACAAGCCTGGTCAAGGGGGTGTGAGACAACTGAGGAGACACAAGCCAACCCCCATGATCCAGGATGGGCACAGTCCTCAGCAGGACAAGAGAAGAAACCTGAGGAGGTGGCTTCCTCAACTGGCAAAGGTGTGTGCAGGGTGGGTGCCCACACACAGCTTCAGGTTAACAACATGTTGCTAGGAGGGAAAATTCACAGTGGCTGCAAAGATGTGCTTGGTGCTCCCAACATAATACACAGTCTTCTGCTTTGCACTTTTAATAAGAATCTTCCTCTATTCACTGTTAATTATGTAGTCTATTAGAGGTGATAAGAATTATGGGGTTTGGCTCTCTGACCAAGTGCATTTCTGTCTCGTGTGGTGTGTGTGTGTTTACTTGTAAATTCATCATTTTTTGGAATATTTTAGATTCAGAGAGTAAATGCTGGAAACAGTTAGAAAAAAATGGCCTGAGGTGGTTGTGAAGCTATGGGGTAACACGCGGCAATCCTCTGTGTAACGGCTGACAGCAGTATTTATTTTCATTTGAGAAACAGCGAGAGCAGGGCCTGCCCCAGACATCTCTCACTCCATTCAGAAAGTGATGTTTACGGGCAGCTGCAGGGAGTTACTCACAAGAGGCTTAGACAGGGAGGGGAAGAACGGGCCATTCCTGTGGGCCCACCCAGCCACTGCGTTTTTCAGCTGAAGGGCAGGCTCAGTTTCATCCCAACCAGCCGGTGGAAACTGAGCCCAAACAACTGTCAGGATTACAGAAGCCTGAGAGATGGAAAAGACTGATGACAAATGTGGTGGCAAGTCGTTCCCCCAGAGCCACCCGACATGCCTCTTGTTTGGACGCTGTCGTGGGGTTAACAGTGGGGTTTGTGGGATAACATGAGGGAACAAGAAAGGGTCATTCACAGACATCAGAAAGACGTTTGGAAGAATGTCTAAAGTGCTTATTAGTTCAGAGACCCTTTCAACACCAACAGCTCCATGTGTTTCACTAGAGATGCAGCTGAGTTACATGAGTAATTCTACGCTTAGTTCAAGCATCATAAATCCATTTTGGGCAGCATTTTGTAGCTCCCATGGCATTATCTGTCTGTCTAAGTCACTGCCTATTCATCTCTCCATGATGTATTTCACTGTTACCCATCACCATGTCATACAAATATATTGTGCATCACAGTGACTGTAGCATTTCCCCTGTCTTAGTGTGGGTGTAGGTGTGAAGACTCCTCTTAGAAGAGGTTTGTCTACCTCATAAGATTTAATTATTTATTTTAATGCCTTACCGTTTTACGGCTTTTGTATTTCTCAGATGTGTTTCAAGGTTTTATTACTGTAGGTGCGCTGGTGGGATCTGGAGGTGTTAAAAGAAAAGGAAGCAGTTTTCTCATCATCACGGCCAAAAGGGAGCCAAACCCCTGTCCTTTCTCACCTTTCTGCAGACATAAAGTAACAGCTCTCCTGGTACAAAAATGGGGCAACAACATCTTCCTGTACTTCAGTTACTCTAGTGTGTGCTGAGATGATGACATGAGGTCAGTATATTTAAGGAACTCTCTCTCACTTGACATTTATCTTAGATTCTAGCAAAGATTCTGGCCTTTTATACCAGCTGTTTGCAGAGTTATATGCCATAAACCTTCTGTGACTTACAAAACACATCTGATGTCTAGTACAAAACAGTTCCTCTTGCATTCTAGGTAAATCCAAATGCTTTGTCCATAAGTTACAAGAGTATATAGTGACAGGACAAGGGGCTTTGAACTGAAAGAGAGTAGGTTTAGTTTAGATATTAGGAAAAAATTCTTTATTGTGATGGTGGTTAGGCACTGAAACAGGTTGCTCGGAGAAGCTGTGGGTGCTCCATCCCTGGAAGTGTTTAAGACCAGGTTGGATGGTGCTTTGAGCTACCTAGTCTAGTGGAAGGTATCCCTGCCTGTGGCAGTGGGGTTGGAATGAGATGATCTTTAAGGTCTCTTCCAACCCAGGCCATTCTATGATTCTGTGTTTCTAAGTACCTTGAAATTGAAAGCAAGATTAAATCTATGTTGCCTTCAACTAGGCTTTGGTTATGGCTTCATATTAAATGCAGGTAAACATCTTCTTGACCAGAATTTTAACTAGGTTTCATCTTGATCAAAGCTACTAAACAAGCTTGGAAAGGTCTCATGTTTCACATTTAATTCTTTGAGAATTAAAATACATCTTTCAACTATGGAAAATGCTAGTGGTTTGTGCTCTTCCACATGGAAAGTCCATGTGCACATAGACAATATGCTTTTTAAGTGTACTTAGCAGTTATCTGACTAAAGTCTTTGCATGTCAGTGTAAAAACAGCTACTATTAATTTACCTCAGAATAAAAATAATAGTATGGTAATTGCACATAATACATTTCACCACAGGAGTCTAGTCAAACATAATAAGATTTAGAATATTTACAAAAGTATTGCTTTAAATCTGTTTATCATAAACTCAGAACTCCAGTGGGTCTGCAGGTATTCTGTTCTGCTGCTGCTAAAATGGAGTTATGTGCCAAAAGCAGAGAGAGAGTAAAAACATGTAAAAACTGTACATAGCCCTGCATTGATGTGAAAACAGTATGTCAGATCCACCTTGCCCCTGCTGGCCCAATGCCACTCACTGCCAAGGAAGGTAATGAATGCTGAGGGTAAATGTATTCTTACACCCACATTTGGTGATCACTTTGACCCGAACCAAGGGAGAACACACAACAAAACATCTCAGAGGAAACTCTCTGTAGTGTTTCTGCTACTGATTTACCCCATCTGGTGCTCTGTCTCCAGGGATGGCAAGTCTCTGAGACTTCACAAGATTTGAAACACAAACATGAAAAGCATTGCTGAGAACTTAGAATCGCCATTTTCTTTTCTAGGACCAAAAGGGAACAAAAATGGGAGAAACAGACTCACAGGACCCAATAGAAACAGATTGAGCCAAATAAATAAATGATCGCATGTGATGTTTATTTACAGTAGCTTCTTTATCAAACCACGTCAATATCAAGCCATTGGTAAGAATAAAACACTGAGATTGTACCTCTACAGTCAAACCTAGCCAACAAAGATGAGCTTCAGTCAGGTCCTTAAATTTGGTAACATTAAGCGTGTCCATAAATGTTTAACCAACTTAGGCTCATAAAGAAATACATGGCAGCACCACTTCATTATCACTCTGTACCCTTCTGTCAGGAATACCACCACTTCTCAAGCCAATACTTCAAGTAAAAAAAGAAAAAATCTCTTAAAACTATGAATAAGTTAGCCTTTGAGTAGACCCAAGAATAAGTTCCCAAAGAAAGCCATAACTCTAAGCTTTCATAAATCCCCTTGGCATTTAAGGTTGCAATTTTCTTAGGTTAAAGACTTTATGTTTTCACTGTGCTCTCAGACAACTTTTTAAGTCTACTAGTGGTAAAGCTGTTTGTGAGAAACACTAGTGCCACGTTCTCTATCTGTCTAAAGCAACATTCTCCACCTTGCAGTGAGGTACAAACAAATTGCAAATGAGCCTTTCCCTGTGGATCCATATGCTACAGTGAATCCAGAGTGCCTGACCTGTTGAAATGAGAGTGGCTGCAACAAGTAGAGCTGGATTCGGCTGCAAGACATATAGAACAGGGAAGACAGTGCCACGGTCCGAGGGGGAATGGGGCCGTGACACAGCACGGACGGGTCTGGAGACAAGGTAGGGGTGCAGATGGAATGCTTTATTGAGGTGTGCACGGGATTTTTTATCAGTTCAGGCGGGGAAAGGGCTAGAACATGGGGTGGAGCATGAGACAGACAAACGGGGGAAAAAATCGGAATAGGGACACAGGCAAAAGGGGGAGGAACATGGGAGGAACCGGGGAAGGAAAGGGCGAATGGTAACTTTCTCCTCTCTGCAGCTTCTTCAGCCTATCAGAGAAGGAAGTGGGGAAGCAGGGAGCAGGGAAGCAGGCATGCCTGGGCACGCCCAGGAAATATAAATATAGGGGCAACATACAATGTGTATATTTATAAACACAAAGAAACTGTAAACTCCATATAATAAAGTCCTGTCAACTGCTGTATATCTTCCTCCGTGCCTGGAACTGTTCCCATCCTGAATCTTGCTCCTTCACAAGACAGCTTACATGTTTCCCTATACACTGTCCTGTAAACAAGTTTTTTTGGTTTTTTTAGGAAGGATTGTCTAGAGAGACAGACTTAGCCTCCTTACCCTATCTGCCCTCCTGTTTTGATTAAAATTTCCTGTTTTGTCACCCAAAGTTGTGCTAAGCGCATTGTGGATTGTCCCTTCTGCCTTCAGTACTCCTACTTGATTTACTGGCATCCCACTGGAAGCTGGTGGACAGTGTGTGGGCACAAATGCTGTGCTAACCAGCCAGGTGTGCTTGGCCTCATAGCTCTGGGTGCTCTAGACACATGCTTCAGCTGCTGGACTTGCCAGAGGACTACCTACATGGAAGGGCAGGCTGGCCTCGAGGCAGTGTGGACAAACCCATATCAAATACCATGGTGCTATTAAGGGTGAATCTTGGTAAACAGAAGGTCTGTGTGAAATGATGGACCTTGGCTACATGCCTCCACCACCCTGCGAGCCCTGCAGGGAAATGACCTAAGTGTATCCCAGCCCTCCACCCTTTCAGCTTGGTTTCCACAAGGAGGAACGCAAGAGCTCAGGCAAGAAGGAAACAAGTGAACACTGGCCAAGGCCTTACTAAGATGGCCAGGGGCAAGAGGCTGGAGGCAGCCTGGTGTCAGTAGGGGTAGAGCCAGCTCTTACCCATTTCTGATGTGAAAAAAGGCCAGTTTTGCCTTTCTTGCTACCTGACGCAGAAGACCAAACCAGTGAGTTAGGTCACTTTTAAAGCATCCGTTTTCTTCACTGACAGCCATCTGCACTGTGAAGCAGGGCGTGACGTCTTGTACCCAAGGCAGCTTTAATCCCACAGGTTCAGGTAACTGGATCACCATGGCTATGGCAGCTCTAGGTTTGGTGTGGGTTGCCCAAATCCACATGGGGCTGTGTGGACATCTACTGCAGCTCCTTAAAAACAGACACATTGTTAGGCAGAACACTTAAATGAATAGCAGTGTCTTACAGATCGTGTGCCTGATTTTACAACCTTTCTGATGCAACTAAAAGGCTCACACTAAAATAGCACATGATTAAGGTACCCAAAGGTACTTTGCATTTGGGATGGCCACAGTGTGAATTCCTGCAGCTCAGCTAAATACAGGCACATCTTTTTTTCTGCTAACTTTACCAGGCATGTAGACACTCGAGCTCTAACTCCAAGAAGTACTCAGTAGATTTCCAGAGATAATTCAAACTGTGTAAGGTTCTGCTGGTGTTAGGTAGGATATTACCCTGATCTCCATGCAATGTGGGAAAATTGCTCAGCTGAACTGACTAGCTATGTCAATCATACAGCACACAGCAGAGAGGAAAAAGGGGAGAAAGGATGAATTCTTAATCAGCAGATAAGACTCACAGGATACGGTAGAAACATAAGGTATTTTAATGTCTATGAGTTTTGTGTGTTTACCTTACATGCTCTGACTGAGATTTTCAAAGTTTTGCAAAGATGTTGGACCACTGTCCCTGTTAAAGCTTAGGAGCTTAATAACAAAATCCCCCAGGCAGATGTGAAAACTTCAGCCAAAGTGTATCATCTGTAGTTCAACTTGTTTTACTGTATTTTCCAATAAGTGGGTGAAAACTCAAAGATAAAACTTCCTGTGTTACTTTTTTTTTTTTTGCCTGCAGTCCAGAGCAAGGCAGATGTTTGTCCCACCGTTGCTGTGGGCTCACATGTGTTTTCCAGTTTAGATGCTGGCATATGCAGTATGACCAAAAAGGCAAATGCTTGCTCTGAACAGCCTGCTTGTTTGAATCCGATCTTACCATGGCCTGTTTTCTTTCAAAATATACCCTTTGAGAATGTTATTATGCTTATTATAAAGTAAATGACCTTCACTTCCTCAGCACTGTAGTCGTTGGGCTGACAAAGACAGCAGGCCAACATAATCAGCAAGTGCAGTCAACAACAGACGGAAGCAAAACCAACTTTCTTTTCAATAGCCCTTTAATGACTGACAATAAGGAACATTCAGCACCTCAGATACTTATTTCAAGTTCATTACAAGAGGAAGACTTTCTGAGATAGCATCAGATGTAGCCAAGAAAATCTGCTGTACTTGACACTCCATCTATAACTCATGGTGGTGTGGAAAATGAAAAAGGAACCAGAGTATTTTACCAAGATAGACAATCACATCTCAAATTTTCTAATGTTCATGGGAGACTGGAAGTTAAGAGGTTATGGGGAAGAAGATCAGGATAGATATTTTTTGTGCACAAATTTTTTAACATATTTTAATATAGTTTTTGAAACTACACTCACAAAAATTGTCCACTGGAAAAAAGTTATGAACTGCAGAATATCCACAGGTTCAGCAACTAAGCTGTTTCTCAGCCTCTCAGGAAATCAAGACTCATTCAAATTTACTGAAAAGTTATGTAACAGTCTAAAATCTTTGACCAAATTTGAATAAGTCACTTTATATGTGATGATTTGGGATAATAATAGTCCCTTAAATACCTTGCTATGGAGTCTTAGGAACATACTGGGTCATTTCCCATGCTGTGATTCTTCTTAAGTATCTTTTCTGTGGTTGAATATGTAGGCCAAAAACCCCTGTCATCTTTATCGGGCACACTCACCTATCCTTCATGAAGTAATTTTGTTGAAGTATCCCAGAGTAGTAGATCTTGGAGTTTACAAATTTGATCAGATGTAGGAAACACATGCCTCTTAAAGCAATTTTTATGCCTTTTATATTTGATGCCTAGAAACATTCATTAAAACTTCAGAACACAATCAAAAGACTCTAGGAGCTGATGTCTCTTTTATAGATGGAATTACTATTATAACTGGATTTACTGCGTATTATGTCATCTAATAATCCCTGCTTCAGATCTGTAACTTGTGTTTGAGGTTAGGATAACTTCCAGGAAAGCTCAGACTCTTAGCTCTAGAAGTCCATGAACAGCAGGGAAAATTTATCAGATCCAGGACACAAAACAAAAGTGAAAGCCTGGAGCAGTCTCTGTCATGAAAGTTATCATGTTCCCATGTAGTGTGGCAATGCTGGGAAGCCTGGTCTTAGATGCTTCAATATTGTGAACCAGATTCTCAGCTGGTAGAGATAGGCAAATACCACTGAACTCAATGAAAGTGTTCAAATATAAAGGGGCTAAAAATACAACCTGAAATTTCTCTTCTGAGTTTTTTTCCCTTTGTTTTTGACCGACTGTTCTCAAAGTCACTGTTCTGGAAAGTATCCAGCTAAGGCTAATGTTAAAGGAGAACAGGAAAAATCCTCAAGTTAGATTTCAGAGTTGCCTTACAGCCAAAGACACAGTTGATTGATTCCACACTATGGAAAATCGTTGAATTAACATAATTAATTAATTAGGATTAGTTTTTCAGCTGAATTAAAATCCCAACACTGCATGTGTTTCATCAACCCAAATCCCCTGGAAAAGTTTTGCCTTCCTATCTATTGAAGATAATAGGTTGGATGTTTGAAGCAGAGGGCCCTCACTGACATAATGTGTGACATAATGAGCTTTTGTCATGTGTTGACCTGGCCAATGCATTTTATCCCTGGGGCAAAATGGTTGAGTTTTTCTACAGCATACTTTCAAGAGCCAATGTCTTTTCTCAGACACACTGTAGTATGCTTCAAGACACTTTCTCATGCCAAATTACTTCTGAGGTGTAACATCTTTGCTTTTAGTTAAAAAAGCAATTCCCAAATTAATTGGTCCTATCTGTGAGTTTTAAAATCAGATTGTTTGTAATATTTATATATTTTCATTAATGTCAGAACTCCAGTTGGTGCATCAGAACATCTGCAATGTTTGGGAGTGCCCTGAATGCATCAAAAAATGTCAACACCAGCGCTTCATAGCTCCAGACTGAAGATTTCCACATGGACTGGAAAGAAATATGGTCAACAATTTAATAGTTAAATCAAAGCTTGGGAGGTTACCAAATTGTCCAGATGTATCTGTCTCGCTGCTGGAATCCCTTGTTGCTTTGCATTAATACAGGGTTTCCTTCTAGAAGTGATTACAAGTGTTTGTGTTCAGAAATGTCAGGAGGAAAAAAGAAAAATAATGATAGAAAAGCTCGTGGCAGTCAGCCCTTCATTCCAGCCTCCTAACACACAGTATAAGGAGGGACTTCTTCATGATTGCATCAAGCATCTTACATGACAGCAACTGCACATAATTTCAGCAGTAGTAACAGCTGAAAAATATGTTCTTACTTTATTTTTGTTACTTGTTCTGTGAACAGCAAAAATGTCCACGGATAAAAAAGGTAAGTAAACAAATGGTTTCCGTGGTGGAAAAAATAGCTGTTTGCTCTCTTCTCTACCTTTTGATAGCTCTGTTCTGTACTGTTCTTTACCCTAGTTTGAAGCATTATTCTGAATTAATTTTAGAATTGTCAATTATTTGGACTGCAGAAGAGGGCACACTCATGGACCACAATCCCAGTGTGATGCATGATCAAAGAGAACAAAGTCCTTGTGGCAAAAAATTTTCAGTCTATAACCTGAGAAACAACAGATAAAGACACAGACGAATACAGAGAGTCAGTGAATATAATATGACAGTTCATATCTGTGGTGGTACATTATAGCTGTCCAGGACCAATTGGTGGCTCTAGTGTCACCAGGCACACTCGGAAACACGAGGTCCATACTGCTTCCACCAGAAGGAAAAGTCCTTGGCACAGATTAATTGCCAAACACTGACTGGGGTTTGTGTGGGAGTTGAACCCAACTTACAGAGCGCTGTGGACCATTCTAATAGCCTGCCAGTGGAGACCATTGAGTTCCTGTTTCCAGAGCATTGCTTGGTATTGCTTTGTTTGCTAGTAGAGATGAAGTCACTGACCATCCTGATGGGGCTTGATCTAAGCAAACCAGCTGCCTTTCCAGTGGTGTAAAATACAAGAAATTATATATGATTTGTCCAGACCATCTTAATAATAATACAATCTCAGCAAATATTACACTATTAGAGTAAACCATATGAACAAAATTAAGTGATTTTTTTTTCTTCACCAGAACAGTTTGTAAAACAAACATACCCAAGAGTTTTGGAAAGGTTAGAAACCCTCAGGCTTTTGTGCATAGATCAGCCTCTAATGAACAGTGGGTTAGCAGGTGATTCTCTTCTAGGGCAAGTTATTTCTGTGAACAACTTCTTTTTCTCCCTCCAGAGCAGATGATAGTGTTCAATGTCTAACAAAGACTACTGAAGGAGATGGGTAACTTGTTCAGCTTTTCATTTGTGCATGCATTTTTTCGTATTTGCTATGTTAGACAAATCTGTTTTATTGAAACACACGCACATGTACACACACATTAAGCTTTTGACACCCAAGGTTTGTGCATATGTGATGTATATAAAACAAAGCCACAAAAAAAATAATCAAATATACCTTTAAACCATCTATTAGTGTATAACAGTGTAAACTATTTATGCCTTTGTCTGAAGGAAAATGTTTTCCCAGTCCTACAACTGCTATATTTCAAGGCAGTGCATCATAACACTGCCTGTCCTGTAGTGGTGGTGATGAATTGTATAGTAAGGTTGTCACTGTAATCCTACCAAAAGAAAGTGAGGGAAAAAAATCTTTTTTGCAAAAAAAAAATTATTTCTTCACAGAAGGGTATGCATTAGATTGAACAATTGTAAGAACTGAAAAAACATAGTCTGTTATGTGCCTTGATGTAGATCCCTTCATGTTGATAACTGGGTCTTAATAATCCAAGTGGATCGTTAGCTGTCATACTGCCCTGTGAATGTCCAGTCAAATGTACTCAAACCACTCCCTTGTTTAACTATTCATTGACCCTTCTCTCTCTCCTTCAAGTCTCCACAGCTTTTTTAATTATTCATAACATTTCTGGTTTATTTTGTTTTGTTTTTTCTTCAGAGAAGAAAGAAATCCCTCTGACTTTACAGTAACAAGGTAAGAAATGGAGTTTCTGTTTTCATAGTTATGGTATTAGCAGTATTTCTTAGGGAGTGATAGTTGTGAGTTTTGATGGTGGTTGTTTAACTGTGGCTCCAAACCCTCTTAGATTATTTGCTGTACATTTGAATCACTTCAGTTGGATGTAATGATAGCACCTACTCATATTCACAGAGAAGAATGTGCTACATGCAAAAGACCGGCAGATCCTTTCTTGTCACTATGGACCCTTTAGGTCCTTTATCTTCTCAAGACAAATTATTTTATTGGGCCAGACAGAGACATAGCAGTGATATTTGAATACTGCAAGAGTTTCTTGCAGCTGAAAGTTTGGTGATTTAGCGTCAAGCTAAGCAATTTGCATTTTAAGGAGCCAATGTACTTCAGATTGCATAATTTGCTTTGTTAGTGAAACAAGACTGAAGTGTTTTCCCTGTAGATCTGGTGACCAGTGGTTCTGGCCAAAGGCATGCTCACATTGTCCACTGACTGGCAAAGCCAAGTCCTACCTCTCTGTTCCCAGGCATTGAATTCCACCTCCACCCATCTCCTCCACCTCATTGTCCCCTTCTGTTGGAACATGGCATGTAGGGGAAACCATTTCAGTCAAATTATTCAGACTTAATTTTTTAAAAAACCAACCAATTTTTACCCAGATCATTTCATTAATTCAAAGCCCACCATGGGCCCACAGGCAATGAGACCAGTACTTAGAAGGTGAGGGCTTTGAGGGACAGAGTAAAAGGGGAAGGTGGTGGAAAACAAGGATCCAGCCATATGGGTGGCTTGATATGGCATTATCATGATGAAAAAAAGTGAAATCAGTTTTCCTGTATCGTGGGAAACGAATGAGCAAAGTACCATTTCAGGAACTGGAGTTGAGGCGAATCAGGCTAGAACTCAATTGCTGTGAATGGGACACAAATAGTTTCTAATGAGCACCAGGCTTTATATTGTGATTTAAAGCATAAAACTTCCATTTCAGTGGCATATAAACTAATTAATGGCAATGTAATGAAAATGAGTAATAATTTTTTTTTAAAGGCCACAATGGAAAGAAGCTTAACTGCTGCTTCTTGTTAAGTAAAAGTTCCAAAGCTCACATATGAGTTGCAGTGTTTTTATTCTTTAGTAAAGGACTTTTAGTCTTAAAAAAAATACAGAAAATCTGACTCGCTTATTTTTTAAATATGGAAAATAATCACCCTCTATTATACTTTCTACATTTCTTATTTCTAGCTTACTGGAAAAATTTCCCAATAAATATTTTGGGATATTATTTAGTAATTTCTAAATGCCAACAAGTTTAGTCCTAACCTAGTCTGTCTGATATTTGTGACATAAAAAAGGAGCTTGAGGAAAGCCAGAGCCGGTCTTGAACATGAAGAAAATGTTGCTCCCATTAAAATAATTGGATGTGTACAATGCACTGTAACTAAGGCTTTTGTATATTCATTGATGAGAAAATAAATAGTTTTAATGGCTTTGATATCGTGATCATGTAAGACTCTGCCAGAACACATATTAATATGGTTTTTTTTCAGATAATTTCTTATTTTTCCAAAACCAACATGATGATGATGGGCAGAACTGTTTTAGTTATCCACCTGAAATTAAATCAGGTACACCAAAGACTCATAAATTGTTCAGAAAAAAAATCCAACCAAAGTTTGCCAACTCCCCTACCCTAGTGCCACATATAATTTACAAGTGAAACTAAATCTCAAAGCATGTATGTGAGCTTTGTACAAAGCAAAGACCATACTTAGATGCTGAAAAAATTAGGATGGCCATGGGAAGGGATCCTAGATATGCGCAAGAGCTTATGCCTGCATGGGAGAAGAGCCAGGCAAAGTACAGGTATGAATGATGACAGCTGTCCTTCTTCACAGCCAGAGCATCTAGAGACTTTCTATGTGGCGTAGCCTTCCTCAAACAGCTTAATTTAATCCTTTACCTATGACATCCTTCTTATCACTCCTTTTTGCCATAACCACATATATCACAGGAGTAATATTCATTCATTCATTATTAGAACTGGGCATTGACAAGTATATTTTAATAACATGTATTCCTTACAAAGGCTGTTTATTAGGTTAGTATTTCTAGGCCTCTTTGTAATTAATCATAAGGTGTCCAAGACATATATTTTCATTTTCTCCCTGGATTTTTGATTGGATGAAAGCCCAAAAAGCTTGTGTCCTAAATGAGAGCATGTTGGCACAACTGTGTGCGCGTTCGATATTATGCAATTCCGTTGCTGCAAGAACAATAACCAATATGGCATCTTTGCTGATTTTTTGTCTTGGCAAAGTGAAAATGTACCTTTTCACTCCTTAGAGGAAAAAATTGTTCTAGTCAAAACATAATTTAAAAAAAATTAATTTAATGCTATTTGTTTAAGAACTATGATACATAATGTGAAAACAATCTTGACACTGACAGCATTTTCGCTGGAAGAGCTTTTCTGGTCTGAGCTGCATGTTTTTGATCAATCTGAGAGAGTGAGACAAAGGGAGAAGAGCCAATTTGCCAATAACTTTTTTCCAATATGACATTATGGCTTCAGTTTTAGTTGTGATCAGGATTTCTTCAGTTGAAAGTTTTCCTAGTGAAAAAAGATGATTCACCCAAGTTCGACTTTTCCCACATATGGACCAGTTTTGAACTCATTTTTATTAAGAAAAACCTCTGCAACAGATTAGCCAGTAAGAAGACGAGTGGCCACATTGGTAGTGACTCTGGACACTGACCCAGATGTAAGAAACCAGCTGTACCTCTTTTCCTTGTCCTGGTTAAGGAATTGTAATTTCTGAAAGAAATGGTAAAAAAAAATTGGTGACAATATAAATTAATTGTCCTGCAAACACAACAGCAGAAAGCAGTACTTAGGGAGAAAGTAAAGAGTATGGAAATGGCAAATTATCAGTGGTTTCAAAACTAACCTCTTTTCTGCAAATGTATCTTCCTACAGATGGTAAACCTGCTCAAATTCCAGCTGAGATCACTGGTGCACCACAGCAAATCTAGGCAACCATCTTGAAGGAGAGGACTTTTAGAGCAGATAACGCTCAGTTTCTTTTCCATAATGTAATATTATTTGAATTCACTTGGTGAAAAATGCTAAATCAAATGTCATGTTTAGGACTACTGCTTTTTACAACAGGCAATTATCACCTATCAGCAATTCAGAGAGATACCTATTCAGGTCAAGATCCCTTTTTTCTGATGTGTCAAAACAGCTCCTACAGTAGTAAAAAGGGAGAATATCTAAGACAAATAATATATAAATTATATGCAATATATTTTGAAGAATTCCTAGATTAATGCTTTACAGGAAACATTTATCCTGAATGAAATAATAAATGAACATTTTTGGCTTCCTTATTTTTGAAATGCAGTAAATTCTTCAGAAATGGTCAGAAATATTTCTCAATGTTTCTGCAGAAATCTATCAACAAACATATCATCTGAGCCTGATTAAATAGAGCAAAGTCACTGAGCATGACCAATTCCTTTTTAGTTTGCGTCAAAAAGCCTAATAAGAATTAAAGGCTCTAACATTCCTTTTTTCCACTCAGCATTGTATTTGTATAAAAAAATGCAGCAAAAAAGATGAGATAGGCAACACGAGCACGCTGGGGCTTTCTCGTCTTTGAAAGAAGTTCCTGGAAAAAACTCCATGTATGTGACCCTTACAAAAAGAGCTGAATTAGAAGTTGTTTGGGATCTTTTGTTAGTCAGTCACTTCCCTTTCCCCCATGATTTTAAAAACTCACACAGGCTGAATTCCCAGTTCTTCATGTGAAGCCAGGGATACATTAAGGAAGGGAAATGCATAAGGGAGCAGGTAAATGGTTACTGAAGAAATATTTGTGTCATAACCTATAGCCACCCAGAAGCAGCTGTCAAAGAGCCAGTGAACCATAAAATGGCAGGGGTCAGGTATCCACCCAGACTGGTTTTCCAAAGCGGATATAGTAATAAATCCAGAGCTAGGCTCACAAAGAATTTGGGTTCCTTAGGTCCTGGATACAGATGCTTTCTAGACTTCCATAACATGATCTTTAAAGACACTGTGTAAAAGTCTTGTGTAAAAAAAAGAAAAAAACTTGCAAATATAAATAAACTAAACAGAATCTGATATTCCACAATCTTTCCTCTCCTAACCTTTCTCTATCTGAGATACATTTGTGTTTGTTGTCAGGAATTAAATGCACCTGGCAAATATGGGATATGGGAGAGCTCTAGTGGACACAGGGATATTAGTTTCCCTCACTTCCTTTAAATAGTGAAGATATGTTTTGGTTACCTTCACTTGCCACAAGTCTTTCTTTCCAGTTTTCTTCTGATGTAGTGCTTTGAGAACGGGAGAAAATTAAAATGTACAATGACATAATTTGGAGGGGTTTTCTTCGTAATTAGATAACACCACTGGTCTCATTATTGGTTGTGTATTTGTCTCTGTCTCATAGTGTTTTTGCTTTTCTTGAAAATCCCTTTCCTATCTCTGGTCCACAAGATCTTGTCACCCTTTTTTCTCAAACGGTTTAGTCAAGTCAAGCCCAGAGCAGTTATTATCACCCTGTTATTGAGTTTAGAAGATCACTGTTCTCATTTCAGACCTGAGAGCAATGAAAGCTTATCTGCTATTTTGCAGCTACACTTACTGGTTTAACACAAGTTATGACCTCTGCCTATACATCTTGCCTCTCTGACTGCAGTCATCTGATCCTCAAAGTGATCATCTCAACATCTTCCTACTTCAGCCAAAAATATGGGAGTTCCTCATAATGAAAAATGGAAAAAAATGTTTGAAATTGTTTCTCATAAGCTTGGAAAATACGAAACTTTTGCTTAGATTTTCTGATAATAATAATTATTATCTATTAGTTGAAGTTGGAAATGCCCATATTATATCACACACTTACAAAGAGGTCAGTCCATTCCACCAGTGGGCAAATGTACTTGAGGACTGTGGAAGGACAGCTGTTTTGTTTATACAGTTTGACTTTTCTGTTAGACATACAGAAACAGATGTGATAATATTATAGAGTGCACAGGGGAAACAGAATTGAGCAGTAGAAAGGGAAAGGAAGAGCAGTCCCTGACACCAGATGCGCAAGGGCTGAAAACGTAAGTTAAAGAGATGAAGAACACTGGAGGCACCAGTGAGTGAACCTGGGGACAGAAGATGAGTGTGGGAAGACTGGGGTGGAATGTGAATGACAGGTGTTGGATTCTAATGAAATAAATGAGAAGTTGTAGAAATTAACTGGGAGCTGAAGTGTGCATGAGTACTCCTGTTTCTCTGAATCTTTCCAAACCAACCTTCTCTAACTCATGCACCTTACTGATATCTGTGCTTTCCTGGACCTTCATTATCTTCAGCTGGTTTTTTTATCACCTGTTGCTCACTATAGGAAGATACATTTCCAACTCTGCACAACCCACCCTTTGTTTGTGAAATTTCAAGCAGAACCTTCAGTGCTTTTTCCCCAAGCTTCCTTCTAGTCTTAGAAAGAGCTCCTGTAAACTCCTGCAAGTCAAACTCATCCATCTCTTTCATGCTATTTGAGTTGCTAGACTGATAAGATCATGGATAATCTGCCTATTTCTTTAATCAAGGTTGTCTCACACTTTCTTTCTGGTTATTTGTATCTATTTATTGCCTCTGGTCTTACATTTAGTAATTTCCTGGGGAGGGATTTCTGTCTGATCATGGCTTGTCCAAGGCTCAGGTCAGTGGATCTTGGCTCAACCCAGACTGATTTTATACCCAGATCAGGTATAAAATCAGTGCCAGCAATAGGTGAGGATGGCATTGATAGGAATGGCCAACTGATGCCAAAATTTTTATCTTTATAAGAGCTGAAAACTGCTTGGACATGCAGAAAGTTATTCAGATTCATACAAGCTTTGAGAGCCAGCTGGTACCTGTGGGACCCTGATAAACTCACCCCTACACCAGCATGCTCAGGAAAAAACTGGAAGAATTCTTTCCTATGCCTGCTGGGAATGGGTAAATAGTAGAAAAAGGAAAGGAAAGGGCAAAACTCCCACATGATTAAGATGAGACAACTGGAGAACAGTTTGAATTGGAAGGTATCTCAGTAGGTCTTCTAGATCAACATAATATTTTAACTTTTTGGAGAAAAAAATCTCATAAATTTAGCAACAGTCTCTTTTTTTCTTTTTTTTTTGTGGAAAGGAGCAGCTGATTTATGATACTCGAACTCTCTGGATTGGCAGTGACAGGAGCACAAGCACAGTCAATTTGGTAGCTGTACACACAAAGGAAAGTTAATTGGATAAGCAGGCACAAAAAGCCCATATAATGCCAAAATTTTTAAATTTATGCCTTTAAATGCCCCCTTGTTTTTGTTCCAAGTTATTAATTGCATCTCATTTTCTGAAAGCACTGAACATTTAGACTTTTGCAAATCAGGCACTGGAAAACTGATGCACGTCATGCACCAAAAATGTATGTTTTCAGAACCACCTACAATTTTGTAAAATCTTGTTGTGATTTATATATTATGTTTGTTGATAACTGTTAAAATATGGTAACTGTTACAAGGCCTCTTCTAAATTTCAAAAGAAAACTGATACCTTAAAGTCACAAGAACGTTGCTTATTTTCAGTTTTAAAAAACAAGCATATCCCTATCTAGTGTTCCTTCTTAATGAAGCATGTCTTGCATCTCCAACTGCCAGGCAAACAGGGAGATAAGCTGTCCAGATAGCTGTGCAGCCAGAAACTTGCTAACTCTAGGAGAGCTGCCAGACTGCTTTCATTTGCAAAGAGCCTTCTTCAGTGTGCAGGTGACTTTTGTTTCTTCTAGATGTGGTGGAGGATTTAGCATTGTGTACCTTTCAGTAGGGCTTTACATACATAAGGCTGTCTCGCGCTGTTGTAGGCTGCATGTTGGTCACTCTCTCCCTATCATGTCTGTTTTAATGTTGGTGAAGATGGACTTCCTGACTGATCCACAGTTCAGCAAAGATAATTGATTTTCCCCTTCTGAGTTGCTGACTCACATGAGGTGCTTCAGAAACAGATTGAACAATTTTGTGTTGTAACATGGAAGCCACTATACTTGTTGTTGTAGGAGGCTTCCCCCATGAAGGGAAAGGGAAGAAGTGTGCCTAATTGCAAAGAGGGGACATGGAAAAATAAGTTTGAAAAATACTTTTACTAGTAGATAAAGGCTTCCAGGTCCCTGCAGCAAAGAAAATGTCATAGCGGTGGTTCATCTAACTGCGCTTCCTGCCCCTAGAGACAAAGGCAGCTTAGATATTTCATCCTAGACATATCAGGCTCATCTCACAGACTTCCAGTTTCGTCATAGGTATGAATTAGACAGTGACAGCTACTTGAGTGAAAGGACATCCTCCCCATCAGAGTATTAGTGTCTGCTATGACTCAATTACAGAGCAGATGTGCTCTAAGGAGTCTGATCTGCCACCCAGGTGGAGATGTGCATAGAGTTTGGCAAAGGCACTTGTAAGAAAAGTGATACTCTAGTGGCCTTGGGCACGTGGGAGAGTGCTACAGATAAATAGATATTACAGAAATAGAGGTGGGGTGCAGGAGATGGGGCGTAGGTCCTTTTAAAACAGGAACTAATCTCTTTTTCAGGGAGAAAAGAAGAAAATAAGTTTTTAATTACTATATAGTGGGGGCATTAGTTCATGTTTACTTAGAAAGGATCTATAAAAAAGCCATCATTATCACAATATATATTTTCCATACTCAGTGAAGAAATTCTATTACTAGAGTTGCTTGTGAAAAGTCTGTTCTTCACTGAGCACACACTAGGGGTGCAACTATGTAGGTACAGTTCCTGTAGATGAGAAAAATATCCCAGTACTTCAAACCAAACAGTTGCTGCCTTCTGCTGACATGGTTGTGAACAGTCTGCAGCTCTAGTCTTCCACAACACACCTCTGTCACAGCCCAGGATGGAGTCGTCGCATAGGCAGAGATTTTAACATTTGTCAATGTAGGATGCATCCTAAAAAATAAATAGTAGTTAAAGTAATCTCTTAATTCTTTCAGAAAAAAAAATCTTTCAGGGATACTCTAACTTCCTTCTGTTTATCTTCATAGTAAAAGGAAAATTAAACCAGCAGATCAGCAGCTCCTGTTATTAACCATATTGGTTTCCAATAATCTCTGCCACCCACAGTTTTACTGACTAGTTTGATGGATAAGGATTTGTAGACAATTGATCATTGTCTTTGTAACACTCTAGTCACCAAACATGTATTTATGAATTGTACACTTATTGCTAAACAAGAATAATCCAGAGCGTCCACTCACGTCATCAGCCCCAGTTGCCACGGAGATGAGTCACAACAACTCTCTCTCAGGACACTGCCTGCTTGGGGAGCTCTTTGAGGGTTTTCCTGCTGTCCTTACACAATAAAAAGCAGCTTTGTAAAGCAAAATTGATGATTTAGTTCTGCTGTGCAATCAGAGATATAATTTCTCCAGCAGTTCTGAAACTTCTATAAAATCAGTTTCTGTGGCTATTCAAAAATTACCATTCTTTGCATGAAAACAATTTAAGTTTTAATCCTAAGCATTCTTATCCTCTAAAAAAACCCTCTAAAAAGTTTCAGAGAATTAAATTTTAAAGAATTAATTTCCCATTCTCTTTTTGTGCTCTGTGTGGAGTAGTGGTGGTCATAGGTCTCGGCTGGACTCGATGATCTCAAAGGTCTTTTCTAACCTAATTGATTCTGTGATTCTGTGAAAGCAGGGCTTGGTGAGGTCAATGGGGAGACACCCACTTGTGTGTCAGAGAGTTGTTCTGAATGAGCTCCAACGGAGAATTTAGATAAAAATTTACTGGCATTTGTGACTTCCCCATCATTACCTCAGCACCTGCACAGATCAAGCACTCCCCAGCTCCATGACTCCAGATCGGTCTCAGCATGTGATCACACACAGAGCACTTCACAGATTTTCTGCTGAATTTTCTGCCAGCAGCAGGAGAACAGGTCAGTATTAAAATCATAGAATGGTTTGGGTTGGAAAGGCCCTTTAGAGACCTTCTAGTTCCAACCCTCTTGCCGTGGTCAGGGACACTTTCCACTAGAAATTGTCAGGGCTCCATCCAGTCTGGCCTTAACCACTTACAGGTGTCTGGCATCCAGAGCTTCTCTGGGCAGCCAGTTCCTATGCTTCGCCACCCTCACAGTCAAGAATTTCTTCCTAATATCCAGCCTAAAATTACCCTCGTTCAGTTTAAAGCCATTATCCCTTGTTCTATCCCTACATGCTCTTATTAAAATCTCTCTCCAGCTCTCTTGTAGTTCCTGTTAGGTACTGAAAGACTGCAATAGGGTCTCTTTCCCTTCTCCAGGCTGAACAATCCAATTCTCTCATCCTTTCCACATAGGAGAGCCACTACAGCCCTCTGATCATCTTTGTGGCTCTCCTCTAGCCTCTCTCCAACTGGCCCTTGTTGGACTCAACAACTCATCCTTCCTGTGCTGAGGACCACAGAGCTGGACAGAGCACTCCAGGTGGGGTTTCGTGAGCAGAGGAGAGGGGCAGAATCCCCTCCCTTGACCTGCTGCCCACACTGTTGGTGACACAGCCCAGGACACGGTTGGCTTTCTGGGCTGCAAGTACACGTTGCTGGCTCATGCCTGGTTGTATCTTGACCTGGATGAAATCAGAGTAATAAGGACAGAACCCTTTCTCAGCAGACTTCGAACGAAGCATGAATCCTCCAAGAAAGGTAGCATCATCTAGCGAGGAAAGTAGCTATCCAAGGCTACTGCAGAGTGGAGAGGGACCTAAGAAATACTCTTGTCCTTTGTTGTTTCTAATTTCCTCAAAGCACTGCTTTTGGTCTGCACTCTTCTCCTTTGTTGATACTTGTCATCTCCAGCCTCCTCGCTCAGGCCATGAACATCTATCTCGGACTAGTGGATATACAGTCAGGGCCTGAAAATTCAGTGATGTAATACTGAGAGTTGCAAAGCACTAGATCCTGGAGATCAGGATTGATGGGGAAGGGATGCAAAGCAAATACTGCAGGTTGTGTGGTACAAATCCCTGTGTTGGTCAGATAGTTGCAGCCACAGACAGACAATCACAGGTGGTTTTCCACAAGTGGATCTTTAAAAAATGGGCATTGCCCAAGCACTCTCCTCACACAGGCATATGGTCATAATATGCATTTTTTATCTCTGTAATAGAATTTTTGTCAATTCAGAACAAAACCACCAAGTTTTGAAACTCCATTCAAAAGAAATTAGATATGAATATTGTCGCATTGAACTAAGTGTTTCATTTTGAATTGGGTTGTTTTGGTAGAAGCATATAACATATTAAACAGAAAAATCTTATAAACTCAAGGTTATTTTGAATGGAATACTCATGAGACTCATGATAAAAAATGCTGAAATGGGACCGAGATTTCAGCTGTGTCAGACCATTTATTCCTGGTCCACTTTCAAAAGGAGATTCAAACATAACTGTGATGATTTCACAAATGGCATTTTGATTTTAAAAGAATGGTGTTTTCCAATTAAAAAAATCCAAACAAGTAACATGAAAGATTTTCTAATGAGCCCCAGTGAGTGGGAAAACTTCAGCAGTTCGATACAACTTGTAAAGCGTGCGAAGGGGAATTAAAAGCTCTTGAAATGTAAACACAGGGATTTTTTATTTTTTATTTTTAGTTTAAAAAAAAAAGCGCTTTTGACATCATGCATGTTGGAGTGTGAGAGACTCCACCCTGCATCTGGCAGGCAGGGAGGTAACCGAAAGCTGTCCCCGTCTCCCGCAGGCCACCTCCTCACAGGTGGAAATCCCAGAGTAGGGGAGGGGAATTTCTGGGCAAAAGCAGTCTGGAACACCCTAGGGAACCCTATGAAAATGACTCACTTGCAAGGGGTGGGGGTGTTTCTTTGGAGGGAGGTTAGTGAGGAGCTGGCTGCTTGACTGGCCCCTGGGGACTGGGGCTGTGAAAAGACTGGGAATTTTTATAGCTTGAGCAGGCTGCTGCTTCTCTTTTAACGTAGGAGGGAAGGGGAGGAGGATGGAGGGAGGGATTTGTTTTGGTTTTTGTTTGGGTAACAAAATCAGGAGAGACCATTAGGCAGAGTTATCTAGCATGACCTTTTTTTCTTGGGTGTTTTGCTGACATAAAGGAACAGGCAGTTTGCCGTAAGCAAGGCTTAGGCTGAGGGGGTTTTTTAAGTGCCCAACACACGATTTAATAAAAGCCCCTGCATTACTCGTGGGAAAATCTGTGCTCTTACTTACTGACAGCTTATTTCACTCAGTCAAAGTGAATGTTAGGGGAGAAAGATTATCATAAGTATGCTGCTAAAAGATGAATGGACTTGGTGGTGTTAGGTTTATGGTTGGACTCAATGACCCTTTAGGTCTTTTCTGGATTTTGTAACCGGTCCCAGTTTCCATGGTTTTGAGGGTGCTGAAGGTACCTTTAAAGTTAGCTGGAGTATGTCTCTACCATACTGTCATCACTGTCATGGCACTGACTATTTCTACCTCAAATGTCAAACCTCCAGAGGAAATCCGTTAGTTACTAATGTCAGCAATTTCCTTCTTTTCTGTCCTTCTCCCATTCCTGCTTTCCATTCCCACCCCCATTCATGCTTTACTCCAGACTCACAGCCTACAGCCATATGTGGAGGACATAAAGCTATAGTAGAACACCAAACATAAAATGAGATGTGTGACAAATTGCAATGACAAGGTTGATCTGGGTCTTGTGTGGAGGGACTGTTTGCAGCACACGACTCAGAAAGCAGAGCTGGGTTAACATGATGAATGCAGTTAAACCATGGCATCTGAAGGATCCTAACAAAATAGTTCACTGTCTTCCCCCCTAAATGAGTCCTTTTCAGTACTCAGCTCTATAAATATGGAAAGCTGAGTTTAATATATGGGGGTGTTTGATGTTTTGGAACTGGCTTAACTTTCTAATGACAAGCAAAACGTGTTACTTTTCTGGGTGTCCCACACGCCTGTGCTCCCCAGCTGGTGTTCATGGGTACTGCCAGGCACTCTGCCCCTCTTCCTGTCCCTGATGTTGATGAGTTTGTTTCTAGCTGGGCATGGGTTAGTAGCTGGCTATGAAAGATGGTGTTTGCAGTCGCACAGGCCTAGCTCCTGCTCCTTCGCAGTCTTGAGTCAGTGTCCCACTACTGTCTGTTTTTTGACTCTCCCACTTGTTTCCTACATTCTGGTTGATTGTGGGGGTAGCTCAGGCTTCCTGTGAAGCAATATGATTTTTGTGCTTTCCCTCGCTGTGCTACACATGCCAAGAGTCTGGGCGGCTGCTCTGGGCTGCTGAGTCCCAGAGTACCAGAGCTGTACACCTTGGAGCTGTGCAGACAGATAGATGTGTGATGTTCCAGATACAGCATCCAACCACAGCCTCCTCCTTTGCAGACCCAGGGTAGAAGCAGAGCGAGAACCACATCACCCAACATGTGGAGCCTTTGAGCAATTGCAGCCAGAGGGTTCCCATTTCCAAACTGCTGTGCCTGGCGGAGCACGGAGCCCTATGTAAGATGACGCCAAGCTGGAACCTTACTTTGAGTTTTGGGTTTCCAGGGGCTGGGCTGAACTTCAATTACCTATTGGAACTTAATTCCTTCAGCCAACACATAAATACTTGTAGACAAGACTGAACTTCAGGCATATGCTTCCTCACTTATGCTCACTTTAAGTGGCAGCATCACAGAAATGTTCCAAAATGGTGAACTCTGTACAAAGGCATTCCTGGCAAGTAATTTGTTCCCTTCCCCGAGTTTCAAAAAATGCAGGAGATAAGTCTTTATCTCTATAGCTGGTATTTGTTGCAACAGGGCGAATAGATAGAGCTGTATCACAGAAATCATGACTCAAAAAAAATATTCATCTTAACAGATGGAAACGAAAATGTGTTTTCAGTAAATCTCATTTAATTAGACCAGTCAGGTTTTTCATGTGCTTTTTTGTTGCTTCTAGGATCAGATAAGATAGATGTAAGAAAAACATTTAATATCTTTCTTTTATTTTCTGTTTTGCTCTGCTAACTATAATTGTTGAAATTACAAAAATAAAAGGAAACTAAAAGCAAATCTGCTTTAGTTAGTTATATTATAACATAGTTATAATGCCATGTGCCTTCTACACATGGGAGTACATCCCACGCTTGCAGAGCGCTCCAGTCTTTTCACTGCCAGAAGGTACCACATTTTGTAATGCAGTCCCAGCCCAGGAGGGTTGTGTTTCACCAGTGAATGTATGAAATAGACACCAAGTCAGGCTTGGGGTGCTGCAGCAGCATGGTTCCCTTCCCATCAAAGGACTGAGCAGGAGATAATCACCCTACAGGGTGCCTGTTGGATCAGAACAAAGTGGCAAAAGACACTCATAGATGGATTTACAAGATATTAGAAAATGTTTTTAATTCACCCAAGAGTGAATTTCTCCTGGTTTCTGGGAGTATTTCCTCCCCTATGGTAGCTCATGAACTTTCTCCTTTCATCTGGCAGAATTAGTGTCCCAGTAGAAAGTACGTTTTGGGATGGTAATGGGCATGGTTGGACTCAATGACCTTAGAGGTCCTTTCCAACCTAAATGATTCTATGATTCAGGTTCCTTATCTTCTGTGTAGAGTCACTCAGAAGAAATAACTTGTGTTTCAGCAGGTCAGATTTGTTTAATACAACGTCTGTGACATCTTAAACAGTGATGGTGCTCTTACCCACTTGGAAAGCAAGTGAGAATCAGAGATCAATTCCCAGGATGCACTCCACTCCAGAAGGTTGCAGTGCTAGGCATGCTTTGGCTTTGTTGCTGACCACCTGGACACATTTCCCATCAGGGAGAAAGTGGGGGCAGTAACGATTATACAGTACACACAGGAGAGTCAATAATAGCTCCAAAAGGCAACAAACAAAGGACTATTGAGACAGGGCTTGTTTTTGTAAGATTATACTCAATTCAGTCATTCTGTGTCTGTGTATATTCTTCTGTTTATTTATGTAATAAGCTGCCCTTGTAAGGCTCTAGCAGATAAAAAAATGGAGTCTTTCCAGATGTGTGAAAAAGGCAGTTACTTGGAGAGGATTTTATACACTGTGTTGCTACAAGAGATTTTAACTCACAAATCATCATCAAGAATATTTGGATTTTCCTTGCTAAACCACAAAAACCTTAATGGGGAAAATTATTAAACATATAAAGTTATAGCAATATAAATATTTGAGTGAAACCATTATTGAGATGGCTCTTGGGAACCTGTGTTTCTGTAAACTTTAAGGCCTATAATGAATATACACATACCCTTCTTCCTCTCTATTTTCTCGCCTCCTGTGAAAGGTCAAAATTGCTTCAAGTTACAGCTGTGAGGCTGAGTAGTCTTATGAAGGTTTACTTCATTGCCTTGTTCTAGGAAGAAAATTTTCTTCACAATGTATGGCATAGCAAAAGGTATGTTAGTGTCTGATGAACAAATATAAATGTTTAAAAATGAACTAAGTAAGCAATGTAATAGCAGAGTCAGGGAGGCCACCTTGTAGTGCTTGTGTTTTATGATCTGTGCTTTAACAACACAAGTGTGAGTGTATTATAGTTCATATTAGAAAGGAGAATAAAACATTCCACATCTTTCCTAAAATGTGCCATCACAACAAACCTCTGCAAACTAACCTCAATAAAGCCAGTCATATGAAGGGGCTCATTATAAGGAAAAATTTTATGGCTTTTAGCATCACTGATCTTTTGGTTTGGAGCATTTTTTCTTACTGCTGGCATCACATGAATAGTCCAGTTGCTGTATTAATTGTGAGCCTTTGCCTTTTTTTTCTGAAGAAGGAGAGAGAGAACAGAACTCAGTATTTGAAATGTGGAAGCTCTCAGGAGAAGATCTTGAGTTCTATCTTTCATCGTATTATCAAAACCTAAATAAGTTTAAAATAAGGACCTGAGCCCATTGAGTACTCTCTGGGAATTACAGCCTCAAGTCTGAAGGAATAAGAGAAGAAGAAGTAATGTGGGGCTGTTTCCTGGATCCAGGATGCCTGACTCCTCCAGGAGTCAAAGGACTGGGAAACCCCTCTGGACCGTCTTTGAGGAGCGTGTCTGTCCTAACTACTCCCCTTCAGCTTTGAAACAGATCATAATAATCTCCAAAAGTGAGCTTCACAGCTTTCTCTTGTAGGACAGCACTACTTTGCATTTACATGGTTAAACCCAGTGTATTCATGTACCAGGATATTGTGGATTTAGGGAAAGATCACAACAAATCAAAGCTAAGTATGAAGTTGTATGTTTTATGTCTTTATTAACAAGTTTAATAAAATTTCAAATTTAATTACTTGTATAATCAAACAAAGGCTCCATAGTCTCTCGGTATATTGCAGAGTTTTAGGGCCCACAGATATTGCAGAAGGGGCATGACTTTTCCGTAAGCCTTTAAAGGATTTAGTTACAATCACACTTCGAAAGTCATTTCAACTGGAAATGTAAATGGAAGTGTAACTGGAAGTCATCAAACAAGATTACCTTAAGATATAGTACCCAGGTATAGAGTGCTTGTGTGGGAATAATGAAGGATATATTCTTCACACACCCACCACACATTCTGTGTTGCCTTCCTTACAGTTTATCTTAAGAACAACACACAGCAAAGTGCTGTTACTGGCTAAGCACCAAATGATATTATAGCATCCAGTCCTTCCCCTGTAAACTGCTAATCAGTAAGGCAACAGCCTTAGGATATGAGACCTTTTTGCTACTCTCTTTGCAGCCTCTGTTGTGTGCAGATACTGCCTTTATGAAAAACTTCTTCCATGTTCTGTTGAAGATATCCTCCCATTAATAATGTCCCAGCTGGGCATTATGTAGCACATAGGTGTTAGAAGTATACTTTGAGCACATTTGGGTTATGATGTAGGGAAAAGCACATCTTTTCTCATTGCAACATAATAGTTGTCTGTAGTTGCACCAAAACTTCTCCGTAAGAGACTGATAAGTAAAAGAGAGCTAAAATATAGTAAAAATAATGCCATTTCTAAGCAAAGCTGTGAAGATGGGGAGTAATATCAGTAATAACACTTATGATTGAAGTAGAAAAGGTCTACCTAAGGTGTAATATTTGCCTATAAGAACAGTTACATCATTTCTTTACGCAGTAGTCAGTAGGAATGTAAATTAAAGGCTTGGGACATCCTTGTCATGCAGCAGGAACAGTGTCTGTGCCACCCAGAAGCGAGAGCAACACAGTAGTACTCAGCCAGGGATAAATCCGACCCCCCATCTGCAGTTTCGGCCTTTGGCAAACATGTGTGCAACCCAATAGATATGTTTCCTGAGAGACTTTGTCTTTCTCCTGTTGATGGGCATGGCAGATATGGAGGAATTTAGCAGGGCCTTGGCCATCAACGCAAGCTCACATAGGCTAAATGAGGTATCCATAGAGCTGTTATGTGTGCAAGTGGGAATGCAGATGATCACATTAGCTCACCCCTCACCTCCCCCTGGACCCCCGCTCCCCATCCTCAAGACTGTACCTGGCTTCTTGTGTGTAACAACTCCAACAACTGGAGCTGACCAGACAGAAGAGATCAGTTTATGTGTAATAATTACTCTCTGTGTGGGTGTTTTCAGCTTGCTTAGTGGACAGCTGTTGGAAAAACAATCTGGGAAGTAATATAATGGATCAAGATGAGAAACTTCTTGACATGGAGTCAGAGAATCATTTCAGAACATCTGCATGTTTCCTGACCACAGGCTGAAACAGTAGAGTTGTTTTGTCCATGCAATTCCTTATAATAAAGAGAACAGAAGAGAATTAAAGAACTAAAAACCCTTAGGAGGGAAGAAACAAAGCAGTAAGTCCAAGGGTGCTGTTTGCAAGCCCAGGTTCAAAAAAGATAAGCTGGAAAGTAGGGTGCTTATGTTGTAGACTTTATTGTTTTATAATTTTGGTTGCTTTTAGATGCTTTGATTCAAAAATGTTCTTGTGAAGTTTTCCCTCAAGGCTTTTTTCAGTACTTCAGTCATTGCTTACTGTGCTGGGATTAAGTCCAAGGTTTAGTCTAGTTTATTAAGGAAATCTCAGTAAAGAAATGGAGGCAACTGCCCTGTCCGAGCTATGATGGCTGCAGAGCAGAGAAGGTGAGCTGGGGAGACCCAAGGAGTTAGAGGCTCTGTGTGTCCTGTGACTGTGAAGAGCACAGGGTGACATTTTCTCTGCATTCAAGTCAAGGGAGGCAGAAGCGGAGCACTTGCACTGTAAAGCAACTATAATAAAGCAACTTGTCTTTGGTTTTGTGAAATCCATTGTAAATGACCAATGTCTGTAGTCAGACATCACTGTCTGGCATGTGCTCTTTGGTGTCCATCCTAGACCTCTGTCATCAGAGGAGGTGGTGGGAGCTGAGACATGAAATTCCCCCAGTGAAATTCAGGCCACCAGCTCAGACCATCAACAAGACACTGCACTTAGAGATACTCTGTGAAGTTTTCAGACAAAGCTGGAGTCACAGCCAGCCAAAGAAGTCCTTCAGCTTGGACTCCCTGGGTAACAAGCAGTTTGCATCACTGTCTTGAACCCGAGCAGTTAAATTCTGCCTTAAATGGCATTGGTTTTCAAAGTAGGTGGTCTGAGTGGGAACTGCTGCTCCTGAGGAGAAATACAGGTGGCTGACGGCTGAGCTCAGTCTGCAGCCCCACAAATGGCAACAGGGTGCAGTCTTGCTGGGGGCCTCAGAAGCTCTTTCTTCCCTCTGAGCACATGTTTCCACTGCTCCCTGTCCCCTGGCATACTATGCAGCCATAAATCCTGCCCCCAAGCTCCCTTACTCTGCTCAATTGTTATCTTTCACACATGATTTTTTTTCCCCTGGATTTTGCAGTGATGAAATTTCACCAAGGCTGCAGTAATTTCAAATTTTGGCCCATTTTTTATCAGGACAACTGCCCAAGTCCATTTATTACAAACATGTGTTATGAATTCAGTTAAAACAAAACAAACAGTCTCATATTTTCTCAAGTCACAATAATCACACTCAGACTTACTTAAAGCAAACATCATTTAAAAGCAGTATTTTGTTTATAGCAAATCTGTTCTAGTGGGTCTGAGATAAAATGATAGGCAAAGCCCTAATGTAGTCTAAATGGAACAAAAAAACCTACCAGAAAAGGTGAAATTGTAGTGTTTGCAAGGTTGTCTCAGCCTCTGTCTTGAACCTCCCACGTCTTTTCTTAGTTTTTGTATTTAAAACAAAACAAAATGAAACAAAAATAAATAAAGGATAGCAAAATTATGCAATGCCCAGAAGATAGGATGTGTCCCACAGCCAGCTTGGAGCTTTTCAGCACCCTTCCCAGTCTTGATCCATGGGGATGGTGGCTGGAACCAGTGCCTTTATGCAAGCACAGTTAGCAGCAGTCAGTAGTCTGCCCTTGATTTGTTTCAGAAGAAATCATCCCACAGCTTTAGAGTGGTCCAGAAACAAGGATAGCCGTCCTGAAGCAAATGCCTCAGGGTGAATGATGCCACACGTTTTGTTTACAAGTGCTGCATTCAGATGTGATCCCTGCAGTGAGATTCCACCATCAGAACAGCTGAGCTTTTTGTGATGAGACAGAGCACTGCCATTCAATAACACAATCTTAAAAAGAGCCAAAGTTGAAACCTGGCTCACCTTTATTAGGAGGATTAGTTGGTGCAGCAGAAAGGTTTAATACCTCTTTCATCAAGTACAATCAATTAGCTTAATGAGTTTGGGCATATGAGAGATGACTTGTCAAAATGAAAGAGAGAGGTTTTTGCACTGCTCCTTCCTCAGGTCAGCACAGGACAACGCTGTTGGTAAGGTTTGGCACAGTTTTTAGACTGTGGCCAGTGGTGATCTGTGCTTTTATTGGTCAAACAAAGCTCAGAAATACCAAATACCAGTGGTGTTCCCCTGCTGAATGGAGAAGCTCTTTCATTCTCAGTGAGTAGGGAGGGTATGAGAGTGCCATTAAGACTTGTTTGGAGGCACAAATTAGCTATTTATGAAGTGCTTTCATGCACTGTGAAGTCAGATGGACAGCTTCACAGGCACCTGCCTTGGGCTGCAATGCACTCACAGCCTGGGTGAATGACCAGGATGAGAATCCTATTCAGGAAACCCACCTTCATTTCAGCCATTCATCAGAAAGTTCAAACTCTGTCCTTGATTACTGTGGTCTTCTTTACCTTTTTCTCCAGATTTCTGTAAGTATCAGTATGTTATCAAGGTTTCCTCATATGTTGCTCTTTCCACATGTCGGTTCCTCCTGTGGTCACCATCATGACACAGGTGTGACTGTCTTTGAGCACAACACACCACAACCTGTGACCCAGGCACAGTAGAGCTTCAGACTCCAGTCTCCACTCTTATGTTTTGTCTGTAGAAGCTCACAGTGGAGAGCTTTCACTGTTGGTGGGGAAGGAGAGGGAGAGGGAAGGATAAAGCAGACCATTTGATGATGACAATCCATTAAGTCATTGACAAAGTATCTAACTGGCCTGGGATCCCAATATTATCCATTACTCAGACGGCTCCTTTTGTACATAGTTCTTGCTTTCTTTTGTGATTGCACCTGAAATGTCAGTCTCCCTCCATGCCGAGCCCTTGACAACTTTGATCAAGATTACCCCTTCACAGGGAGCATGAGCTTCCAGTACAAGGCCACAACAGAGGAGTTATTGAGCACTTCTACACCTCCGCAGCTCTTTAGTGCAGGGGGCAGGTTCCCAGTGGATGTCAATTGACGTTGTTCACTAAAGCCTGTAGCAGGATGTTACTCTACCCAGGCTGTGCATCTAATCCTAATTTTTCATTACTGTGTGAAACATCAGATGAAAATGATGCTATTTAGTATTTTGAAAGGCATCTTCTACACAGAGTGGGAAGCAGCTCCCAGTAAGTCTCTACTTGACAGTTATTTAATACATTTCAGCTCTGGTTTCAGTTCTACATTTAGATTTACAAAAAAAGGATTCCTGACATTTTGTCAGTTTTTTCATCTACGCCTGTATTCCCACTTCATCTCACATTTCCTCAGTTCATTACAGCAACCCCTGCTATGACAGCATAAAGCCACACACAAAAAGTCCTTTCATGGCTACTTCACATTGATATCTATTTTTGAGAGAGAAGCTGAACTGAAGCAGCATGACTCTCTAATTCACTTTTTCTCCTTGTCAGCAACTGGATTGACAGGGCTGGGGAACAGACAGACATACTGTCACCTCCAGTTTAAATGCCCCACTGGGATGTAAACTCAGAATGAAGGGAAGGAAAAAATTCCAGCACAGCTAAAATCTAAAACATGTTTAATGTATATGCCAGATGAGGACAGCTATCATCTTTTGTGAGGAGAAGCTTGATGCTTGTAAGAAAAACAGAGATGTGGGATGCATAGATCTGTAAAGGTTCAACTTGTAGTTGTTGCCTGCATGCCAAATCTTCTTTGGGCTATTACCTAGCAGGTATCTTTCTCCCAGCACAGCCTATCCATCAGTGACCATTCTCATATTTGTTTGCTATAACAGATTAGAGGATGGTGATTTTTTTCCCCTACACCTCTTTTACAGAAGGTGGAGGAGGTCAGAGGGCTTTTCTGTCTGTTTTGTTGATTCTTCTGGCTTGTAACAGACGAAGTAGGAGAGAATCAATGAAATTCGAAGATAGCAAGTCCAAGATAGAAGCAAGAAAAGATTTCTTTGCATTTTGGTACCTACAGTGATACATGTCTTGACACAGCATCAAGAAAATTAAAACTAGGGAATGTTTTGAAACAAGATTAGATTTGAAAACATATTCAGAAGAAGACATGAGTATGCAGATGTTGGCAGTCAATGCCAGAAATATTTTGGAAAGAACAGAAACCTTGTGCCTCAAGATTTTGTCTAGTCTCTTCAGGATTAGAAGGAGGTTTTGTAAATTTTATATTATACTTCAACTGATTTACAGGGAATTGTTGATAACTTGTCAGATATAACTGGTCTTGATCATTCTCAGAAAGAATCTTGGACTAGCCAGGCTTTCAGGAACTTTATATTACTACTAAGTACACCTCCTCTAAACCTTTCTGAAAGTGATTTGTGTTAGCCTATATTCTACTCCCAGATAAATCAGACTCCTCCAATTCCATTTGGTTTCTGACAATTCTAGCTTTTGAAAGCCCCAAACCTGGAAATACCCCCTTACCCCAAACGATGCTGCTCAGTAGATGGCTGCCTCCTTGGTTTTCCTGTCATATACAAGTTGTACCATTTGGAACAATAGGATCAAAACAAGTGCTGAGAACTACATAGGAACCCTAAACATTAGCTCTGTTTGGTATTTAATTACTAAAATTATTTTATTTTTTTACTAATTGAAGTAATGCTGTCTCAAACTGTTGGGCAGAATTGAATTTTGGTCCTACAGAAGTCCATGTAAACATAGGAGCAACATAGAGGAGGGCAGTCATTCTACCATGAATCCATTCACTTCTCTCCTGTGAACTCTCTGCGTCACCAGAAAGAGCCTCCATCAGTCTCTTGGCACACCCAAGTCATTGCACCTGATCAAGCAGGTAACACTCTTCCTTACTTCCAGGAGAAACTATCACCTTCAGGAAAGTGTGAGAATAAGTACACAGGAAATCACAGAAACAGCCCATGGTCACAAATTAATAGACAACCTACCCACATTAAGCAGCTTGATCAACTTTCCTATGAACTGACTGTGGAAAAGCATATCCTTGCACAATCACACCTCAGACATGCATCCCCCATGTAGTTGCTCTGTACAGTAATATCAAACTTGTTCCACAGCCAGTGCCAAATTCCACATCCCGCTACTCCCATAAAGCCAGCATATAAATTTCAGAAAACATATTTTTTGACAACCCAGACTGGCACACCCACTGACCTCATGGGGAGGTCTGCACATACTTCAAGGGTAGAATATGACTTTTAAGTAGTAAATTGTTGTTTATCTGCTTAATGCCTTCTTACAGTCAGTGTTGCTGAGTAAGATGTACTCCCTTTTCAGGTTTTTGCACTTTCTTCCTGATCTCCTCCATCCCCTGTTCTCTCCTTCTTCCCAGCCATCTCCCCTTCCTTCTGTATTTCCTTTCCTGTAATAGCTATCAACTCCCACCATAAAGCAAAGAAATATTTCATTTCTCTATCCTTGAGATAAGAGCAGTCACTATATTAAAGTTATTCATTTAAGATTAACCCAGTAAACTGGATTTCAACTAGATATAGTTTCCACACATGACAAGATCGTCCTCCACTAACCCTTTAGTTTAACTAGGTTGGTATTACATCATGTTAGTTTAAGTCCCTTAATTTTAGGTGGTGTTCAGTGTTAAATTGGATGTCTAATTAAATTAATCCCAAGCTAGCCTTTCAGACTGTCTATAGGCCCAGGAAAGCAATCTTGCCACAGCTACATTAATAAAAGGTTTTGCAAAGCTGTCTTGCAGGCGACACAGTTGCAGAAACCATACTGACATTTACCTTCTGTGCATTTCCAAGCCTGTTGGTGATACAATGTCTGTGTTTTCAGATTATTTTTTTCCATGAAAATATTGCTCAAATTGCCTATTTTTTTTAAGTAGCTGTGATTTATTTTTCTTGTTCATAGTTGTTAGACAATAATTCTTTTCTCCACTCTTTGCTTTGTTGGGCAATGAGGAGGGTAGGAAGTCCCAGTTAAATGAAGCATTTTGACCCTGGAGGAGTGTGGGAGAGGAAATGGAAGGAGACTAGTAGGGATATTTTTTGGCATGAAATGCCCAAAGACTCTGGGCATTTTAAGAAAATAAAAAGCAGAATAGGAACATTAAGGTAAGGTCCTGTAATATTTTACCAGAAGAGGAACCAAAGAGGAAAATAACACAGGCTTTGCCCCTTCCTTTCCTATACAGTCCCACCCATGGGTAAACAGAGCCCAAGGGAACATTAAGTCAACCACACACAGTGCAAATGTCCACTGAAAAATCAGGGGTGATTCAAGGGGAAGATTTTGAGAGAAACAGAGTGAAGAGGGTGGTAGTCAGCACACATTCACCCCCTCTCTTTAGTTCATGTGTCTGTGAAATTGGCTACCAGGGTTATACCTCTTGATTCTGATTTTCACTGCCTCATGCACTAACCAGGTACACCACCAGGGGAATTTCAACTCACTCACACTAGACATGTCATTCCTGTAAACACTTCTCTCCTCCATGTTGACCAACCCAGGACCCAACTCACCTGCACGAAGGACAATGCACTGGATTTGATATCTGGAAGCTACTGCTTTGCCAGTATGTGCAGTCTACCACACACACACACACACAAAAAAAAAAAAAAGCCCAATCTAAGCAGTCCTGGCAGCTGCCATGAGATTGCTCCTTCAGAAGGGAGGTGGTGGGGTCAAGGCTTCCAGTGCTCCATATGCCAGCCACAGGACTTGGTGAGAATGAGGGCTCACCTGCACCCAGCATTTCTGGAGGGGGCTCTTGCATATCACCCTAAATCCCCACCTTTGGGAACCCTATAAAGTTGGGCATATTCACCTCCTTAAGTTCACAGTGTGAACAGCTGCCCTTTATTAAGGAACTGCTTAAAAAAGCACAGTCAGGTCTAAATTAAGATGAGAAATCTCAATGCAGTGTAAATTATAACTATAGACAGAGGAATAACAAGGGTGGGGAGGCCCAGGATAGACCCTACATACTTTTGGCAAGCTTTAGTAGACTTGGTAAAAATCTGGGAAAATATGAAGTGTATCATCCTCCTGGTTGCTGGTCTGTCATGAATTGGCCCACACTCCATTCTGTTGAGCTCAGAGAGCTGCCACAAGAGAACTAAATGGAGGATCTGGACCTAATTTACCCAAGAAAACAAGAAATAGCTTTAGGAAAAACAGGCTTATTGATTCTTAAGTTAAATGTGTTTGTTTTCATAGCAGCAGGTGAATAATGTCAGAAAAGGAACTTTAATCCCAACCAGAGCAAGTACACTACTGTGGCTTTAATTGAGGAATAATTAATTTGGAAGTAGTGCAACTTACATCTTCTCAGGTTGCTCATTATATGGCATTTGTATGTAATCACTCATATACACACAACACATCCTGGGACACATTAAGCATTTAATTTTCCTGTATTTAAAAAGGAGCTTCTTGCTGTTAAATTGTTCACAGCCCTTTCAGAATCCACCAGTATTTATATAGCTTTTGCCAATATTTATATTAACAACAGAGGTGCTAACAGATCAGTAAGATGATTTTCCCTCAGGTCTGTGCAGGAATTTTCTGTACTTTCCCAAAGGAATCTAGAAGACAATCCACAATATTTAACAAAAATGGATTCATTGTCGCATAAGTTCCTTTTGTGCCAATGCTGTGACTTCTTAGGTTATGATTGTTATGATGCTTGTGTCTTTCTCTCTCATACATGGGGATGTGTGCACACATGCACACTCTGACACAGCATATCAGACATTGTTATGACATAACTACTTTTTAGGACTATAATTAGTCCAGATTGTACCAGCTCAATAAAGCTCCTAAAGCAAAATGCCTTAAAGGCTTTTTCTCCTCTTCCCAACCTGCATCTTGCCTGGATAAAGGCTTTAGGTGCCCTACCATGAAGAGGTGTTTGCTTTCTTTCATGGGCAAAAGTAAAATCCATCAGATATCCTGCCTGCACAATAGCAGGCAGACCTGGTGCTGTCCTTGCAAAGGACACTGCACAAAGCCACCACCTAGTCCATCTTGGAACTTCTTTGTAGTTGCAAAAAGTGCAATAAGTGAGAAATCTCTGAGTGCACAACTCAGTGCATGTCATCTCCATCAGACACAGGTGCCATATTGCCCAGACAACTTTTACCCAACAATTTTCAGTTTACATACTGTCTTCATTAGGACCCAAGAGCATGACCTACCATCTTGCCCAGGGTGTAACTCTCAGGATCTCTTTGGTTTTTGCCAGGAGAGAGAGTGACAACAGTACAAACAGACATGTAATAATGGGTGCCAAAACAAGTCAGCATCTCAAGCTACACCCAGGCTGGTCTGCAGTGAGAATTACACATATTGGCTAAAATTGAACAAGCAATAACATGTGAGTGTTGGATTCAGAAAACATAAGGGCACTCAGAAAGTCACAAGAGTTTCTGAATGTTTGTCAGGGACATGCAGCAGTGACAGTGTAATTATACCAATCCTAGAAACAGGGGAATGTTTTTAAGAACATCTGTCAAGCTAATGGATGCAGAGATTCTGAATATTGCATTTTTATGACTTCAAAATCACCGTTCAACAGCAACTGTTCTTTCTTCAAACAGATGAAATTTGCACTTCTGAATGTTTTCTTCAGGATTCATTGTCTTAAAGAAAAATCTAAATAGACATCCTATTAACCTGTACTGACTTAACTTACTGAAGAACAATTTCAAGTGTTGTGATTATGGATATAACATAAGAATTTAATTACATTACACTTGCTAATTACAAATTTTTCTTACTACTACAAGAAGAGAATTTTCTTGAAATTTGAGTTATTAGCATAAGTTGCTCCCAAAATTTGCTTATGTCTATTAATTATTTGCTTTCTGAGGCAGCATTCCAGATTTCAGGAAAAGTAAAAAATAAAGTCTCAAATCCAGACTGGATTTTGTAGCTGCTTTAGATTCTTTCATCTAGCTTTACAAAGGCTAGTTATTTCAGTGGCTCTATATGTTACAGAGATTAGTCATAGAATCATACAATCAACCGAGTTGGAAAAGACCTCTGAGATCATCAAGTCCAAACCTTGATCCAACACTGCTGTGGTTACTAGACCATGGCGCTAAGGGCCACATCCAGTATCATCTTAAAACCTCCAGGGACGATGAATCCACCTGGGCAGCCCATTCCAATGTCTGATCACTCTCTCTGTAAAGAATTTCCTCCTAATATCCAACCTAAACCTGCCCTGGCAGAGCTTAAGACCATGCCCTCTTGTCCTACTGATAGCTGCCTGGGATAAGAGACCGACACTCACCTGGCTAAAACCTCCTTTCAGGGAGTTGTAGAGAGTGATGAGGTCTCCCCTGAGCCTCCTCTTCTCTAGCCTGAACAGCCCCAGCTCCCTCAGCCTCTCCTCATAGGACTTGTGCTCGAGACCCTTTACCAGCCTTGTTGCTCTTCTCTGGACCTGCTCCAGCACCTCAATATCCTTCCTGAACTGAGGGGTCCAGAATTCGACACAGCACTCAAGGTGTGACCTCACCAGCACTGAATACAGGGGAAGAATCACTTCCCTGGTCCTGCTGGCCACACTGTTCCTGATCCAGGCCAGGATGCCATTGGCCTTCTTGGCCACCTGGGCACACTGCCTGTCAATCCAAACTCCCAGGTCCTTTTCTACCCGGCTGCTCTCCAGCCACTCTGTGTTCAGCCTGTAGCACTGTATGGAGTTGTTGTGGCCAAAGTGCAGGACCCAGCACTTATATCAGTGTGCTGAAGGAAATGTGGTTAAGCAAATCACTTGAAAAATTACCTTCTTTACCTGGTTCATTGTAGTTCTCAGCACATGGCATATAGGGTATGATCATTTTGCATTTTCATACATATTTTAAAAAATCAAACATTCATGTAAAGATGTCTGGTCAAAGGTAAATCCTGAAAATGGAATACATTTTATATCAGAATACTTTTTCAATACCTGAAAACACAAAGTTTCACATACCATCCTGACTAATTCTTCCTTTTACACCTTTCTGACTTTGATAATCCCTAGCCTGTTTGCCGTCCTGATGACATGCTTTTTTGTCATCCTAGAATCTCTAATTACTCCTATCCACCAGATTCATCTTCTTTTCTCTCCTTGTGAGCAGCATGCTTAATATTTTTGAGTAATAGGCTTGTTTCCTGATAGGAAATATGTTTTGTATTAAAAGCCTCCACTTTGGTTGTCTTGATTGTATATCTCCAAGCATACTTCTAGTTTGCTCTCTTTTTCTTGTTTCTCTTAAAAATTTGCCCTTTATACATGCAACAATCTCACTTATGGTAGCTTCACTATTTATTTTGAACTGTACTGCCTCTAGTCATCCCTACAAAAATGTTGGCTGCCTTCCCCTCTGTGATTATTTCCTCCCCTGTGCTTAAGAGGAAATACCACGCATGATTTGTACTTTTGATGCCCCCTCCTGCAGAAAACTACCTGAAAATTCCAGCTTGCAAACAGACTGATAAGACTGTGAGGGTGTTTGTGAACACACAGATTATTGTGGTGAAATTCTTCAGTCATGGGCCTGAAACACAGGGTTGCTTTGTCTGCCTACCAGGGTGCTGTTCTTAGCATGTCTGTGCTAGGGGTCTTCCTATTCCCAGCCTCGTCTTTCCACTCTTGCTGCTGGCATCCTCCTGCCAGTTGAGGAATCTCTTTGCCAACTGCTTTTGGTATTCATTGAAAATGAAAGACAACACCAACATTCAGTGGACGTATTTTACTTCTGGGAAAAAACTAAGCAATGCGAACTCTGTAAGCAGGTTAAGCAGTCTCAGGAGCTAAGACAAAAGAATGCAAAGTGTCCAATCTAACTTGCACATGGCCTTAAACAACCCATGTCTTCCAGCTCTTTGTTCATAGAAATTTCCCATGTAGCAATTTTGGGGCAGGGAAAAGCTGTCCAATATTTTGTATACATAGGAGCTGTGAAGCTCTCTGTTCAGACAGAAACATTTGAGGAACAAGTGACCCTTGTAACAGGATATGTGTGATCCCAAAAGGCAGTGCATCTACTTAACCAGATGACATCGCAGTCCTGCATATATTATCATAAAGATTGGTACAGGAAGGGATTTAACTGAGAATGCAAGTTATTCTGCAGAACAAAGGTGAGCTGAAGGTAATGGCACTTAAGCTATCACTCCAGCATTCTAATGACAGGACATCAAAGTGAACCCTGGAGTCTGATGAACACAGGAGAAGCCTGGACTGGATTTGATGTTCAGCTGCTGCATCTCATATGTTGTTCATGTTAAATTCACCACTGAAACAAGTCAACAGAGAGACAGCAGAATGGTTTTAAATACTTATGTTAGAATCAAATTCCTCTTCTGTGAAGCCTGAAGTGCCTCAATTCTACACATTAGATAGTGCTAAATAAACAGTGTTCATACTGTTAAAATAAATACCAACTAATTACAAACATCAGAAGACATTTATATCAAAGTTTAACAACTGTTTGTAGCTGTATTCCCAGTAATTTTAATGTTCTTGTCTTGGCAAAAGGAGAAAAGCAAATCTTTCTCAAAATGAAATGGTTGTTGTGATCACCCCCAGGAGACCTGAGAAGGACAATTCCCCCTCTGTTTGTTGCACTTTGAGCAAAGGGAAAAGGTTTCCCTTTCCACCTTTGGTTTCCTCCACGACGTCAGAATCTTCATAAATATCTAGTACTTGCCCTCTGCCACACCAGGCTCACATTTGAGAAGTGTGGGTAATTTCAATGTAGTTGCTTTTATATGTATTGGCAGATGAAGTTAACTTGTTAACATGTTTAAGCATGGATGATTGCTGCTGTTCTTCACTGAATACCTTCAGACTCTGAAATGTGCTTCTGCTGAGATTTTCAAATGTAATTTGAAGTGATGCCTGTAACTCACTGAAACAGCCCAAGCTGGGAGTGGGTAGAGAACCTGCCTTCTGCAAATTGGGCATTTACAAGGTATTTCAGTTCTGACTACTTGAAATGAGCAGTTCCATGTGAACATCTTGACTTCTCTCCTTTTCTATTAGAACTAAGGTGTCCATATCATAGTGGTTTATTTTTGCCTCATATGGCAGAATAAAAGCAGCCTACAACCTGATTAATTCCCCAAGGGTAGTTTAGGCAGACAATGCTGGTGTGATTGCTGTCTCTATATACATTGCAAATGGACAGAAAAGGAAAGTTTCTCTTTTAACTTATAGAGTCTTATCAGATGTCAAAAATAAAAGATGTTTTGATGTTAGGGATCAGTGCTGCACTGACAAATGTGAATGTCGGTTCCATGGTGACAGGATAGAATAAAAAGTACTGAGCAAAAGACCCTTTACAGATTGCACCCATTTCATTCATTTTTCTATCCAGGGCTCAGAACAAAGAGAAAACAAAACCATTCTTGTTCCACTAATAAAGCACATAACTGATTTTCCTAATGCTGGTCAGAGATCATGCTAATCAGGAGGTCTTGTTATTCCTGTTATCTTTTTATTTATATGAAAAGAACATTTTCTTCAGCAAGGTGAACTTTCTGTACTCAGCCATAACAATTCTCAAATTAATTAATTATTTGCTTAGGAGTGGGAAACAAATTTCTAAGTAATTTGCAGCTTCCTTAGTTACTTTGGTAATCTCAGATGCCTTGTCATCCTCAGCAACATATGTAGACTCTGATTCATGTGAGTTCGTGTCAGCCATGTGGTCCCACATGAATCGGAAGCAGGGGTGAACTAGCCAGCAGATATGCCTTATGACATTTAGTTTCTGGGAACTCCAAAAAAACTCCCACCCATATCTTCATTCAGTAGCAATGTGATTTAAAATCTGCCTATTTAACACAGATGTAATCATGCTCACAAGGACTTTATAACTATTTTCCAATTGTATTTTTAATGAGAAATTACTGGTTACCGTGGACTCAAATTGCAGGCTTAACTGTGCTGTTTCTGTTTAAAGATAAAAAGAAAGCACATGCATTAATATTCCTGGTGAGTTCATTGCTCCTTGGGCTTCCTTGTACAGGAAACAGATGGAAATCAAGACGTTCCAGCTATCAGAGAAATATGACAAGCTGCCTTTCTTTTTTTTCCCCTTTTGGAAGATTTAACTTCCCAGATTCCCTCTAGAAAGCCCAAATTCAGGGAGAAAGGTAAAAGACAAAGGAGGAAAAGAAAGGAAGGAAGGAAGGAAGGAAGGAAGGAAAGAAGGAAGAAGCTTTTCTTCCTCTTGAACTAGGTTTTTCAGTGATTCATTGTTTAGACTCTCCAAGCCAAAAAGAAGAGGGAAATGTTGACAAAATCCTTCCTTAAGCCTTTGCTTTCAGAATGCACCTTTTCTTCATTTGGACTTTACACCTTCAATGAGACTTTTTTGGGGGCAGACGAGGCACATTTTTGCACAGGAGCAGCTCAAGGAAAAGGCAAAGAGCCAGTGAGGGATTAGTCAAATTACTTTTTCATCCATGCACAAGGTGCTGGGTTCAGTAGATCCATTTGCACTCCTGCTTTGGACACAATTCTGTGGACAGCTGCTCTGGTGTTTGGCACTGTCCAGGGAACATGGTCTGCTGAGAGCAGTGGGCAGGCTCAGGAGGGTAAAGTGAAGCTGGTGGGGGTTTACAGTTTTAGTCTCAAAGAACAGACTCCAGGAAAAACTCAGAAATAACTAATGAGTCAGCCAGGGTAGTTATAGCCAGGGTGCAGCACAGTGCATCACATCAGTTTTCAATTTGTATTTTCTGTTTATGCTTTGGTATTGCCCAAAGGTCCCAATTTGGACTAAGTCTCAAAAAGAGTACCAGATGCACTTGGGTGTACATTCTACACAGATGGGCCTCCCTGTTCTTCTACTGTCATCAAAGCTTACTGCCCAAGTTGCCGTAGCTACCAAAAAACAAGCTGAGAGGAGAGATAGCATGTCATCACACCACACAGCTGGACCCCAGAGGCAAAGTACTCCTGGACTCCATGGTTAAATGTAGACATAGTGGCTAGCATTGTACAAGCACAGATCACTAGAAAGTTTAGAGCTCAAGCAGCTTCTTGTCAAAAAGACAAATGGGGTAACTACATATAACCACAAAAGCCACTTTATGAAAGCTGAATTTGATACAGTATTCGTTTGTGTTTTCCCAGTTTCTTAATCTTAAATAATTCATTCCCCTTAATATCACCCACAGCATCCGTTTGTCAGTCAAATGCCTTTATAGTCCCCACACTGCTCAATTACCCTGTTTCTCTCTTGTCATGTCAACCACAGGGTAGCTGTGGCCATTTTTTGAAAGCATATCCATTTGATACCATATGACTTCTATAATTTTAGGTGAGTTTGCCTTAGCAGTATGCCAGAAACACGAGTGAAATGTCTTTTGTTTGGAATCATCCCACAGGCTAAAATCTCAGCAATCATAAGATGCAAACCTGCAAAGTGGGGTCACAGGCATGACAGAAAGGATCTTTATCTCAACATGGAGTAAGCATAAGTTAAAGGATGATGGATTGACTGTATCCTCTATGATGGACATTGGGGTATGTCACTTCATTTGTGATACAGTTGCTGCACAGCTCTCAAGGAACACTGGAGCTGTGCTCATCTTGTTTTCCCTGTGCTCTGCTGTTAAGCATTCTCTGTTTTGAAATCATCAGGCCAGACCTTTGCTGCTGTAACTCCTGCAGTTGACAGGAGCAGTGCTGTATTGCCTCAGCACTGGAGAGACTCTGAGCAAATTCCTAAGCAGCCTTTGGAAATCCCGATATCTCACCTTATGCACAAAAATTTGGAAAGATATTGTAATGTAACCATACACTTGGGCCTTTAGAGGAGCCTTATGATTCCCATCCAGAACAATTATAGCAGTTGACTCTAAGATAAATATTTTATCCTCCCATATGCAAGAATGGAGTTGCCAGTACTAAGATATACATTTTGGAAACTACAGATGTGGAGAAGCAACTCCAACTACAATTGCCTGAATATGAGCCAATAAGATTTAGCACCAGCCAGCTGACTTGGTGAAAAGGTCTTGTTATCAGCTTCTGCATGCTTCGGTTCACACAGTTGCTGCATGATTGTCTTTCCTACCTTGTACCTTAATGATAAAAATCATGCCCTACCATGTCTCCATTCAAAATGTCAAAGTCTGACAAAGAGTCTTTCTTAAAATATTAGGTTGAGTCTCTTGAGGGAGCTTGAAAATATATGTTTGTTTGTTCGTTTGAGTTTTCATAGGACTGGCATGAAAACTGGTACAAATTGTTTAAGTGTGAATTACATAATTACTGAAATGTGAATCCCCTGCTCATGATGATTTTCTTGCATTGTAGCAAGTTCTTTACAGATGTGGGATGATTTTTAATTTTTTTTTCAGTGCAGTTATGCAGTTCCTGGATAATTGCACTTCTAACTTTTCTTAGTTCCTTTAACTGTACTTCTTCCCAAATCCAAGGATAACACCTTCACTGTGAGGGTGATGGAGCACTGGAACCGGTTGCCCAGAGAGTCCCTTAATACCTTTCTGTACCTCACAAAAGAAAGAAACAAGGGAAATATTTACACTAATTAATATTTTCACTGTTCATTTTTGGAGTGCACTATCCCATTTTGCTTTTATTATTTGAACAATTTTTCTCTTCTATCGCACTGTGATTGTGAATTTTTAACCCTTACTGGCTTATAGCAATTTTTGTAATTTTCCCAACACTTCAAAATCACCTTCAGTATTTATAGCACACTGAACGTCTTTGGATTGGGTCATGACTCAAGTCATAGACATGACATACATGAGACGCATTACTACTGAAGTTTGTTGACACAGTGACATGTCTCTGAGTCAGACTTCCTTCTTTTTTTATTCATCTAGTGGGTGGAATACAAATTATTGCTAGCCTATACTGTGTCAGACATTATGGTAGGGTGGATCAAGATATGTCTCTCTCTCTACTCCTTAGCTCTGTCCAAGGAGAATAAGCAAGATCGCAGTTTTTATTTCTACTTTAATATTGAATTCTGGTAACCTGTGGGAAACAGATAGACTAAGTCACCGCAACTCAGCTGTAACACTCCTTCCGCCCTTGGTGTCTGTTTATAGCTCATCTGCATTCAGAATTATGCCTCCCTTATCTGTCTGGCACTGATTTAGGGTGGTAGATACATGTATGAAACACGCATCGCTTCAAATGATTTGGCAACTCTGAAATTTAGTCTGAAAGTTGTTTTGTATCAAATGTGACATTTCCTGTGTGGGGAACCATATCTCGCTTTAACACTACTGAGACCAATAACTTGCTGTTGCTTTTCCATTTGGTCCTTTAACAGTCATTTAATTCCAAAGTGGGATAGGGGGAGGCAATACCTCATGCTAAATGTTGTGAGCATTTAAATCTCTCCATTGATAAGGAGGAAGGGGTGCTTGGTGTTCTCTACCAATAAATGGGTTTTAAACAAAGAGCTTCTTTGAGCTGGATGCCAGACTCTCACTCATGATCAAGCACCGCCTAACTCCATCTCAGGAAGTGCCTGAACATATGGAGATAGTTAGCTTCCCAGTGACAGGAGAGTCAGGACCTGAAAGCAAGGCTGCCACTAAAATCAAACTGCTGCAAACCCAAGAGACGTTAAAGCTGCTGAATCTGTATAGGAGCATCCACAAGGACGCCACTACCTCACTGTCTTTCTGTGCTTGTTTTCTCTGGTGCATGTGTGATATTTGCATATCGCAAAGGTCAAGAGGAACAAAAAGGAGGTAGAAATGAGAAAGAGCAATGATCAGATGCCAAAGAAATACCCTGAACACATAGATTGTACCTACTCTAATGCTCTCAAAACTAGGGAACAGCATACACCCTGGCATTTGTAAGGTAAATTGAAAGGTTCATGAAGAAGTCAAAGTTGTCCAATTTGAAGCATTATTGCAAATTACTTAGTCTCAAAGGAGCATTTGACATCTGTAGATCATAACCAAGATAGGAGACAGGACAGAACATACTAGCCACAGGTAAAAATAAAATACATATAGCAGTATGTTCAGCAGGTAAATAAAGCATTGCTATAAGGATAGCAAGATATTTAGAGGGAGGTCAGACAAGTTCAGAGGCAGATTTTGTTTCAAAACTAATTGCTCCCCAAAGTTCAGATGTACATTTTCCCTGGTTCTGAAATTGGTACCAGCTGCACTTTTGTTTTATGTTTTTTCTTTCTTTCCTTATTATTTTCCTCATTTGGATATTGTAATCAAAACCAATAGAGCTCCTTTTGAGTATGTAGGAATAAGAAAATTAACATTCACCAAGAACTTTTGTACTGATAATGTGGAGTGAAAACCGATACCCTTCTCTAACTATTTGATGAATTTTAATGATTTTGACACATTTGTAGCAAGTGCTTGAGAAATTAGCAGAATAAAGCCATTTTCCTCCTATCTTAACCAAATTGTGTAGCACATAGGACAAAGTTGATACAGTAACATAATCTAAAAATCTCAACATTCACCCATTCATACTGGTTTTCTCAAGAAGAAAAAGTAGTCATTGTGTAGTAAGAACTTTACCCGGTACCCTCTTCTACACAGACACATAACCTTTCTATATATATGTGAGTCAGTCTCACAGTGGAGCTATCCTGTGCATGAAGTTAAAAATAAAGGCCCAGCTCCTCAGACATGCATAGAACAGTATCCAAATACATCATTTTTAATTATGCTGATCTCAATAATAACTAAAGTTCTAGACAGGAACTGGAAACTGGAACCATATTGCTCAGTTTTGGGTGTCTACTTGTGAACTAGTTGTCATGACTCACTCTCCAGACAATGTAGGTCCACCCAGTCCAATCAAAGAATCAGAATAATAGAAGCATTTAGGCTGGAAAAGTCCTCCAAGATCATCAGTCCAACCTTTGACCAATCGCTGCCTTGACCACTAGACTATAGCACAAGTGCCATGTCCAGTCATTTGTTGAACTTCTCTAGGGATGATGACTCCACCTCCCTGAGCCATCTCCCTGAGCAGTCCCTTCCAATTCTTGATAACCCTTTCCATGAAGAAATTCTTTCTGATCCCCAACCTGAACCTCACCTGGCACAGTTTGATGCTTTGTCCTCTCATCCTATTGCTAATTGCCAGGGGGAAGAGGCTGATCCACACCTGGCTACAACCTCCTTTCAGGTAGTTATAGAGAGCAATAAGGTCACCCTGAGCCTCCTCTTCCCCAGGCTATGCAACCCCAGCTCCCTCAGCCAATCCTCACAGGACTTGTGCTCCAGAGCCTTTACCAGCTCCTGTGCCCTTCTCTGGACATGCTCCAGCCCATCAATGTCTTTCCTGTAGCGAGAGGCCCAAAACTGGGCACAGTACTCAAGGTGTGGCCTCACCAGCGCCGAGTACAGGGGGACAATCACTGCCCTGGTCCTGCTGACCACACTATTTCTGATAAAGGTCAGGATGCCATTGGCCTTCTTGGCCACCTGGGCACACTGCTGGATCCTATTCACCTCTGTCAAGCAGCACTCCCAGGTCCTTTTCTGACAGACATTTTTCCAGCCACTCTGTCCCAAGCCTATAGTGCTGGTACTTTGGCCTTGTTGAACCTTGTGCTGTTGGCCTCAGCCCATCAATCCAGCCTGCAGCAGTGTGCAAAGGCCAATGGTCATTTCATGATCAGATGAATCTATTGAGTCCAAATTGTGGTGACTGTATCCATGATCTTCCCAGGTTACAAAGGGAATCTAAGGTGACTAAACCAGAAATAGAGACCTTCACTAATGGCATCCACAATTTAGATGAATTCCCCCTCTTTTTTCTCCTCAGAAAGCAAAATCCTCTGGCCAGGAACTAGGCAATGTCTGGAACACTGATTGCTTTTCATGAGTTGGGAAACATGGTTAATGTTTGTGGTAAACATATACATTTCTATAAGTTATGGACCAAGATATTGTAAATACTTGATATTAATATTAAATACAAGAGTGGTATGTAACATATGGGCAAGACTACAAAGCTACAGAAAGAGTGGTTCCCAGTAAGCGGCAGAACACTGTTTTTGCTTGACCCAGCAGACCGATAGCACAAAGTCTGAAGTCAATGAAGTGAAGTTTTTATAAGATATTTTAAAATCAGACAGTCCAGATACCAGTAGGAAAGAGCTGCTGGGTGTCACCTGCACAGGACTCAGTTGAGTCACCCATTTAAATGTGCTTATGATATTTTTTGCAGCTTGCCTGTGTTTCTGAGCTCACTGAGATACTTGCCCGGAAGACTGACTGGTATTTAAATGCCACTCACTCTGTAAATGTGATTACTATAAATGTAAGTCACCTCATTGGGCAGATCTTCTTGTATCAGCAGAAATCCACTTCTCTTCATACTCCAGGAGATAGAGGAGATGGGTTGTGAGCTAGAGAGCACCACAGATCATTGTTTCGAAGTAGATAACCTCTCCAACTCTCATTATCCTAACCATTCACCACAAATTGGTTGCAGAGGGTTGACAAAAACAGGAATGACGAAAGGCTTCTGGTGACAAAGACACTGAGTGAATGAAAGACAGATGCAGGCAGCGGTTTGTGCAAAACATCTGTCCTGCCCTCTGCCAGCTGCCGTGGAGCATTCTGGGAACATCCTGCCATCCCAAGGGAACGCCAGAGGAAGTGGAGTCATGGCCTGTTCACCCACTGAATGCCCAGCACTGGCTGACAGAGTTCCTGCAGGCACAGTAGGAAGTGATTATGAATACAAAAAGCCCCCAAGATGACCTCAGAGGGGCCGCAGCTATGCCCACCACACTCTTGCATCCAAACCTTTTGTATAGCTCCCTAAACTCTTCCTTAACTTTTTTTTTCTATAAAACAAAAGTAAAAAAGTTGTAAGGTATCCAAAATGCTTATGGTGATTGTAAAATAATAGGTAGGCTAAAAAGATGCCTCTACTTGATACACAGTTTAGATAAACAGAGGTTTCAGCCCTGCTTCATGGATAGTAAAACAGGCTTAAGTCCATTTTTGTTCAGAAAACACTGATTGTGAAAATTAAATTCTTTCCCGTACAGGGGAGATAAGATGTATAAATAATTGTGCACATTAAAATGCTGCCACATCTTCTTTTAATTAGGTATTACTAAGCTGCAACCCTTTCTGTGTCCTGTAAGTCAGCCACAGCTGACTTTGTCAGATTTCTACTTGCTCTGCAGTGGCCATGGGTTAACAGAGTCAAGTAAAACAGGAAACTTCCCAAACTTTCCAACAAATCTCATACCTGTTTGGTGCCCTGAAAACAACTTTTTGTTTGATCTGTGTCCAAATTTCCACCAGTTTCCAGGATCATTCCAGCAGTTTACAATATCATTCCAGCTTGAACAGAAAGTTACAGACCCTGAATCTCACATGAAAGCATCGTCTTTCTCTCCATTGCACATTTTCCAGTATGAATTCAGTGGGTCAATTATAGAAACTTTATTCATTCATTACTGAATAACTTTCAGACTGGCAGGGAGATGAACTTTCAACTTTAGAGATGAAGAACCATTTCTAGGTGGTTGAAACTATAGCTTCCCAAAAAGAGGTACAGAGAATCATCTCTTCTGTAGGGACTGTTATTATTACTGAGAGAATCAACACTGTAATACTTACAGAAAGAAATAGAAATTTAAAACTGGTATTATAGAAGAAACATCTGTGTGACCTAACCATGTTATTTAATAAAAAAATCTTGTTCAATACCTCCCCTAACATATTGCTTTTTATCTGCTTGTGGGTGGTCTAATGGCACCTTGGATTGTATTACAAACGTAAATGAATTGGTTCAAAGTGTCCTGCAGGACCCTCTTCTTCTCCCTTCACCATTGCCTACTATCACTTGAGAACTGACCAGAAAATATATAATTTGGCCTTTCTGTTAAAAGGAAATCAACATGATTAGTTGAAGTCAGTAAGTAATGGGTTGTTTAGAGGGAAAAGAAATTTGGTTTGGGACAAACCTAAACTAAATTTGTCCAAGTTTTATATCGAAATGAACAAAGTAGAAAAATGTGTTTTGGCTCAAGCTTTAATGTTTTCTGTAATCTGGAATGAAAAGTTTTCTCTCGTTGTGAAACTGTTTAACTCTTTTGCTTCATTTTGTTTGGGGTTTTTTGGTTTTGGGTTTTTTTTAAGATCCATTTAATGTCACTTAGATGAAGTATCAAATCAGGTTAGTTTTGCTGAGATGAAGTGTCAAATACAACAATTGAGCACTTCTGACACAAAGGGGCCAGTTATTACTTAGTTCTTTCCTCTTTGCTTCTCCTCTCTTTTCAAATGAGACCCATCTGACAATTTAAGGCTGAATTTTTCAATGAAAGGACTATCTTTTAAAACAATATGCTGTAAGCAGCTACTGGTAAATACTTCAGCTGTAGCAATTCCTTGCATGAGTGAGAGGTTTGATCCTATGCAGAAGGCAAAGCTCCTCCATTTTCCTTATCAAAGGGCCTGACAGTTTTGGTCACTGCAATATAAAAAAGACACTAAGTTATCAGAGATTGTCCAAAGGAGGACAATGAAGATGGTGAAGGGCCTTGAGGGGAAGCCGTATGAGAAGCAGCTGAGGTCACTTGGTCTGCTCAGCCTGAAGGAGACAGAGGGGAGACCTCATCACGATCTACAACTTCCTCATGAGGGGAACATGAGGAGTAGACACTGATCTCTTCTCTGTGGTGACCAGTGACGACCCAAAGGAATGGCCTGAAGTTGTGTCAGGGGAGGTTTAGATTGGATATTAGAAAGAGATTCTTCACCCAGAGGGTGGTTGGGCACTGGAACAGACTCCCCAGGGAAGTGGTCAGAGCACTAAGCCTGACAGAGTTCAAGAAGCATTTGGACAATACTCTCAGGCATTTGGTGTGATTCCTGGGGAGGGTCCTGTGCAGGGCTAGCAGTTGGACTCGATGACCCCTATGGGTCCCTTCCAACTCAGCATATTCTGTGATTCTGTGATTCCATTGACTCTCTAGTCTGTAGCAGAGAAACACGAGAATCAGGTCCCAAAAAAGATATTACTGTGATAACTGTGTCCGCTCCATTTTTCTCCATTCCTGTTGCTATTTCAGTGCTTCTATTCAATGAAGGATGCTAACAACTCCTTCAGCTCGAGCTGTCACCTTAATGGTACCCCAGAGATATTAAGAAGCAGTGTGAAGTGAAGCAGGTTGTGATACTTCACACTGTGGTTAAGGATTTAACAACAATGAAAGTGAAAGAAGAAATAGGCACAGACAATTTAGTTTGTCATCTTGAAGACTGGGAAAGGCACCCATAGCAAGTAACTGGAGGGCCACTGTCAAACTGACCTTCTTACTTAAAAGGGAAATATAACTCTAATTTGCCCTAAAGAACATATCTGTCAGCACTGACAGTGCCAGCTTTCTGCATGTGCTCCAGAAATGGTTATATTTTCTGATATTTCCCTATATTTGACCAACACAATGCCCTGAAGATAATTCCGAAGTACTACATATACAGAACATTGTTAAAAACTTGTATCAATTAGCATGTTCAGTGTGTGTGACTTTCAGTTTATGCTGGATGTTGATGACTGTTTTATTTGCTCTCTGGTGTAGTTTCATGGTGTTCCGTTACAGCAATAATGGGGACATATATTTTCAGAGCTTTTCCTGATGCATACTCAGATGTGATGCACAGTCACTAGTGTTCAGAGCATGATGTGCACTCATTTTCAGAAACTGCAGCCCTTTGGCAGTGTGCCAGGCAGGACTGCAAAAATACCTGTCTGCTTTTCAAGAATGAGCCCATGCTTCTGTTTGAAGGAGAAAGTTGCCTGTTTCCTTGTTAATCAGGTGCTGTAACTGGAAAACTTTACTCTTTACTACAGTTTTTCTTGAAACATTTTAATAGCTCCAGGGAAGCAATGAAATTAAATGAAAGGAGGATGTTAGGAACCGCAGGGGAAAAAATTCCCTCAATTTTGATCTGTAGAGTTTGCTGTGCAATGGTGTTCAGATGTTTGAACAAGCCACAGATGTGGAAAACCTGACCACAGGTGAAGACATGATGGGGAATAGTGTGTTGATGTCTCCCTACACAGAAAATATCCACTTCCAGGATCTACTCCACCCAAAAGCATTTGCCATTTTAATTGGTCATCCCCAGCAATATCTCAGCTGGCCACCCTCTCTACCTCAATAATCCTAGCAGATTATTATAATCCCTGGAGGATTACCAGGGCAGCAGAACCAGGCAGTTGGGACTTGTGTATCGTGATTGCAGGTGGGGATGTGGTAGAAGCACACACTGTGACCTAAACAGTCCAGGTTCCCTGTCCTTAGAAGTTCTCACTGAACCACATTTTGTGTGCAATATCCCACAATATCTTTGACCTAAGCAAGGTCTTCAGGATCACACCAACTACCTCAGGATGTTTGGTTCTGGACATGAAAGCTATGGTTCATTCCTAAATTGAAAGCCAGATGTTCAGATATGAGCACCTAACGAGCCTTTGAGTATGAGGGTACCCAGAACATTTGCTTCAAAGTTGGCCACTGTGACATAGCATCTCCAGGGAGGCCTGTACCCTTTGGGACTAGACCCTCTAAAATACCTCTAGAAAACTACCACTGAGCACTGGATTTGCTTACCTACTCTCCATGTTTTGTGTTGAAACTCTGCATGTTGAAAAGCAGGGGAAGGTAAGACCAATCACACTTCTCTGCTGAGTCTTTTCTTTCATTACTGGGGAAAAAGTGATCTTTCCCACTCTGGCAGTCAGCCCTTTTCTCCTTCCTCATTTCCTTGTCCTACTGTGGTGTAGCTGATTTCATGTCTGTTTACTGAAATGTTTTGTCAGCAGAAAGTGAAGTACAAGTGTATGATTTTCTGCTGAAGATAGTTCTTTTGATCCACAGATCTTCATATGGAAGGGAGAAGAGAATGGATTTTATCACCTGTCTCAGTCCCTGATATATGCCAGGTGTGTCTGCCTTATAGGTGGGTGACAGTCAATACCATGTGCTCTAGATCCTGTCTGATGTTGTCTTCCAGACTTCAAAACTAGGAATCCATGAGAAACTGATTTTGCTCTGCCATCCACTTGGATGTTCAGCAATGCTTCACTTTAGGTAATAAGAGCCACTTCAAATACCACAGAATCATTATGTCCTACCTGGCAGCCAAGATGGGCTGACAAAGGGTGAGGGTGATGAAGAAATCGCACAATGCGTCATCTGACCAGGAGTCAGTGTGAGGTACCCAGAGAAGCTGTTGAAGATATAGCACAGACTCCAGGTGAATTCAGGGAAATGCCTTCTTACCCTTGTGGTTTGTAGGTGTAGTGAGGTCAGGGTTTTTCTGCCAAGCAGATGCACAATGTTTTTGATGTGGCTATGTCCTTTGCTAAGGCCCACCAATTTTTTTTCTTACCCCAATGATTCATTTCCTTTATGACTAAATGTCCCTGCTTGCAATTTTCTTCCCATGTTAAACTCAATCACCCCTTATTCTTGCCTGGTGTTTGGGAGCTACAGCCCTGCCCAGAAGCTGAATCTAAACTGTGGGGTGGAGGTTGTAGCTGTGTTCACACATCTCATTACCAGGTGTTGAACTACAGCTGTGGGAAAGGTAATTGTTTCATCTGTTCCTGTTCATCTGTCAGCACAAACCTTAGGCTTTTAGTTTCATTATTACAAGGAATTTTTTTTCATTTTTACATTTGGGTGGTCACATATTAACAGATCCACCTGACCTCAAGATCTTCTCTTTCTGTTAGTAAATGCTTTCGCTGCATAAAAGAGCTCGTGTTTCTAGCTGATTATTGAGTCAACCAGAGAATTAATCACAATAAATAGAGGATGAAGGACAATTCTTACTTCCAGTTGCAATAGGACAAAAAAAAAAAAAAAGGAAATGTAACAGAAAAAACAATTTGGGACAGTGACCATTCCTCTCTGAGGAGGAATCTGTTACTCCCAACTGACTACTTTAATGCAGACAGAATTTTCCAAAGTATTTTCTTCCCTTACAATTAATTACCTTAAATTTTACATTAAATTACAAGGCATACATACATATACACAGCCACTCAAGGACAGTACTTTTTCACCACACATGTTAACTTTTTTTGCTTCAAAATGTAACCTTTCAGCATGAGTTCATACACAGAGGCAAAGAATACATACAATGCATTAGCATGTTACTCTGAGTCGGTCAAAAATATAAACTGGCAGTGTTTCACATCAGTGGGAAGGTCCTTTTTGGTGAATACTGAAGGCAGAGATGCTGCTGTTCCCGCGGGTTGCCAGCAGAGAGCAAAAGGCATCCAGACCGAAACGCTTAGTCAGCTCTCCTTGTGCCCTGGATACACACAGCTCAAGGAGAAGGGAAAGGTGGTTCCTTATGCTGTATGAGGGGCACTGGGTTTTCTCACGTATCACAAAGAGCAGGTATAGTTCAGCTACTTCACTGCGAAGAATATGGTTCATTTAACCCTTTCAAACAGCTACTGCAAAGGAAGTGGCACATGAGCTGTGACACTGTGGGGAAGCAACTGCTGGGATTTATCTTGTTGAAGCTTGTGACAGCACTTGGATTACATCTGTCCTGGGGACGACTTCTGTTCATAAGGTGACTGTATGATCCCACCACCAGATCAACCTTCAGTCTCTTTGTGTGTTCATTAAAAAGATCTGGCAATTGGGCTCTGTGTTTGCATCACTCTGTAGGCTGGAGCCTTAACTATTGACCCAGTCTTACAAACGTATAAAATTGCACTACAATCAATAGCCTGTGGCTGTTGGCTGTGGCTGGAAAGGTTCAGGAAGGGGGTTTGCATTTCTCCCTCTGCATCAATGGCACTGTTCACCCTGTCCTGCTCAGAAACACTTTCAATTGCTACCATGGGAAACTTTTTAGTCAATGTGCAATGAGGATCTTGCCAGTGTCCCGGATCTCCATTACCAACAGCCCAAAGCTGAGAAATAACTAGTACAGGTGGAACATGTCAGAGTGGGACCATAGGGTGAGGGCAACGACTGAAAGAGGGTAGTTTCTTTTCCCCCTTTCTCTTTTATGCAATGAGTAAGAGCAGGTCTGGTATAGATTAGTGTTTATGAACCAGACGGTAGTGAGCCTTTAGAAGGGGGATTTGGCCAGGGTCTTACGAAGTGGCTCGTTAGCCTAAACTCTTCTCACATAAAGACAGAAAACAAAGCAAGGTCTCTGCAGAGGTTTATGGGGTGAGCTGCCAACACCTGCTCTCCATGGCAGGCAGACAGAGGGGCCACCAGGCTTGCCTTGCAGAGCTGTGTTGACAGGAGAGGCATGGACCCCAACAAAAGATTTCCCATGAACTAACCCTGAGCAGGAGCCCAGGATTTGTGAGAGGACATGTCCACAGTGTGGATCCGGAGTCAGAAGGGAAGGTTTCCTCTTCAGCAGCACTTCATAACCACGAGATTGTTTAAACTGAGTTCTTTATGTGAATTATTATACAGTACTTCTGACAACCCTGATATATGAAAGGACGGAAGAATGAATGGTTTCCAAAAAGAGTCACTTCAAAGACAAACTAAAATATGTAAAATGTGAATTAACAAAGAAAGGAACAGCCATCTTCAGTTTTGCTGCATTTGACAGTGAAATGTAAATTACTGTAGGCTGAATCATTCAACCTTGGGGCCAGAACCAAGGGAAAAATGTTTCTAAAGTGATTCACAACATTAAGTACATGTCAACTAATATGGATGAAAATTTAAGATGGAGGTCTTGTTCTTCAGTGTTTTTAAGGACATATTTACTTACTATTTTCTTCCAGATTTTTATTGGGACTTCAGTGTACTCACCCCATAGATATTTCCTTCTGAAATTATTTCTAGCATCTCATACTGGTATGAAAACAACAACTCAATTAATTGAGAATTGGAGAGTGAATAAGAAAAAGACAGTGGGGATTGCATTCTGACCATAATATAAATATTTGATTGATATAGTCTTGGCCTGAACTGAATTGATCTCTCATGAGTTTTGCAGTTCTCTGCAAGTAATGTCATTTGGAGGCCTACTCATGGATTAAAATTAAAACTTTGTGTATCCAATTTTTTAAAAAAAACCCCAACTTATATTTGTCTCATTCCTTTTACTTGCAGTGCTGGTCTAAAATATTGTTGTGTGAAGTATAGTGCAATGAGGAAATTCTGGAAAATTTTGGAAATATTTTTCCTCTTTTTGAAGGTGATTTCATTTTGTTCATTTCATGCTTATATCTTGAGCTCAATATGGGACTTGAAAGTACTGAGCAAATACTTGAAAACCTTTCCCTTCCTTTATGGGATACTCATTTTGCACGTTGTGCAATTGTTCACACAGCAATCACAATGGTATTTCTGCTTTGCAACTTGAAGCTTTCCCGCTATGACTTTCCATTACAATCACTCACAGTAAAAATCAAGAAGAGTTTATACCTATGAATGCCTTCAAGGTGTTCTTATTGACAGATGGGTTTAAGCATCAAATTTCTAGCCTATTTCCAAACCCTTTCTTAAGCTGTTTGGCCAACTTCAATAGAGAAGAAATAAACACTTAAAAATTGGGCATGAGCCTTTTGCTGGGATTTCTGATAATGTCCAAAAGAATGAGAAATGATGAGAAATGCACCTGAAGTTCAATGGCCAAAAATGTATCATCTCTTCTATCTCCTGCTGGTCTCACACACAGCTGTACACAGCTGCTTTCTGGCATTGCCTCCTTTATTTTCGTTGTATTTTGAGCTGAACTCCAAGGTTCATCTGAACAACACTTCTCACCTCAAGGAAACTGTAACACCACCAAAAACTCAAGCTGATGGGAGCACAATTATAAAACATTAAAAGTAGCACAGAGTATTGGAGCCCAGCATTCATATTAAAGGGTTCGTGAGCTCTTCCCCTGCAGTTCTGACTTTACACCTCCCTCTTGCCCCTTCTTGACATATCTGACACTTTAGCTGGAGTTTTCTCACAAGATTTTGACTGAGGTCCTGACATAACAAAAATTGCAGCTAGGAGTTAGACTGCTGTTAAATATCCATTTGATCCCGGCTATGTCATAAGCCCACTCTGTAATAAAAACATTAAGGGAAACAGTGCCTCAGAGCAGTAATGCACACCTGATCAGTAAGTCTCTCTTAATGACGACTCCCTCATATCTGGATAAGGCATGGTGAAGGAAAACATTTAGATTCTTGATAGTGGATGTTAAGTTGCAATCCAGGAAAATGTTTTCCAACATGAAGACAATCAGCATCACATAACTCAGGAAAACTGCAGAAAACTACAGATAACTTTGGAAAACTGGTGTGTCACAGGTGTTGGATTCTAAGCATATTCATAAATTTTAAGTTTTGAATACTGTTAACAGTTATGTCTATGGAATTAGTTTTATGATGGAACATAAAGCTGCATGGAGTGTCTTGTATACAGGATATACAAATATTTATATTTATATGTATATATTCTTTGTTCTCCTCCCTCAGCAAGTTCTGGCAGCTCTCCTACACTCATGTATCATTATCAAGGGGTTTACTAGGTGGCCTATTGCCTTGTTTCCACTTCTTCATTGTGGTAAGTAACAGGAGAAGATTCCTCTTGCTATTGGTGGGACACTCTCACTGTGAGGCCGCATGATCTTCTACAGTGGGGTCTGACTTCAAAGGAGTCCCACAGAGATGTCTGGTTTGGAAAAAGGATGATAAAAACTAAGGAAATAATATGCAGAAATGCAGAATGTTGTGGAGACAGCAGTCTGCAATTTCCATTTACATGTTTTCAAGTTATTTCCTCAATTATACTGTAAGAAAGAGGTATTGGGCATCAGGAGAAAGTTTTATAGGAAGCCTCAAATCTCCACTTAAGCCCAAACAAGCTAGTGGTTTTGCACAGCAAGATGTGACTGTCTGTCTGCAGAACAGATCACCCAGGGGTTCACTTACACCTTTGCCATGTGATCCAGAGAAAGTAAAATAGTTGACATAGGAAGAAGTGCATGGGAAGGAAAGAAGATGAGGGAGATTATCTTCCCCTATGAAGGTTCCTTGGGCTTCTAACTTCAATTACAGGGCCTGATGGGCACGTCATTTGTTTCCCATTAGCTGTATACATGGAGGTAAAAACGCTACCTTCACCTGAACCATGGAATAAAGCAGCACTCCAAGCACGAAAAAGGTACTGAATGTGTCCTGTTTCTTGAAGTAAACAAAACAGGAACAAAAAATAAGCTAGCCCAACTTTTTTTATAGTTTTCTATTAATTTCAATTAGCTACACCAGAACAACATTATTTTTTAGTATTTTCCCATTAAATTGAGATTGGTATCTCTAATGTAGCCAAAGACAGAAACCTGTTTATCTGAGCCAAACACACAGAGAAATATTGTTTGAAGACAATGATTAAATTCACACAGGTATGCACACAGGGCCTAGAGAATTCTCCTGAACTAATATTTGATGTTTGTCTGTTAAATAAACTACTCAGTTTTCATTAAGATCATCTTTGAGAAAAACCACAGGCAAGGAATTACAATACATATTAACAGTGCTTATTGTCATACTTCAGAGGGAACATTTACGAGCATAAGGAAATGATGTTTTTTATTATTATTTGCAGTACTTTGTTGGTGCATGAAACACAGAAACATCCTACTAAATATATTTTTCTTCTTTTTTCAGTCACGAGAGTTTTACCTTCTAAAGGAAGCTTACCTTGTAATTTTCACCTTCATATTTCTTTCCTTCATATATTATGATACACCTACCCTGAGACAGAGTGAATATTCAATGGCTATATCTGCAGTCCCAATTTGATTCACAGGATGTTAGTGTATAAGGTAAGGGGTGTCTTGCAATGTTTTTTCATAAACAAAAATAATCTCTTTAAAGAAAGGCTCAGTAATCTTAGATGATGCAGTTATAATGTATAATGTATAATGTATAATGTATAATGTATAATGTATAATGTATAATGTAGTGCTCTGCTTAATCACCACTGAGGTTACTGGTGATTTGAACATGCTTATTCTAAAAAATGTTCCACAGTTTACACAAAATAGCCACGGTATTGTTTTTCTTATGAGATGAGCAGCTGAGAGACGTGGTGGAAGGGGATCTGACACTGTTTGCTACAATTAAATAATGATCAGTATTGATAAATAAAAAGCTAAGTATTTTAATTAGCTTCATTAATATAGGCATATACTCAATTATATGTCTGAATATCGGTCAACACATGGATGGCATCACATCTCAGTTAGACATAGTGCAAAACAGTGTCTCAGTCCCCATGCATAAGACATGGATAACACTTCTTCCCTGATATCACAGCTGTTAGAAGTCACACTCACTAATGGTCATGAAATAATGGGATGCTCGGATGAGTCAGGGGAGTGGTAGAAACACAGAGTAGGAATTCACCCATGAGATTATTGTACGCCACTGCCCTTGTCCATGCAGAATTACAAATCAGCTCTCTCCCTGTTGGCAGATCTCCAAAAGAATCTCATTTGAGATTGGCCATGCATTTATAAAGTACAGAAGCATTTTTCTGCTCAGATCTGTGGTTCCTTCAAGCCACCTTTGTGCCCAGAGCACAGAAAAGCTGAGACAATTGCTGAGATGTGTTCCTGGCAGTGACACAGTGTGTGTACCACATTCAGGAACCAGACCACAAAGACCAGCTACATCTGAGCTAGGTTTACAAGAGTAGAGTTGGTTTGTACAGAGCCATACGGATACGTTAGAGTGCCGGATTTTACACAAACAGCTCATAGTAGCTCTCTTCCTGCCAGAAAAATGATGCGGAAATCTTCTTGCAACATCATCGTGATATTGTAGTATGTCTCCATAACATTTTCAAATTTTATGGCACACTGCCTGCTGGAAACAGTAGTCTGCAGCCTTTAATCTACAGTTTTATTAAACACAAAGCCTGCAGATGAAAACGATGAATGCTGGACAAAATGTCAGATCTGTTTAGAACTGCTTTGATTTTTACTTCCAGTTTGGCCCACTCCTTATCTGAGATATCAAGCAGTGAGATGCAATGTGAAAAATGGCAAATGACAACTTCAAGAAACTTCCACTTCCTTTGAGTAAGGACACTACACAGGAGACTTGAAGTTCTTAGCCTAGACTTTATAGTCCTTCAGCATTTTTGTGAAGAGTGCTTTCCTCTAGTCAGTTTCAGACACCTTTACAGAAGAGCCACAACTTAATATTTGCACACAATTTAAAGAATTATAAGAAACACTAATTTCCTCGTATTTTTACTTTTTTCCCCCCTCTTCTAATTGTGTTTTTCAGCAGATGTGATTCAGGAAGCACACTGATATCAGATTAAGGATCTGACTCTCAGTTACTGTTAGAGACAAAGATCAAGCAATGGAACGTAATAGCAGCAATGCAGAATATTTGGGTTGATAGTGTAGAAAAGACTTCTGCATCTAGGTAAGTTCTTATACAATTATTATTGAATAAAAGTAACACTTTTGCACTCCCAGGGCTTGAGGAAATCTTGGAAAACAGAATCAAGGTCTCCATAAGAAGAGGCTGAAGGATCCACCAGCCCAGTGGGATTTTTTGACTGTGTCCGTATGTGTCTACTGTTCACAGAGCACCAGCATCACAAGGATCCATGCTGTGGACTTCAAATCCCCTTATCAAAACCAAGGAGTGGGCACCATCTCTTCCATTTTAACTAGAGATTAAATTTGTAACACTTATGAACTGACCATACAGCTTATGCATATGACCAAATACATCACATTATTGCCATCAGCTTATATACATTTACAAGTTTTCCACCAGCTGGAAAACACTGCGGTGCCTCTCCTGGGTTCAAATACAGTATTTAGAGGCTATTACCCTCCATGACTCATGACAACAAGGGCTGTGGCCCACTTTACCAGCTAGGGAATTACTTTCTGTACAGCAAGCCTTCAGTGGAACAAGGACATTTCTGGGCCACAGGATTGTGTCTGAACTGTAACACCACCTGGTCTCATTGAATAAATCTAAACTATTGTCTTTTTTATCAGTGTTTTAACAGTGACAAAGTGAATGCAGAGACTGACTTAAAAGAAAACAAACAGCTTAGGCTGTGTGTTGTGCCTGAGTACCCTGGAAACAAAGAAAGAAAAAATATTTATTGTAATAATGACTTAAAATATTACATCTGTGAATATATCTAAAAAGACACATCCATATAAAAATGTGGGAATATGTTGTTTATATAAGCTTGGACAAGTATGAAACAAGCTACAGTGTTATGGTAGTATTTTCTTTTCTTTTAGAATGAAAGAGATAGATACACATTCAGGAATTCAGAATTAATGTCAACATTAATAAAGATTTTTTTTCTTTAGCTCCATCATGCTGTCTTCTCTCCAATTACATATTAGGGTGTCTGTTGAGAGGTCCCATATTTATGGTTTGGATCCTGCAGCAGGCCGTTTTTTTCCCATCTCATTCATGACCTTTCCCAACTGTCTGGTTAGTAATGGATTTACAAGTAATTTCATATTTTCTGAGACTGCCTCCAGCCAAATCAATGTAGAAATAATAGCAACCATTTGGGATAAAACATATAATGTCAAATTCAACCAATATGACTGACAAAAGACACAATACGGAAAGCTGTTTCCTATAATTTAATGACATATCTGTTTCAATTTTTGATGACCTACAATTACCCAGGTCCACTATTCTAATGTATTTGGAATAAATTCATATTATTTCCTCATACAAAATGAGGACAAAATGATTTATTATCTAAGTCATCATAGATATGCAAGATAGGTATAGAATATACAATCACATTGTGTTTTTCTAGAAATTATTATCAGAACATTCCCGTGGACTGACAATATCATTCATTTAATTTCAGTATGAATGTATTTCCCTAGGTTGTGGCCACAGCAAAGATCATGAAGGGAATGTTTCTGTCTCTCTGTTTCATTCTTTAACCGAGAGATATACCACATCACCTTGATCCTTCTGAGTGCCTCATAAAGCAGTGCTGGAAGGACTGGAGTCTGGTACGAAACTGGCCTTTGCTGTGGCAATCACACGTTCTAACAGAATTGCTAGTTTTGGAATCATTCTGTAACAAGGAGCTTTCAGATTCAGGATGTTCACTGTTTGTGATGTGTGAGGCAGACATGAAAGGGGGGCATAGAAGCACTCCTACCCTCTTGAGTCAGATGTGAGGGTGTCAGTGGCCAACCCAGCCTCACAGAAATTCTTCAGATATTGATCTGCGTAGCTATGTACTCACAGCAGACACATTCAGATAGTATCAAACAGCAAAAGGTTAGATGATAGATATGTACCTAATCTATAAGGTTACATCAGTGTTGGAAGAATACAACAATAACACTCCTTTTTCTTTAAAGAAAGGGCAAAATCCTCTTCTAGGCTTGAAAGAAAAAGTATTTCTTTCAAGAAATATCTACTGGCTAGAAAGGGAGGCATTTTTCCACTCACCTCATGACAGAAAGACTGTAAATCCTGTCTTCTCTCCCTGCTAGTTCCTAATGAGAAGTTTAGGTTGCTCACTTTCGATTAACCAACTCTCTTCATGAACCAGGTAGCCACAAACTCTGCCAGACACAAGTGGTCACATGTGGCATTGCAATAGGAACAGCGTGACATTTGCATTCTTCTTGACAGTCTTTCCTCCTTTTGGGCTTTAGAGTGACCCAGCATCTGTTTAAAAATATTTGGGCCCTATACGTAGCTGAAAACCCCTTGGCCTTTAGTGTTCAGAGCTCTAGCTATGACTTGGGAAGTGTGAAACTACTCTGTTGTATTATCTTGATTTTCTTCAGACTTGGGATTTTTTACATGTGCCATTGCAAATAGAAGAGCCACGTTTATAGCTGAGTTGAGAAAGGGCTGTGTCCAGCAGATAACGTCTGTAGAAATGAGCAGTAGAGCATAAGCAGAGGAAGAGAAGAAGGGTCTTTGTTATGGAAGTGGTGGTTGTTCCTCACAGCAGTATACAAAGACAAATGGAAACACTCCTGTGCAGTCCAAATTCTTTGACCTGGGCAAATAATGCATTGAATATTTTTAAGAAAAAAAATTGTGTCAAAGGGGATTAGAAAGTTTTGACACCAGTAATTCTGTGGCACCACAAAACTACTCACGGGCTGTCACCTCCAATAGGAAGTTAATTCAGAGCTTTCTGAGCAAGGTAATTTAAAGCTAGCATTGCTACCTTCACCCAGCTCTGCAGCCACTTCGCATCATGCTATGCAGATTTAAGGATATTAATTGGTATTTTTTGTTGTAAGTGTTCCCTACTGCCTTGCATGTTCTTGTGAAGGTGCTTCCTGCTTTCAAGGATGTTGTTGAAGAGTGTGTGCAGTTTCCATCAATCTTCGTGGCAGGTACATTTCATTTTGTGAGATGTCCCAAAGGACACAGCTCCAAATACCACTGTACAAGGAAGCAGCACAGCAATATAGATCACACTGTTTTTCTGCTTGTATTCTAGGTGTGCCTGAGAGTCCCTGGACCACTACTGTTAAGTCTGTGAAATGTAATTATTGGTATAAACCTGTTTGCTGCCAGGCATAAATTCACTATACTTAAGTAATCATCTTCACAGGAAAACACTCAGAAATGCCTGAAAATCCCAGGTACACAATAGCACCCTGGTCACTTCCCTTGACACGATCATTGAATTGATGTCTGCAAGGCTGAAATCTTGGGTAAGATATAGGTTTTTACTTTAAACTGAATACTTTAAGAGCTGAAATATACTTCCTTCACTCTCTTCTGAAAGGCAAATAGGACCATTGAGTGCTACCACATAGAAGTTCACTTGACACCCCACTGCTCAGTCAAGCATCTCTGTGGAAGCTGTTTCTCTGTGGAAGCTGTATCACCTCTCCTCCTCATCCCATACATAGTTTGTCTCTGCTCCAGCCTGGTCATCTGCATCTACATATTTGTTCGTTGCCAGACACAAAGTGACTCCTGACAGACAGAAGACAGTTAGAAAAAGACATTTAAGAACAGTTATGGTTTTAAAGTGAACTGAGTTTTTGAAAAACAACTAAGAGTTAAGTGTTTGCAGGTTGCCTGAAAAGCAAAAAGCTGGAGCATGACAATGGTCCAGAGATATTTGAGGAATGCAAATAGTCAAAGGGAAAATTATTACCTATATACAGAAATTGTGGATCTGAATATGAAATAAAAATTGTAGAGCTTAGAGCCAGGAAAACCCCATCTGAATGGAGCAGACTCCCAAGGGAAAGTGGTAAAAACACTATTTGTGGAAATGAAATGTTTAAAAACAATGTTGCTTTGCTTCCTATTTCTGTACACAGGGGAACAATTTTTCATGGACAACGACATAGACAACATGACCTGATAGACCTTTTCTACCACTAGATTCCAGGATTGAAATCCAAGACCTATATCCTGAACTATTGAAAACATGACTAAGGACAACAGTGTTGTGTTGATTTCTATCACTGGAAGATCTGGCCTCACCTCAATTTTTTAAAGAATAAAACTGGGAAACTAACTTCCTGCATCAATAAACCTGATTGTGATAAGTGTTGCATGCAAGGAAGTATCGGATACACTGAACCTGTTCTGCAAAAACATTTTTCTGTTTGGAGATACCACAAGAGTGCCAAAAAAAATCAAGCCTAATCAGACTTGTTGGTGTTTAAAGATTTATAGTTCCTTCTTAGCCAAAAGCTGTGGTAATTAGTACCACACCAGGACCTGGACACAATCCATTTCTTTAAGGCATAACTAGTAAAGCGCCACATGGAGTGGTTTTGCTGGGGTCAGATCTGGGACATTGTTTTCTACTTGGAAAAAGCAATCCTCTGTCATTCCTTCTCCTCTTTATGGAGACTATTTTATCTGTCACCAAATAGGAAATTGAGAGTGAAATAGCCAAAAGCATAGAGACTGGACTCAGGCCAGCAGGGAACCCACCAGCCAAACCTCCCTGCTACAGGAATAACCAATGCCGATGGAAGCTGCAGAAGTCCAATTCATAAGTGCAAGCAAATTAATCCCAAAACAGGCAAGAGAATGATGACATGATTTATGGCACTTTAGTTAAATAAATTTTTGCTCATGCTTTAAGTTGACTTGTCTGGAAACCTGGCCTTGATAAAACTCCCAACTGCTGCAAAAGGTGAGAAACACATGATCTTCCCTGAAAGGGGCTGCAAGTTACAAATAAGAAGTTAAAAATAATTAAAGGGAAGCTTAATATAGCCATACAATGAAATCCAGTAAGCCAAATGTTAGTTGAAAGGATACATTTTGGGTTTGTGCCAAAAGCCATCTCCACCCTCCTTCCTCTAAAGATATCACTCACAGGTGGCTTGAATGTATTTTTGAGCCTGTGGTGGGGCTGTAGATTCCACACAAGATTTACTGACTGAGTCAGCCTTTGTGTAACTAATACATCCATTGATCAGGTAGAAAGTGAGATGCATCATTATGTTGCCTGCAGCTAGTGCAAAACGCAAGTCAATGTAGTTATTTATATCTGAAGCCCAGTAGTTTAAGTTGGGATGTAATATAAGACTGAAACACAAAAACAATAGTGACAAAGTCACTGCAATTTCTGAGGCTGCTTCCTCACTCCCACAGTTCCTGTAGGAAATGCACAATGGGACGCTCACCTGTCATATGGTAGTGGGAGATGCCTGATTGACACTCACCTCTTGCTGATCTAGGGCAGAAAGTATTGTGGGTCAAGCAATCGGCATAAGTTTACTGAGGACCTTGATGTGAGACAGCATATCACCTTTATCAGCTGACTGGCTGGCTGAGGTTCCAAGGCTATGTTTCCATCAGCTATAGATCTTTCATCCAATGGCATTTTTCATGCACAGATGATGTGCATAAAAAGCTTGAACATGTTTGAGTCTTCTGAAAAATGTTAAGGGTTCTGCAACCCTGCCCACGTTATTAACTTCTTTCTGTATTTTGTGTAGCACTTTGGAAGAGGTTCTACTTTTACAGTTCCTGTACTTTTCTTATAAAAGCAGGATTTACCATATTAATTTTCCTTTATCGTGCAACATAGCTAGAGAACTTATTTTACACAAAGGGATGCCAAGTTATTTTTTAAGAAAGGAGATTTGAAAAAATATGAAATAAAGGAAAAATATTATTTAAAAGATGGAAGAAAGCTTGATTTCCGGCCTCTTTTTCAGTTTCAATTAGAAAAAATAAGGGTTCAAGAGACAAGAAAAAGAACATTATCTCCAAACCTTATCTGCATAGGAAAAAATTCCAAGAAGTCTTCATTTAGGACATATCTCTGATGGGTATGTATAGATTCTCTGAGGATCAGAAGCTCTGAGCCTCCTGATGAGTAATGCAAAAGCAGTTCTGGTGGTTTGGAACAATTTCTACTTTGCTGGGTCATTAAAGGATAGACACTATGATTGCATAAAAAGTTTTGCATGACTCTGCTGCCTTTCTGTGGTTTCCTGGCAGCACTGAGCTGGTTTGATCTGTAAGAGGAGAGAAGGGCTGCCACGGAATCCAGAGCAGTCTTCTAGGGAGGGAAGGGAAAATCCCCTCCTTGATTCATCACTTTCTTACGCCTGTTCTTTTTGTGACAGCAGCAAGCAATGGCTCCTACATGAGACAGCATGACAAGAATTTAGTGCGTAAAAGGCTCGTTTCACAGTTGTGTGCTTTAGCCAATGACTACCTAGGGTAGTCTGCAGAATACAGACCTAAATCCTACGCAGTAGAGCTAGCATTAAACTGTTCTCCCAGCTGTTGCTGTTTAAATCAGTCAAACAAATGCATAAAATTTAGCCTAGAATATTTTACACATTACTGACTTGACTGCAGTTTGTTCATATTCCTTATGGCTAGGGCTGGAGGCCCATGAAGAGTTCCTTTAGTTCTTGAAACCTCTCTTTAATAGTACATGCCAAGGATAAATTGTGCTTAACCCCTGTTTTACCTCCACATTCGTGGAAGTGGCATCATTTACTTACTCTTTAAAAGCACTTTGAAGATGATTTATTATCTTGGGAAAAAAATAAAGCGCTGCATTTGTGCAATTTTTTTCCCAGAAGGACAAGGATTCACTTTACAAGATTCAGCAAACTAGAGACTGTTCAAACAAATAGAATTAATTTCAAAGGTTGTATATTACTTTCTAATAAGATTTGACAGGATTCTCCTGAAGCCGAAGAGTCCCACACTTCAGATCTTGTGAACCTCATCCTGAAACTGTTTCAGCTTGGAAAGAAAGATTGGCCCATTCCAGGAGTCTGAATTGCAGTGCTCCTTCTTTCTTCACTGAACTCTACAGTTTGATGCTGCGTTATGGTGTGTACAGCATAGTTATCAGCCATGGATTTTGTATAACAGAAGAATGACACAACTTTTGGGGCTGAAAAGGGATACTCCACTCTCAGCTGTTTGCAGCACTGTCTGGGAATGGTAGAGGGGAAAGCAGCGACTGCTTGAGTGCCCTCTTTTCCCAGAGACTGTCAACTGCTGTTACAAAGTGAAGGTCTCTTGTGAAGCACAGATCAGGAAAACCCCATGTGTCTGTTGCCACCTCTGCCCCTGACAATCACCCAGCCCTTCCTGTGGCAGAAGAGAAATTAAACAAGAGATATTTTTTATTCTAAATATAAGATGAGCTCTTTAGGAGGTTGAAAACTTCAGAGTGTATTTCACACTTTCCAGGAGGTCACAGCAGTGGAAGTCCACATGGGTTCAGTGGTGTTGCTGTCTATCTGTGCAGTGTTAGAGACTGGCATTGGGTCTGGTGACTGCAGACCATGAGGCTAAAACTTCAATATCCCTTTTTTTTGGAACAGAGCAGTCACTCAGACTTCAACCTGTTGAAATCAGCTCACAAAGAAGTCATGCTGTCTGCTCTGGTATGGGAAATTTTGTCCCTGCCTCAGTGAAGTTGAGAGATGTTTCATACTGTATACAGTACAGTATATTGTAAGTTTAACAAAAAAGCCTTTGAAACATTTGTTTTCATAGGTGTTTCATGAACAAGTCTGTTAAGACAGGCTGCAACATCAGTTTTCCTTGAAACAATTTATAAATATGAGCATGAACTCAGAAGGTATACTCCTGGGAAACTCTATCAGTGACATTGTCTCCAACCTATCAAGACTTTTATCTGTGGAAGCAAAAACAAAATCTGCATGAAACATGCTCTAATTTGGAAGTGTAAAAAAGGAAAGATCTACTTATTGGCCATTTCTAATAAGGGAACAAAATATATTTGGAAAGGAAGATCAGACCTTCCATGCCTGTTATCTTAATCTTTATCTACTACTCTTCCATTCTATTTCTCAGTCCCTTCCTTAGCTCAGAAGTCTTCTTATCTTCACTTGTACTATATCTTCTGTGACTCAGTGTCAGGTTCAAAGATAAGGGGTGTCTTCAACCCTTAGTATCAAATCTCTTCTGGAAGCTGACTCCTGCCACCAAAGAACCATGGAATTATTAAAACTGGTAATAATTTAACAAGTAGCATTCTTCAGCTGCACTGTATGTCTGTCCACCTGTCCTAACAGCAAAATAAATGTGTTAGCTTAAACCAGCATGTTTTAGCTTACATCTAGATGTCCTAAGAACACATGTATTGCCAGTCATGATGGCTTGTCAAATCAGGACATTAAACTGCAGCTAATTGCGTCCCCATCCTATAAAGTGAAAACTAATATCTTAAATCAGACTTGGTCAAGCAAGATTTCCTCTTCCTTTCTAATCACATAGAAATAACAGTTTAATACCAGTGCTTTACCAACAGAAACAGATTGAGTGGAAGTTTGTATTTCAGACTCATACATGTCTTTTATTTTTACTATGATAATTTCATTGAGTTCTGCTGGGTACACAGTAAGGAGGAAATTTCTCCTGGATTTACGAAAGAGACATCATTCAATCTCAAGAAGTAGGTCTGTATAAATGTGAGCCTGCAAACATCGATATGACATAAAATTTCTCACCAACAAAGAGAGATGGATATTTTACACAAGTAAATATTTAAAGCAAATAGTATGCTAGATCACTGTGTGGGAGACCTGAGCCAGCTCTAAAGAAACTAATGCAGGCTTCAGGAGCTTTTTACTTAATGGCTTCATGCTGACTCTCCTATCCAGGTGTGTATTTGGTGCTAGCTCAGGTAACGCAAAACTCTGCAGCCTGAACGTGGCCTTTAAGAACAGAACTAAATATTTATAGATCTTCACTCAAACTAAGACTTCATTGTAATTCAACTTCAAAAGACTCTTTTCTTATAAACTCTCAAGAATTCCATGACTGTCATGGTTTGAGATTGGCCCCCCCTCAAGAAGAGGGGGACTCAGAGGTGATTGGGTGCCAGGGCAGTGTTCCCTGAAGAGCCAATCACCACTCATGTTGTTCGCTTCTGCTCAAAATCATACATACACAGCCCACCGGAAGCTGTTGGAGAGGGTTCTGCTGTTGGTGTCTGCTGCGTGTAGGTGTGGAAGGCCAGGGGGTGGCTGGGCTCCCTCTCTCCCCTCCGGGGGGGAGAGGGGAGCCCTGCGGCCCCCCCAGCTCTGCCTAGGCCAGAGCAGAGTTAGAGGCAGCATTTTGAGTGTGTGCAGTGAGGGAAGGGACTCACAGCACCAAAACCTGACTTGAGGTAAGAGGAGAGAGGCAGGCTTTTGTAGCCAAGCCTTCTCCCCCCTCCTTTTCTACAGCTAAGCTGTGGAGGGGGGCTTTTCCTTTCCCTCCCCTGGAAAGTGGAGGAGAGGCTCAGCATTGAAGCTGAGCCAAGTGGACGGGCCGTGGAGGTAGGCCCGGCGCTCAGGAGAAAGAGTCCCAAGCGAAATTGGAGACGGACCCCACCCAGAGAGAGGGAGAAGGGGCCCGGAGGATGTCTCTGCCACGCAGGACAACCAAAAACCTGAGGAGAAATCCACATGCCAGGACGTGGACACTTGATAAGCAGAACCACACTGCAGCAGCCTATGAATCAAGGGATGAGAGAGAGAGAGATCACACTGCAGCAGGAGAGCAAGGACTCAGAGCTATCTTCCTGGACTTCAGGAGGAGGAGAGACTACAACAAAACAACTGGAACTTGGTGAGGGGGGAGCGTTCGGGCCCAGAACACTCCCACAGAGGGACTGGTTACTTTCCAGCCTTGAAAAGGCTCTTTCCTGGACTAAACTTAAAGGAGGGGCTTGAAAGGACTGATTGATAGAGATGTATATATATATATAGTTGTCTTTAGCTTGTATAGTATTTATTTGTGTAAATAAATGTATATATATATTTCCCCCTTCCCCTATAGAAGCCTCTGATCCGAAAGTTTCTCTCCGGTGTTAGGATAATTGTGGGAAGGGGTGGGGGAAGCCTGAAGATTGGATTTTTAGATTTCTAACGTGGCTCAAACTGCCACAATGACAAAAAATAAAATTTCTGGAAAAGGTAAATTCTCTTAATTTCACATTAGATAGCACACTTTGTGAATATGCCTCCACCTAGCAGCAGGTAGTTTGAGATGTCATTGCCATTAAAATAGATTCTGATATATAATCTTGCACATTAACAAGATGTGACAGTTATAATGACATGGGAAAGTGAAAAATACTGGCTGATATTTGAATTGAATTTTCAGTTTGTGAATGTAAATTGAGTCTCCTTGTTTACTTAAGCTTGAACAACAAGCCTATAGCTTAGATTAATATCTAAAGCAGACTCATCAAATATTTAAAAGGAATTAACCTATTCCTTCTTTACTGAAGTTAGTACAGTTTCAAACAATGTTCTCCCCCATTTCTCATGAAAGCTCCAGTGCTTCCACTTCATCAAAAAAATATTTCAGTGTTGCAATCCTATGCAGTTCTAGCAGGATCAATTCCATTTATTACTTTTGGCCATCTTTCCTCTTCACTTATTCACACGACTGAAAAGCAATAAACCAATTTCAAGTCAGGCAGTCTCTAAACTGAGATTGATTGTCAAGCATAACTGAGCAGCTTTCAGAGCTGCTAGTGATTGACTAAGATTAGATTTGTTTAAATGACAGGAAGATATTTTTGAATGATTTTTCACAGACACTATTTTATGGTTTAGTTGAAAACTTTAATTAATAATTATAACCAGGTTTACATGTTTGTTCCACTGCTTTTCTGGGAACTTCAGTTATCCAGTTGATATGGATCCAATCCCAGAAATGGATCCAATAAATGGGATATTCTGAAAATAATGAGAAGTGGTAAAGGACATAAATTTTAGCTCTACTGTTTGAAACACAAGTCATTGTATTATTTAATTTTTTAATTAGATCAATTTTCTGAAAAGAAAATTGCATCTTTCCAGGTAAATACCAATAGTGCTTGATATATCATAATTTCCACAAAGTTATGTGGAAGATCAAAATGTAGAACAGATGAAAGGGAAAAGTTCTTTTTGACTGGTACTTTCAACGTAGTGCATCTTGGATTTGGCCTCATTCTGTCACTCTGAAGAACATAAATATTACTGAAGAAAACAGACTAGTGATATTCTTCAAAATTGTATAAATATATTCCATATTACCTTGTGTATATGCGACTCTTGATCTTCCTCTACTGCAGCACTGATGTTATTGTTACCATATGGTTGGCCATGTGCCTTCATTTACCATGGTTCAATGGTCCAACAAACAAGAGAGAAAAAGATTGGAATCACATTCATTGCATGTAACTGATGAAATAAGGACATGTAACAGAAAAAGCAGTAAGCCAAAGGAGAAAAACCTTCTTCAGTGAACATGAGCACATGCCAAAAAATAAGGAATTTCACTTTTTATGACAATTCTAATTTGTGAGCAAAATCCAGTGGCTATAAGGGCAATACGTACTTAATGCCTTCCCTCTAGCTCTTAGGTTCAAGGTTTTTGGCTTTGCTTTACAACAATTGCTCGATGAAGGAACCACTTAAAGTGATAAAATATACAATATACTAATGCCCATCCAGTGATATATAACAAGGCTTGCCTGCATTATATAATTCTTTGGTCTATGGATTAATCCTGGCAGTTGTTTTCTAGCAAATATCAACCCTTGGTGGATCATGTTGAATCATTTACCTTGAAGTACGAGTTTCATTGTCATTCAACTAAACAATAATGCTTTGTTTACTTAGCTGGATTCAGGCAGTGTATGTTACCCAGGGTATCTGCAGAATGAATTTTAGAGTATTATCTCTGCGAAACAATTCTGACAAATGCACGAAATGCATGTCTGTATTCCTTTAAGACTTTGGGGTGAAATAAGCTCAGTTTACCACATCTAAACATTATGTTGCAACTATACCCACTTCCTCTCATCATCTCCCTCTAGTTAGCCCTCGAGCCAACCAAATGTGCTCATCTGAAGCTAACAGAAGATTCTAATAAAAACTATGAATGTGCCTGTGCTATACCAGTGCAAGACTGAGCCAGAGGCTGTTCACTGTAACATCCTTTATTGCCTGGGTTTAAGAGTTTGAATATCTCTTACATGCTTATTTCCAATGCATCAGTTTGGCACTAGGACTTATTGCCATGTATCCCAGAAGACTATTCCATGTACAAAAGAGCCTCTCTGAACACTGACTTGCAATTTCTGTTGTAGAAGAACTGTTTGAGGAAACAAACATTTTTGGGGAAGAATGAACACTGAACTTGGGTGATATGTGCATAGAAGACTGCAGAGATACAATTAATGATGTGATTGCTATATAGAGAACAAATGGATAGGAGTAATTAAAAAATAAAATAGCTAGCACAGGAAAATAGGCTTGGATAACTCTGAAAAGGCCCATGGCCAAACTGCGGTCCAAATATTCTGTGCAAGAGAGTCCATAAGAAGTAGAGAAACATCAGGACACCAAAATATAATGGCTGTCTACTGTTTAAATATCTGGACAGCCTAATACCTTCTTCTCTTCTAATATGATTGTCAATAACAAGGAATCAATTGCATTTGTCTGACCTTCATTGCACTCTACAGTTTTCTGAAGAGGGCATGTGGAGAGGGAGCTGCTGATCTCTTCTTCTTGGTATCCAGTGATAGGAAGTGTGGGCATGATTCAAAATTAGACCGTAGGAGGTTCAGATTGGACACTGGGAAGCACTTATTTACCAGGAAGGTGGTCAAACACTGGAACAGGCTTCTGAGAGAGGTGGTTGGTGCCTCAAGCCTGTCAGTATTTAAGAGACATTTGAACAATGCATTAACAACATGCTTTAACTTGGGCAATCTTGAATTAGTCAGGCAGTTGAACTAGATAATACTTCTCAGTCCCTTCTAACTGAAATAGACTATTCTATTCTATCTACTTACCCCTACATAGTTCTGAGTCAAGGCAAAGCCATTCTGGGCATGGAAAACAACTCAGAAGCATTAGTACTCACAAGATTTTATTACCGTCAACATTTGGTAGAATTAAGAAAAAGATATATCATAGCGGAAATTCTCTGCAGTGCTTCCCATTGTTTGCTGAACATCCGAGGAACTAGAGGTGAGTATTTTTGTACAAGACTCTGCCAGGTTACCAGGGAGTTGCTAAATGGAGCTGTACAAACTAGAAATGAACCCACTGGCACTGAAGCAAATTCAAAGAATGTAAGAGATGTAATGACTACTATAGGCCTTGACTTCCTCATTAAACATGCTAATGTTTGCAATTAATGAGTGAAAAGGTCTGTGTTATTTTTTGAACGTCATTTGTCCAAGGGACCTGTGTGTCTTGTGTGCATCCCCCATGGAGTGGGGATAACAAAAGAAAAGGCTGCTGTAATTTTTAGGTAGCTGACCACTGTTGGTGAGTTTGAGTTGGCCAATATTTTTTCTCCCTTGTTTTCTGTATGTGTACTATTGCTACTCAGGAATATTTGTTAGCCTCTTAGTCTCCAAGAGACTAATATAATCACAGAATCACAGAATTAATAATAATAATAATAATAATAATAATAATAATAATAATAATAATAATAATAATAAATTATTATATTAATAATTACAGTTCTTCCACATGTATATTTAACATGTATATACACTTCCATATGTATATGTACATTTGCTTATACTCTGCAAATAGGCATTGCTATGGAGAACAATACATGTTTCTAAAGATAATGAGAAATGAGAACTGTAGCAGTATTAAAGGTGGAACAGTTGGGTATGACAATTTGGGGATGTTAAGCAGGTAAGGGATAAGGCCATAGAAGATCAGTGCTCAAGTGTTAGACTATGCAGATAAAGAACATGGAGTAACTGCTGGCTTTTGGCTAATGAAGAGCTCAGTTTCATTTTCTGAATCTGGGCCAAAAATGCCAGAGACCCCTATACTGCACTGTAAATACTGAGGAGCAGCAAAACACCAACTCATTAAACTGAGGCACCACAAGGAAAGTTAAACAAAGAAAGAAGGGACCCACACAGGAGCCCCATAGTCCTGTTGTTGTGCTCTATTTTACAGTGAAATGTAGCAAGTTTAGTTTTTGGAGGCTCCTACTGAAAATTTAAGTTACTCCAGCTTGTGCTCCCACCTGGCAACAGAGAACACTAAGTTATACTATCAAGATGTGTGAGGATAAACAACATTTCCGTGTGGGCAAACACTGTGTCCCAAGACTGAAAACAAGCAGCATGGCTGGGGAAGAGATATTAAACAACTTGGAAAATCAACAACAGAGAATGCTACTAAGTCTTGCCCCATCCTTAGCCACAACACTAGTTTTCCCCCAGGTCACAGAGTGTGCTGCTTCATTTCCTCTTTTGCACCTAGATGCCTTCAGAAGGGAGAGAAAGAAATCACCAAATAAAAAGTATAATCCACATTAGGGTCCTTAATCCCTTTTATACCCACATCCTCACTTCAGCAGTGTACTGGATATACTCTTACTTCTCCTCTTCATGGACATAAATCTGATATTCCTGGCTATCCATGTCCTGCCTGAAGTAGAAGGGGAATTACCCCCTAACATTAATTACAGTCTGGGAAATAAAGGCACTTCATTGGCAAATGAGAGCTCTGGGACTGAAATGTCTTACCCTGAGAGATCAAGAACCGCATTTAACTTACCTGTAGCTCCAGGGCAGAAGGTGGTTGCTTCCTCCTCAGCTTGGTTGTGTCAAAGTTTTTTTTTAAGAACAGCTACCATGAGTTGTCACACTGTAAAGTATAAGCACAGACTTTTAAAATGAAAAATGTAAAGTGAATTTGTATCTGCCTTACACGGGATTGGCACCTGTAATATTTCCTGATGCTTCCACTGTGTCATTGGTGAAAGCCCCAAACATTTTCTTTGCTTCCCTTGGAAGGTAATTGTATAGTAAAACAAGTTTTATTTTCAGACAGTCATTAATTTTATATAATATTTAGTGCAAAGTTACTTTAATTTCACATTTGAATGATGCTTCTAATGACATCTATATTAAGTTTCTCTCATTAAATATACTTTTATTTCTATTATTATTGTTTCTGTTTCAGGGATGGGTGAAACACTACTCGTTCAGGCCTCCATTTTCCAAATTTGTTTCCTACCAACAATTCTAGAAGGGCTTCACTGGGAACTGAGGTGAAAATTCAGTTTCTGTGACTGGTGGTATGGTTGGGTGGATCCTGCCTTGAATGCCCTGTTTCCTAGACGCAGTTCACACCCACATTAGAACAACCTCACTCATGCAAGCGTGAAGTGAGTATTTCCCCTGCCAAGAACGCTGTGTGACCATGGAGGAATGGGAGGAATGAGTTTCCTTTCACACTCGATTTGGTAATCTGCTACCAAGAGACAATATTTGCCACTGAAAAAGGCCTTACAGTAACAGATCACTCAGATTCCTGGGAAACTAGTGGGGAAATCTGCTATCGAAGAAGACCATGTATCATATACTGTCATGTGAGTACTCATCCTTTCATTCTGTGATATTGCGTAAGCATGGCGAACAAGTAGCCATTGTGTAATATTTCAGATATAGTGTCATGTTTTGAAACTCACTCAAGATGCTTTTTATTTGCTGGATTTCATCCTACAGTTTTACTGTACTATTACTAGGAAAACATGCTGAAACTTATATGAAAAAATTTAATGTTCTGTTCTTATTCTCTGCCAAATTCTTTATACATCTCCAGATTGTACAAGAATTCTCTGTTAAATATTTTGAGTTCTTTTGGGAAAAGAATTCAACAGCATACATTATACATCAGTCTTTCAAGGAAAAAAAAAAGAAACTAAATAGATCCTGAGACATCCTGAACACAGAAAGACTGACTGTCCTGTCTAGTGAAAGGTCTCAGGAACCCAAACAGATATTGCCTCCCATGCACCTGAATAACTCATAATAAAGTTTTTCAACCACAAAAAATAGTGGGATGTGGAATCAACGCTCATTACAAGCCAGCAGCCATATTTGAACCTATATCTTCCCAAACAGAATACCAACATGTTCAGGGAGAGAAGCAACTTTACCAGTTTTCATTCTGACACTGAGGGTGTTATTGAGCTTTAAACACCTTTTCAGCTTATGATACACAGAGATGCTTAGTAACTAAAATGAAAATGCACAGAAGTGAAAAGAAACCAAACTACTGTGTATCCTAAATGCTTAAGTTATATTAGCTTTACCTGTTGCTGAATCAGGATCTGCTTCTTCACTCTTTTTTGAGATAGACTCATCAACTGGTAGTGAGATAAATGGGACAGTCAAAGCCTTTCAAGAATGTCTGTATGCAGCTGATAATTACTTTGGCAGTTAACATCTGGCCTGACATATAAGAGGACTGGTTAGTAAGCTGGATTGTGCCAAAAGAGGTTATGAGTACAAATGATGCTTTGTGAGTATCAGGAAAAGACTGAGTTGAAGTTTTATTCAACTACAGGAGGTAATTGTGTATAAAGCGTACATTATAGCATTTCAACCAGTCAGGTTGCTGCCTTCTTTTCCCCAGAGAAACCTGAGGATATCAGTAATTTTCACAACTGGCAGAACAGGGGGAACAGCAGTAAACACATAGCTCTATTCTGCTTTAATGTAGATTGTTAGATACTTGCAAGGGTGTTGCTAACAAAGAGTAGCTTCCCTCATCAGATTTCATTCACAAAAATAAAAGCAAGCTGATAAAATCTAACATTTGAACACATATCTATCACTGTCTCTCAAATACAATTGAAAATCAGGCTAGTAGTCTTCAAGGAAGGGCTATTCCACTGCAAGACAAATAATTTAATTGATACATGTTAACTAAAAAAATCTTTTTTCTTTTGACTTTTTTTTTTTTTAAGAAAACTTATAAATAGATTAAATCCACCTCTAAGAATAGCAGTGATGAGCAAATTAATCTTGCTGGATGTGTACACTTTAGATAATGAAGGCTTCTTTGTTTAGAAGAATACTTACAGTGGTTGTGTTTGTTATTAAATTTGGTACTTTTATTGGTTTATTCATGTTAATTCTCTATTCATAAGTGGCAGATCGAAGGCAGAGATTTCAACAGTCCTTGTTGGTTATTATGTCTTGTATTTCATTCCAATTGCTTTGGCAGATTTCTTGTCAAAGAGATAGATGAATCAAAACTCATGCATTAAAATCTTTCTGCCTATCAAGCTGTATTTCTATTTCCAGGCACAAAAATAAAAGAAATTAGCAGTGCCTTAGCAATTGAACACGAAGAGGAGTAATTCAGTAGGGCTGTTAAGTAGGAAAGATCAAGGCCTGCATTTTCCCTTGCCTGCTTCTTAGTAGAAATTTGAACTAACAACCTCAGTTGGTATCTGCTTAACATGACTAGCCAAATTCAACTGATTTTTGCAACACTTAATTTTTTAAATTTTTTTTATTATGTTGCTATTATTTATCTTTATTTTTATTTAAAATATTTATCTTCATGTTACATTCATAAATTCTGCACTCATCTGGCTCTTGGAAATGAGTTGAAAAGTCATTGCCAATTGTAATGAAGAAGAGTTACAAAACCCATTGGCTGATCATAATTCAAAGGAAAAACAAGTAAGGAAACACTACTGATCTGGAGAAGTGTTTAACCTTTATGAATGCACTGGACAGCCCTCTTTAGATATTCTTCCCTCATCACTTTATATCTATCACATGACCATAAGTACCAGATTTTACCTCTTCATGTGACACCTACTAAGAATGATGCCACTGTCATGAAAGAAGACAAATACTCAGATACACAGAAGACTCTACAAACAGATCCTGTGTAAATAAGTTCCTATTTCATTTTGCAGCTGATCGGAACTGAAGCTCTTGTAATCTTATTTGTTCCTTCTTACCTTGAATTGTTTAAAAGGAATGAGTCTAGTTTCTTTTGCAGTCTTATGTTTTGCACACAAAAAGCCCAGCTCTATCTCTGTCTATATTTTGTTGCTCTGACTATGTAAGACCATTGGACCCCAACCCTTGCAGGGTCCACAATGCAAGGTTAGCCCAGAAGCTAATTACCCTGGGGCAATTCATGTCTAGAAACAAAGACTTTATGGTTGCCAGGCTTTCTTCTTCAGGGTTTATTTAGTTTCTTAAACAGAGATGTTCAAAATACTTCTAGCACTATAATTTTAACCTGTTCTCCTAAAAGTGCTTTCATGTAAGGATAGTTGGCAGCATGCGGCAATTATTCAAGCAGCTCAGTAGTTTTGTCCTCTCTCAAGAAACTGAGTAAAAAAGTTTCCCAGACACAAAAGGAGTGTGTCTGCATTGTCATTGTAACCTGGTAAATCCTGGATGCAGAAGTTTCCTGCTGGGGCCACAGTTGTATGCTCATGACTTAGCCCATAGTCCTCTGTTCTTCTGCAGCCCAAGGCAGCCAGCCCAGAGTCAGACACAACCCTGCAGAGCACAGCCTTGGCCTGTGGCCCCCGGGGCTCCTGTCACCCCAGCCATCCCTGGTATAATGATTTAGCTTATTGTGTTTGTATGGGCAACATATAAGCTCATTGTTCTTGCATGTTTGTATAGTCCTTTCCCAAACTCATGAACTTCCTGTAATCAATTAATTAAATTTTTGTTTCACTTAATTTTTGTTTTTGTGCTGTGACTCTAAGAGGTTCAACAAGGAGTTTGGCGCCTCAGAGGAGCTGAAACTAAAAACAACAGTGAGTTGCATTTCTTCCTTCCCAGATTGCTCCATCGTGTGTGGAGCCACCTGATATGGCTGCAGCTCTAAGGAGTGCTCCAGATGGAGCTGAATGGGTAGGATCCTGCCAGAGGCAAAGTTATTCCGAATCCTTTACTGTGCATAAGAGAGCACACTTTACAGCTTTTCATTTTAAAGCAGAGTATATGTAAAGTAACCAATATATACATACATCTCACGTATGTATGTATTTAGACAAGAGAATAGTGAAGATTATGATTCTCTGAAAACAATGTCCTAAGATCATGCCAAAAACATGCACCATTCACGTATGGAGAAAGAGCTCTGTCCAATGTGAAATTGAGACTAAAATTTCATCATGGGGGATCAGACAAATGTGCTTCTTGGTGGTTGTATAGCTAGAGGTTTGGAGTCTCTGGGAAGGTCAAATGTCCCTCTGCAAGAGAGATAAGAGCATAGAAATCTTTATTTTTGGTACCTAGGATGCCCAAAATGTATAGATTCTCAGGCAGAAAGGGAGCCAAGAAAGTGAAATCCTGAAGTCCCATTCCAAAGTACTCACAGGACAATGTGTCCTGCTGTCAGCCTGTTACGTTTTCAGTTGTTCCAGGCTGCAAGGGCAGAATTGAGGAACTAAATATGTGGGTCTGAACATGCAGGATTCAAAAATATCACCCCATTGCCTCAACTCATCATTGTGAAGTGAAACTTATTTTTCTGGAGATAGTTAACACCTGCAGAAGCCGTTGTCTCCAATGAAAAGTCAGACAATATTTGATGTCTCAAGTTTGGCATCCAAAATAATTCATAGTGAAGCTGAGAACTCTGAATTAGTAGGTTCTTCTCCAAACATTTGGCCGAAGGGTCAGTATTTCTAGATTTTCAAAATCCTAACCTCTTTTATCAAGTATGTTACAGCCCTTGGTTGAATAGAACTTAAAAAACAAATAGTGTATATTTTTAAATTGACAAGGGAGAAAAACAGTTTCATTCAAATATAAGAGAGCGTAAAGATAAGGAAAAGCTTTAAGGAAATATTTGCATATGTTTACCTGGAAGGCACATGAATTCAAGTATATAAGCTAGGAAACTCTAAAAGTATGATAAAACAGAGGAACATATACTTTCAATGAACTCATATGAAACAAAGCTGAGGGAGAGTTGTTTGTGTTATTAAGGCAGTCCACAGAAAAGGCGTAAATATACATCCTACAAGAATTTTTAGAGCAAGCACCCCACATAGCAGTTCACCTCTTTGTATGGGTGTCACTAAGAAATATGTACAGGACAAGCAATAGTTGCAGGATACACTAATGGCACTCCCTGGCATAAATTAGACTGAGGCGTTGCCATGAATTTATACCAGAATAAAGAAACTCTTTTCATGTTCACTGCTTCAGAACAGATGGAAGTTATTGGCTCACCTAAATTGCTTCTCCGCTTGCACCGTGTGTTGCACAGAAGACTGTACTGCTGTTTTTCTAGGAAAAAACATGTTGCAATATGCAATAGCAATCTAAGTGCATCGATGGGGTCATTTGCGATTCAGGTGTTTGCAGTTAATTGTTATGCTCTTTATGAAAGTTTCCAAGCAAATGAAAAAGGATAATTATTTTTCACGAGTTTTGGGATTTTTTTCTTTCAGCGAGGGGTCTTCAAGTCAAAATGAATTTTAAAGGAGAATTGTTGCCATAAAGGTTTATAGAGGGTTAGTTCCGAATATTCCTATTTGTAATGAATTAATACGTGATCTGGCCGATGCTGTGGGCCTTGTTTACAGCAGCATTGTAGAAGAACATGGGTGTTTCAGTGAGTCATGAGCTCAGAATTAGATTTTCACATAATGGAGCATAACAACAGAGTGAAATTTGGAGAATGTCTGTATTTACAGACAAGAAATTCTGGTGACTGGTATGTAGTAGCTGCTGGTTGTGCATAATCAGACAAAGTTCAGTGAATAGTATCTAACCTGAATGTTTCTACTTGTTGGAACACTTGAAATGGGAAGAAAGGTAATTGGAAAGGAGCCCTTTCTCTTACCCATCTGCAGTTATAGGGTTTGGAGGGAGCTGAAATTGCTTATGCAGGAGGAAAAGACTGAAGCAGTGAAAGAGACAGAACATACCAAGAGCAACAGGGGCAGAAAAGCAATGCTGGAGGACCAGACTGCAACCAAAGAAGGTTTCAGAGTGCTGAAGAAAGAAGCTCAGGGAAATACATATCCCTCAGTTCTGTGTGTTTTTCTTAAAACTACTCAGGACAGACATCTACATGTGTTTTTTATTCCAAATATGTACTGTAATCAGGAAGACTGACACCTTAAGGGTTAAAGTCACCTTATGTATGAGTTTCAAAGGTGGCAATTTAAGTTGCAGGCAAATTTGGGGAAGAGAACAGGTTTCAGGGCCAAGGGCAGCAGTCTTCTATGCAAGAAGGCAAAACCTACCTCGGGTGTTAAACTGAACTGTAGTCTTTTGAGATCCAGGAGCAACTTGGACAAATAGATATGTGGACTGAGACCCAGCACAACAGAGTGGTGAGGGCAGTCAGCAAGACCTTTACAGTGAAGATAGACAGAAGACACCACTGGGTCTTTCTGTATCCATTCAATCATCTGAAGGCTTCTACTCCTCCACCTATGGCCTTGAGAATAACTGTGTTAAATGCTTCTGGGAAACCTGGCAGTGGTCCTAGCACTGCAGGCCAGTTGCTGGCCACCGTCACAGGGGACATCAACCATGAGTGCTGCTGGGTCCATCTCTATGTCATGTTTGGGTCTGAACTTTGCTTATGTTCTACACTCCGACTCAGTTTAACAGCACTTTCTTAAGGGGGAACTTTACTCTTGGTACCTGTCTCACGATTACTAGAAATAGCTGTGCTGTATGAAAGTTTTCAGATTCCTTGTATTTTTCAGTTTGTCCTGGTTCGTTTACCTTCTCCTCCTCCCTTATTCGGTGCTGCCAAGTACCTTTGTTTCTCATTGGATAAGTAAGCAGAACCAGATGCCAAATGAGGCTCAAGGGGACCAGGGAAGCTCAGCTGCCTCCCTCTAACCCCGAACAAGGCAGTTGATGCACATCTCCCATTTCAGAAGAGAATTGAGGTTTTGTTACATTTTGGAAACCAATAGCAAAATCTGTTCAGCTACAGCTTTACCCCAGGCCACCTCCAAACATTACATGGCTATTTGAGTGATCAAAACAAAAGCAAAATAAATTAAGAACAAGAATCATCTCTGCCCTATTGAGAATTTCTATTAAAAATTGGAAGCCTTTTCCTTTACTGATGCTTCAGGCATGTCTGCAACAATAGAGTTGGAAACACTTTCTGATCTAAACCCAAAGGCATAATTGTCCTGTTGAAGTCAAACAGTGGGGCAATTTCTGTTTGGTTTTAGTTAAAAAAAAACTATTGTCTATATATATTGCAGTTAGTAATATGATATACTTTTTCTTAAGTGTGTTATTCCATACTTACATAGCAAGGAGGCATTTTAGTAAACTCTCATTTAGATGAAAGAGGAAAGCAGGATCGTTTCCTTTTCTGTTAAAGGGGACTGATGAATGCTTATGCTGAAAACACCAATAAATCTTCAGTTCTTTCTTTCCAATTCCTTATGTTCTGTTTCCCAAAGGTTCTGGGTTTACAGTACAAAAGGAGTGCATGGGGTCCTTAAACAACTTTAAATGTTTTTGCAGTTTGAAGCTGGGGGTAATGTTTTTTTGGCCTTCTTCCCGCAACCAATTTCTTTCAAACATTGCAAAAAGGTTGCATGTTGCTCCTTCCTTTAGTGAGGCTGTTTACAGGGTCTGCTGTTAATTCATAGTGGCACAGTATTTCCCTTTTGTTCTTCCACAGCTCTAAACTCGAGGGATCACTGAATGTGCTGCAGACAAGAATGGTTCCATCCACCCTGATTTGCAACGCAGCTAAGCTATCTCAGCTTGAGGAACTTCCTTGTGTTTCTGTGCCAAAGTCTCCTGAATGCATTCAATACCAAAGTCTTCCAAAATTCAGGTGAAACATTTAAACTTTTGCCATGGAGATATCTGGTTTCTGCTGTGATGTGAAATGAGAAAATGCTGTACTCAAACAGCTGATGCCCAGTGATCCATCAGCAATGTGTATTAAGTGAGGCTTTGGTTGGCAGGTTTGAACAAAAAACATTCCCTTTGATAGACAGGGGTAACTCCTGTTTACTTTTGACCTTCTAAGACAAGATCAGGCACTGCCTTGGACCTGATCTGAAAAGAGTTGGTTGGTGCATGTGGGGATCACTTGTATGTCTTTGTGTCTGCTGAAGACCTCAACCTGCCTTCATGCTCACTCTCCCAGGAAAGGCATAGAAATATAAAGGGTTTATAATATGGAGGAATTATACAGGATTTTAGGAAGCTGAAGAATCATCGCATCTAGTCTTGCCCTATTTGCACAGCCATTGAGGATAAAAGCATGCAATGCCAGCCGATAGAATAGAGCAGCAGATAGAAATAGAGGGAATTTCACTCCTGACATGAGTTTGGTTACCTTTGTGCTGGTTCCTGTAGGTTAGCTCCCGCAGAAAAGCCCAGGGCAGTGGCAGCCAGATGCAAGGTATGTCCCAGCTCATGCCCTGGGCTCAGAAATCTGAACCACCACATCTCTCCCCCAACAATAAACACATCAAACATCACCTGGTCTATCAAACTCTCTTTTACTTCAAGAGTGCATTTGAAAGTGGTCAGGTTGGCACTGGGTATGCCTTGAGGGATAGTGCTTCATGGCTGCTTTTGTACTGCAATACTTAGTCACACAGCATGTTTTTGTTTATAGTTGCAAAGTTTACAATTGAACCATATGGAGCAGATTTTGTTTTACTTTAGTTTATCATCAGAAATCAGCTCCTCGGCACTGAGCCCAGCTGATTTCATATTCTGTTGGTTTAAGGGAAGTAATGTAGGATTCAGTGTCTGTATATCCAGGCTCTTTAACTGACATAAACAAACAGAAAAACATTGTCTAGCATGAGTGGATGTTTACTCAGCCCTGTAGAATGGCAAAGCATATCACTATAAAAACCAGACTATAAAAATAATCTGAGTTGTGATTGTTCTGAGGAATCCTGCAGCACTTACACAGTACGAGATAGAGTTATCTTTATTTAACCAGCACTCAAAACATGAATGCAAAATTGACTGAAAAATATCAGATAAATTGTTATGGTAGCTGTGTAAATGCAAAACCCAGCAGCGTCAATAGCAATTTCAGGACTTGTAAAGGAAGTTTTTCATTCCAGAGGCAAAAAGAATTTGTCTTCCATCTCTGAGGGATTAAATGGTACCCAGATCACCTGCAAATGACCTTAATGCTCCAGAAGCATTAACTAACCACAATATCTTGTGGCCAGTCTCACTTGATATTCTAGCTTCCATCATGGTCCAGGCCAGGTATTTTGGACGAAGATGCCCAGTATAGGAAGATTTTTGTTTCATTCTCCAGTGCTCCATCACACAAGAAGACACTTTCCTTTGCTTAGTGATTAAGCAGTCCATAAAAAAGAAACTTTTAGCAGCTTTTAAACACTCGCATGTGTCAAATATTTTACTCTTGATTATATCTGATAACATTTTCTAGTATTCCAAAAGTGAATGAACCTCCCCAGCAAAGTTCAGGGAAAGAATTATTTGGCAACTGTGGTGTTACAGTACTGGTCTGGATGGCACCCTGCTGCTTGATGGATTTGCAATCCTAAACTAGGTGCTATGGCTCGTCATACAGTATTTGTAATAATTAAGCTTCTGAGCATGGGACTCCGGAAAACTAAGATGTTAACCAGAATCAATCTGACCCATCTAGTAGGAAGTTCTGAGGAGGTGGATGTGACAGAGAACAAGGGCCGCTTAATGGTGGCTGACAGGAAATACCTCTGCCCATTCAGGACTGGGGGACAGAGCCCCTACCCTACAAGAGAGAAATCAATACCAGGAAGTCACAAAAAAATCGAATTATAGAATCATTAAAGATGAAAAAGGCCTCTAAGATCATCAGATTCAACCACTAACTAGCACCAACGTGTTCAACATTAAACCAAATCCCAAGTGCCATATCTACATGTTTTCTAAATATCTCCAGGGATATCTTCCCTGTACAGCCTGTTCCAATGCTTGAAACCCTTTCAGTGAAGAAATTTTTCCTAAGATCCAAACTAAATCTCCCCTGGCACAATTTGAGGCCATTTCTTCTTGTTCTAGCTCCTGTTACTTGGGAGAAGCAACCAACCCCACCTGGCTACAACCTCCTTTCAGGCAGTTGTAGACAGCAATGAGGTCCCCCCTCCTTTTCTCCAGGCCGAACACCCCCATCTCCGTCAGCTGCTCCTCATAAGACTTGTACTCTAGAGCCTTCAACATGACAAGTCCTCTACCTCTTTTCTAAGGAACATTTCAGCAATGTTTTTGCTGTATAAAGTGCATTCAGATGTTCTGTGTCACCAGACTTGAATATCCTTTTCTTTGTTTTTACACACCTAGATGGGCTCATGCACACTGACTTGTAGCTGTCATGTTGCCTGTGATGGTTTGAGATTGGTCCCCCCCTGGGAGCCGGGGGGCTCAGAGGTGATTGGGTACCAGGGCAGTGTTCCCTGGAGAGCCAGTCACCACTCGTCTTTGCTTCTGCTAAAAATCATATATACACAGCACCAGAAGCTGCTGGCAGTGTTTTTCTGTTGGTGTCTGCTGCGTGTAGGTGTAGAAGGCCAGGGGGTGGCTGGGCTCCTTCTTCCTCCTCCGGGGGGGAGGAGAGCCCTGCGGCCTCCCAACTCTGCCTAGGCCAGAGTTAGAGGCAGCATTTGAAGCGTGTGCTGTGAAGGAAGAGATTCACAGTACCTGAGATAAGAGGGAGGAGGCTAGGCCCTCTTCCCCCCCCTGCAGCTGCGGGACGCTTGGGACAGTGTATAACTGGACCAAGCTGCCTGTGGCCAAGGCTAGGGGGCTTTTTTCCCCCCCACTGCATTGAGGCTGGTGGGGGGTGGATTTTAGAGGCTCGGCATTGAAGCAGAGCCAGGTGGACAGGCTGTTAACGAGACAGTTCGGAGCCGGGAAAGGAATCCCAGGTGAAATTGGAGATGGACGGAAGAGAGGCCTGGAGGATGTCTTTGCTGTGATCTAAACGCAGGACAGCCGAAAACCCGGAGGAGGAATCAACATTCCAGGACGCGGACGCTTGATAAGCTGGACTACACTAGAGCAGCCTACGAACCAAGGTATGAGAGAACAGACTCAAAGCTATCTTCTTGGACTTCGTGAGGAGAAAAAAACTGCAACAAACAACTGAAGGTTGGTTAGGGAGTGTTCAGAGGCCCAGAACACTCCCACGAGAGAGAGACTACATTACCCAGCAGCTTTGAAAGGCTTCTCCTGGACTAAAGTTAAAGGGAGGAGCTTAAAGGACTGATAGAAATGTAATACTATATATATATATATAGTTGCCTTTAGTTTGTACAGTATATTTATTTATGTAAGTAGATGTATATACTTCCCCTTCCCCCTATAGAAGCCTCTGGCTTGAAAGTTTCTCTCCAGTGTTGGGATAAATTGTAGGAAGGGGTGGGGAGCCTGGAAATTGGATTTTGGATTTCTAATGTGGCTCAAACTGCCACAGGCATGATGCTTACAAGCCATTGCTGCACCCAGTAGCTTAGTCAGTTAATTTGTCAAGTTCAAGATGGTTTTCTTTCTGTAAAAAAAAACCAAATTTCCAGTGCATAGTTAAAGAAATCTGGCAAATATAAGAGATAATCATAAGGTAGTGACTGCTACAATGGCTTCAAAAGGTTGCTGGAAAAAATGAGCTATCTCTTTTAAAGCTGTTTTTGAATAGCTGTCTTCTTTTCCTAGGCACTCTATTGATTAGATTTTCAAAGGTGCAAAGTTTTTAGCCCAACTCTCTGATTATCTCATCAGTGTTAAAATACTTGTAGTGAATAATAAATAATACATAGTGATTTATTCCTTTTTATAATTCCTGAGTATGAGGGAATTACAATACAGGCAAATCCATGGGGAATTCTGAAGAACTACAGTCACTAGAGTGGGAAAAGTACTTGGCACTTTAAATCTCAGAGGGCTTTCAGAGGAGTCCTTTTCTAAAGAATATCTCCTTCTAAAGCCATAGGAAAGACCATAAAGTTCTAGAAGTTACTGTGTTCTTGCAGTCTGTTACCATTCCACTAGTATGTCCTGCCTGAATGGAGACATGTAGTCCTTCAAGCAAGAACCAGAAGTATATATACAGATAGCAAGTGTCTTACAACACATCCCAGTACATTACGTAATTTAATTCAATATTCTGGGATGAACACTTCCTTACTTTTTCTGCTAAGCAAACTCAATTAAAAATAAATATCTGTACTAAAGAATCCAAATTCAAATCATGCAGTCAGAAGCATATGATTGTGTCCCCCTATAAAGTTAATACTTAGCTACCATTGAGCTGTCATGAGGAAGAATTAACATTTCAACTTTATTGCAGTTCTTCTAAAGGACAGGTCCAAAGGAAGACAGCAGTGTTCAAGCAATATTAAAGGTTATACCTCATCACTTTCCTTTGACTTATATTCCTAATATGAATTGGCCAATGATTTTGGCTTTCCTACTGATTATGGTTTTATCCCTCTGTGAGTTTTAGAGGAGATGAACAGTTTACAAAATGAAACAAAAGCCAGGAGAACTGTACAAGAATATCACTGTTGTAGCAATTCAGCATTTGCATCATCAGCTGTTATTCATAGGGTTGCCATTTGAAAAAAAAGCATTCTGAGAAATCTTCAAGAAATACAGACGGGGACCTTCTCCACCCTGTTTTTCAGATTAAGCAGCTGCACATCAAGCTTTCCTAAACACAACGTGAACAGCTCTGAAGAAAAATTAACACAATCTGCTTTTCCTGGGACTAAGAACATTTTGTTTTCTGAAAAACGAGCGGCTTCAGGAGAAGAGGTGATCCACACTGTGTATGACAGGACCTGACAAGCTTATATTTCTATCAAACACTATAAAGCTGCTAGTGTGTCCTCAGTCCACTTTTAGTTCCCACCACTGATTTCTGGAAAAAAAAACAGTGATCCAACATCTGAATTACACATCAAGCCAGGAAAATAAATTATGTATATGTGATTTACATCAGTTTCACTACAATACATTTCCTTCCATGTGCAAGGCTTTATTTATGAAACAATACATCTGTGGTCAAGACTTTTGGTACTATGTACAGAATCATATTTCATACTAACTAAACACCAATGTAGTGAAAATATACAGTTATTGTAGGGTAAATGCACTCTTATTTTCCCACTAATTTCTACTTTGTCTAATCCCTTTTTGCATTTTTTAAAAAAGAATTTTGACCGCAGTGATATGACATCACACATGCTACTTCATAGTACATCGAGTGAAATCCCAAGTTAAAGGTAGAATATACCCCATATTAGGGACACGAAATACAGTAATCATGTTAGCAATAGATCTTTCTAATATTCGGGCAGTCATCAGTAACTTAAAGGGCACCTTCAAGTCTCCCTCTAAAATGTAAGCCAAAGACCAACAATTAAAAAGAAGGTGGATTTTATACAAAATTACTTTGAAATTGCCTATTGATAGGAAAAAGCTTGCTTTCATCTAACCAAATTTAATGTTTCTTGCTAGAAAAGAGCTCCATTTTAGATGTTATCCTACATTATTTGACCTACCTACAACAGAATTAATATTTTTATCACATTTCGGATATCCCCTTTTACTTTTTAGAGCTTTAAGAAGAAAAAATCAGTTTCAAAATTAAAAAAAAATCAAAAAGGTGTGTCTGGAAAGTTTCATTGTATCTTTTTCTCAGAATTTATTTTCTTTGACCATTTTCTCTTTGACTAAGTTATCTGTTGGGCTCAACAGAAACTTATAACTTGCGTCAATCAATCCAAACATGCACTATTTAGCAATTTAAAATATTCTAATGATTTCATCATATCCAACATATAGTTCTACTTGGCCCAAGTAGAGTCCAGCAAGAAACCCCCTGGTAATTCCCTAAATGGCTTCAGAAGTGGCCTCAGGAGTCCACTGAGTCATGGACTGTCAAAGAAGGATCAGCATCCTTATGTACCAACTCACTGTAAGCCACATTATTATCTCAAACAAATTAAACCTCTTTGTATTCTAGAAATTAAACCAGCATTTTTATAAATGCTTGCCCTGGCCAAGCTTAAACCAGTAAACACTAATTCATCATATACAATAAGTACATCAAACAATTAAATACCCAAGCCAAACCACTTAGGCTCAGAGGCAATTTTATATATAAACGACTAGTGAATACAACAGTAATCAGGGTGTGCTTTATGTAAACTAACATGAAATGTTTCCCAAAAAATAAACTGTATAAGATGCCTGTACAACTCCAAGATGATCATAAAAAGCAATTTCAAATCTAAGCAACACTACCCGGATTTCAAAGTGCCCTTGAAAACATTACAGAGGTGAAGACCAGCCTTTTTATTCTTTACCACTGTCTTGCCTAGAAAAATGTCTATACCTCAGCTAGCTCTTTTTCTCTAAAAAACTCCTCCATATTTTTGCTATTCGCACAAAAAAAAGCTTATTTTGAAGTCTACAATTTCCCTGCCAGTTGTGGTTTTCCACACTCTCACAACTTTAGCCAATTTCTACAGATTCTCAATTCATCACTAGAAAGGGAAGAACTGAATATTATTACACAAAACATTTTTAGGACACAAACACCCTGAAAGCTTGTGCACAGCTTCTCTAAGGATGCCAAAAACAAGAGCATGGACCCTTTCAGGCACATTTTTCTTCTCACAAGTTAAACAAGCTTTTGCTACTGCTCATTTGTCATGGTAATGCGCGGACTGCTGTAGACATCTACTCTCTGCTTGTCATGAAAATATTCTGCAATGTAAGAGTTTTCAAAAAAAAAAAAACAAACAACCCACAGAGACCAGATTTTTTATGCCTAACACATTTTAAAGTTAAAATTTTGAAGGACAATATTTCAGTATTATGCTGAACCCCACTAGGAAAAAAAAAAAAAGAAGAAGAAAAAGCCAAGTGTTCTTTTCAGGTTGCAGGACTGCTAGCTCTGTGTGTCAGCATTGTTTTGTATGTCCAATGAAAGAGGGAGTGAAAATTGTGAGAAACAATTTTCAGGCATTACCAGCTTTGGTCTCAGCGTGTAACCTTAACAAAGCAGGAGAGCAGCTAGCTATTTACCATACTTAAGCCATCATGGGTTGCACTAAAATACTTGAACTCTTCTGGAGCAGGCAGAGCTGCACCTGGTTGACAGTCATATATTGGACTATATGAAATTGATGGCACGTGGTAAATTACAGGCTTCTATAGGGCACACGTGTTAAATGTTAGCCCTGAGAGGCTTGTTAAGAGTGTTACAACCCTAAAGAGCCCCTTAAAATAATAGGCTTTTATATTCATTGACTCTTGCAAGTACCACAGATTACATCTTGACCTGTCCTGTCCTGGGGATATAAACATTAGAAGTCAGGAACGAAGAAGAGAAAATTTTCTTTTCAGCCACACTTAAATACATATATTGTTGTATCTTTTAGCTTTCCTAACGGTAAAATGGACTAATTATGAATTTAACAATGTCTATCATAATTACAAACAAAAATGTTTGCAAAGCTAAGGGATATAGCTACATTCAACAATAGTGAATTCCTTTTCCTCTGAAACTCCAGCCATATTTCATTTGATTTTATTATAATACACACAAAATATTTAGCTGATGGAGTTGATCTGACTGAAGAATAGCAGTTTTTTTCACTGCTATCTTTGTATATCTGTATATAGTGAAAACTGGTGCCAACTTACAGAGAAACAGAAAAAATAGAGAAGCTTCTTAGTAAGGCTCCGGAGACTGCTCCATGTCAATGGACTTGAACTGTAAAGTTTGAAGGCATATGAAATCTTTCTCAACCTCCCAGGTGTAGCATGATCTCTTCACTATTAGTTGCCTCCTTTGGTTACTTCCTTTGACCAAGAGAACCTTCTTCAGCCTCCGCACAACGAGAAATGCAGCCCAGTGCACTCCAAGGCCTGAACTGTTAAACATGACCCAACATAGACATTACATTAGATATTTAAGTCACAAAATTTTCACAAATTCAGGGAACGTGCTTCATGGAGACCACAGAAATTGAGATATGGAGACTGAAGAAAGGACACAGGTTGAAATAGGATGACTGAGGAGGGCAATGGAGCCCCTGAACTTTGGACTGGGATTCATCTGAGGATAGAGGGAGAACATGAGGTTTCGAGAACATGACTTTTTCTCACTTTTTTTTCAAATGACATATTTTCCACCAAATGATATGGGAGGAGACCAAAATGAGCATGTGAAGTTTATGTAGGAAGGTAGGAAGTTTTTGTTGGAAGTTTATGTTGGAAGGTCACGGTCAGTGTAGTAGAGAGGTTTCTCAGAGTTAAGAAGGTACCTGTTCAGAGGAAATGTAGCACTGCTTTTACCAGCTAGCTTTCCAAAACAGCTGGGTGACTTCACCATAGACTATCCACAAAGTTTCCCAACAAATCTACAGCAGAGAGAGTCACAATAATTCAGAAAAATTAAAATAACATCTAGTATTGCTAATGCCCAGGTGTCCAGGCTGAATATTTGTCATTAAATAGTTGCTTAATCAACATCCTTTATATTATGTGCAAGGTGAAAAAGACCAAATGTAGATTATGGCATAATATGCACACCAGAGATTAAATTTTGCCCCCCCTACAGTCAGTGGCAAAGCCTGGCTCAGTTTCTCCAGTGGTAAGCAGTTTTTGACATCTGTGTTTCCTGTTCAACCTAGCTGCACCACAGAAAAATGACCTATTGTCAGAAGATATAAGGTATAACTTCTTTTATTGACTTTGTCCTATGCCGATGATTAACTTTTAGATCCAATAAGTTAGATTAGATGGATCTCCCTTCTAGATCATCCTGTGGTCAACAAAGAGAGTAAAGCAGCTCTAGAGGTAAACTCAATGTTGTCACAGAAAGCAGTCTTAGGGTGGATTGAGTTATACAAGAAGTTTGGAAATTTGCTCTGGTTTAAACAGTTCAGCCTTTAGACAGTTCATGTTAAGTGAGACAAAGCCAATCCATAATTAAGCTGATTGGAAAAGTCCTGTAGATCCACTTCCACTGTACATTAGTATTGCATACTAGTTCTGCATGTTTTGCTTGCCTTGTGGGAAAAAGTCATACTTCTGTAACCTTTTTGGATACAGGTCACCTATCAGAGGTACAAGACTTGAAGACTCACCTATTTGTCTGCACAGTTCAGGAAAAGGAACAGTTCAACTCTCAGTCTCTACTGCAAGGAAAATGACATTAGGTATTTAATGGAATCTGCGTGTTCCTCACAGCAACATCCATACTAAAGAGACTTGCCACTTTTTTGATATACGTATGGAGTAACAGAATATTCAGATATAAACAAGTCTTGGGTAAGCAGAGAAGAAGGGAAGAAATGTTCTCCTTGTAGAGAACATTTGTTCATGTAATACAGCAGTCGGCATGTTTGATATGGTCAGCATTTTTTACATAGCTGGAATCAAGAAGGAAGCTGTAACACTGAAGTGATTGCCCACAAGAAGTGGGTAACATCTCTTCAAGGAATTGAAATAGAACATTTTCTTCCCCTGAAAATGAGGTGTGGATTCCTCAGCACTGCATAATAGCTGAACAAGGTTTTTCCTTATAATAAACCATGTATTTGGATTTCACAATATCTCATCACTTCAGCCACAGCTGGTGACCATGCCAGGAGCACTTCTCACGTATCATTTGCAATGTTTTCTTTCCAATTACTCCAGGGAGAGGAGGGGAGAGAAGCACATTGGACAAAACTATAGTTCCTAGTGAAAATTTTACAGTTAGTCTCTTTTCCACAATAGCACTACTCAGAACTATGCTGCTGGAGTGCTGCTGAGAGTTGTACATTGAAGAACACTTTTGCCCTGTCTTTAGTGGTTATGCCAGTGTTTGGAGGACATGATGGTGTGTTATAACAGCACTTCTTGCAACACTAAACATTAATGTAAGACTAGTCCAACTGTGTCATACCAAAGGTCCTCCTAGATTGCTATCTAGTTCCCTACAATGGACAAAAAAAAGGGACATAACAAGTCTAAAAATCATAATTCTTTTGGAAGACTCTCTTAGCTCCCAGCAATTAGGGGCTTTTGGACACCCTCAGCCAAACATTTCACTCAGACTATTAATGCTAATGGCCTCAAGGACTGCTTTTAAACTCATTTCTCCTTTTGGCTCCAACACTATCCTACCCACACTTCCAGATTTTATTTATACACTGAGTAGAAAACAAAGAAAAAAGCATGACAGCCTTGCACATTTTTCTTTATGTAACTGTCAGACGTGGTTTCACTCCATGATGTAAAAGCTTACCAATGAAATTGTTGAAATTTCTATTCTGTTTCAGTGATTGCTACGTGACTTCTAAGAGCCTTCGGCTGGCTCCATAGCACTGGCTGGGATGAACTACTCAGCAGAAGAAAAAAAACCAATATTTCATATCTGTTTGAAACATTAGTCATTATCTTGTCTCTGGCTAAATAAAACACACATCAGCCAAATTCGTTGTAATGTTTTGCCTTTTACAAGCACAGCCTCAAAAATGCAGATTTATGCAACACGTCAAAGGGATGGTCATAACTACAAAGATTATCTCTGTGATGGAAAACTGCCAGTCAGTGTCCTCATTACACAACAAGGTATTTTATTTACTAGTGTTTTTTATTTTCATAGCAAAGACCGGGGGTAGGCAGGGCGAGAGTGACCATGTGATGGGGGAGTTAAGGATCCCAAAAAAAGGGAGTGAAGCAAGAAAAAAGGATCATGACTCTGCAGAGATGATTTTGACCCATTTGTGGACCTGCTTGGCAGAGTCCCATTAGTCCAAGAGAGTGGTTGATTTTCAAGGAACACCTCCTCCAAGCTCAACAAAAGTCCATCTGATGGTACAGGAAGTCAGGCGAAGGTGGCAGGACACCAGCATGGATGAACAAGAAGCTCATGACAAAACTTGGATATTAAAAAGGAAGCATACAGGAGAGAGAATGAGAATCATGTCACTAAGGAGGAATACAAGACACTGTCTGAGCATTGCTCCTACCATCAAGAAGAACAAGAAGTGGTTGTCCTGTGCAGGTCCGGGAGCTGGACTTCATGGTCCTCGTGGGTTGCTTCCAACTCAGGTTATTCTATAATTCTGTGTTAATTTTAAGTCTCAAATAGCACTCAGAATCCACATTCAAATAATGCAAGTGCTAAGGTGTGTTGTTCTGAGTCTCCATTGATCCTATCAAATACACAGATGACTTGGCACAGTACGAAACTACAAACTGGCCTCTCTTTGTCTTTTATTCACCTATAACTGCAAAATCAAGGATATGGTTGGTGTTCATTTTCTCCACACACACCATCCATAAACATGTCATTAGCATTCAGTTGTCACCATAGTCACTGGTGCAGAACTTATTAAGAATCTCTGATTTTAAGTGTCAGCACCAAGTCTGTTTAATGTATAATATGACAGTCTTGATTATTGGTAATAATAAGCAACATGTTTCCCTAAGATTTGCTATCTCTTCTTCACACAAACGAAGCCAACATGTCTGCTGGTTGTTTGTTTGGCTTCCCTTTCCTTTCATCACAGGAGATCAAGATAGCCACTCAGCAGTTATTATGTGATTTTAACGCAAGCAACCTCTCTGCTCAGATTTCTGTGACTTAGTTTGAACGTAATCACATACAAAAAATAAAACTCAACTGAAACTGAACAAAATAAACACAGAGAATCTGATGTCAGCTGATTAGAGCACAGAGAGGGCCCAGAGCAAATGTCCCATTGCTTCATTCTTAGCACCTGTGGCAGTTTGAGCCACGTTAGAAATCTAAAAATCCAATTTTCAGGCTCTTCCACCCCCTCCCACAATTTATGCCAACACCAAAGAGAAACTTTCAGGCCAGAGGCTTCTATAGGGGAAGGGGGAAGTATATACATTTATTTACACAAATAAATACTATACGAGCTAAAAACAACTATATATATATTACATCTCTATCAATCAGTCCTTTCAAGCCCCTCCTTTAAGTTTAGTCCAGGAAAGAGCCTTTTCAAGGCGGGAAAGTAACCAGTCCCTCTGTGGGAGTGTTCTGGGCCCGAACGCTCCCCCCTCACCAAGTTCCAGTTGTTTTGTTGTAGTCTCTCCTCCTCCTGAAGTCCAGGAAGATAGCTCTGAGTCCTTGCTCTCCTGCTGCAGTGTGATCTCTCTCTCTCTCTCATACCTTGGTTCGTAGGCTGCTGTAGTGTGGTTCTGCTTATCAAGTGTCCACGTCCTGGCATGTGGATTTCTCCTCAGGTTTTTGGTTGTCCTGCGTGGCAGAGACATCCTCCGGGCCCCTCCTCCCTCTCTCTGGGCGGGGTCCGTCTCCAATTTCGCTTGGGACTCTTTCTCCCAAGCGCCGGGCCTACCTCCACAGCCTGTCCACTTGGCTCAGCTTCAATGCTGAGCCTCTCCTCCACTTTTCAGGGGAGGGAAAGGAAAAGCCCCCCTCCACAGCTTAGCTGTAGAAAAGGAGGGGGGAGAAGGCTTGGCTACAAAAGCCTGCCTCTCTCCTCTTACCTCAAGTCAGATTCAGGTGCTCACGTGAGTCCCTTCCCTCACTGCGCACACTCAAAATGCTGCCTCTAACTCTGCTCTGGCCTAGGCAGAGCTGGGGGGGCCCCAGGGCTCCCCTCTCCCCCCCGGAGGGGAGAGAGAGGGAGCCCAGCCACCCCCTGGCCTTCCACACCTACACGCAGCAGACACCAACAGCAGAACTCTTGCCAACAGTTTCCGGTGGGCTGTGTATGTATGATTTTGAGCAGAAGCGAGCAACATGAGTGGTGATTGGCTCTTCAGGGAACACTGCCCTGGCACCCAATCACCTCTGAGTCCCCCTCTTCTTGAGGGGGGGCCAATCTCAAACCATGACAGCACCTCAATTTCCTTATAGTTAGTAACAGTCCGCACTCTACTCAACAGAGCGTTCAAATCTTTTAGCATTAACAGAAGTTTTCACCTAGAGTGTTACTTCAGGCAGCTTCATAACTGAACATCCAACACAAACTATGCATACTGTCATGGACTTATCTCAGATAAACTGTGACTGAGGCTCTCAGCTGAAGCCGGCTTCTTGGTTTTCTCCAGGTTGCTTCAAGAAAAAGAGGCAGTTTCAGAAGACTCCTTAACCCTCCTGTACTATGCACTGTGTTTCTCAGCATGGGAAGGATAAAACTCCCCCTCCCTAGTTAAATAAGAACTCCATATTACGAGATCAGCATGGAAGCCTACCTTTCAGAGAGCAGAGATTTATATGAGATGATACCCATTCTTCGACACCGTAGTCAATTTTGACAAGGAGAGAAGGATTTCACTGCAAACTGTATTCTGCTCTTAAATATGCAGAGTTTTTCTGCTTTCTATTCCCAGCAGGGCTACCTATTTTCCTCTTTTAATAAATGGCATTTAAACATTACTCAGAAGCAAAAAAATAAATAATCATTTGTTATATTGTACCCAAATTCATCTCCTGTGAATTCTGGGATATACAAATGGTTTTTGGGTTTTGGTCAGTTTACTTCAGAAACAAAAAAGAATCAATCCTCCAAGCCAACACCAAGGATAAGCAGAATCCCAAGTCAACCTCTGGCACTCAGCACAATATGCCACCTGCTTTAGTGATAGCAAAGGATTCAGCATAGTCGTATTCAGTAAGCACAGAGTTGCAAGACTCCTCAGAAAAGTAGCAGAGATGACACCTTACATGTTACATCCATAGGCAAATAAAAGCTCTTCCACCAGGGACAACTACAGGACAGGGTCTCTCCAGGTGTACACCAGGGACAATTACAGGACAGGGTCTCTCCAGGTGTAGGACTCCTCTGACACCCAGTATCAAAATCTCTTGAAATTGAAAACAAAGATGAAAATTGGTAATATAAAACCATGCTGTAAAACCAAACAATAACTCAAAAATAAATTGGGAGCTGGAACGAAATATTACATTGCAAATCCAGCTGTTTACTGGCAACTGTTGCAAAAAATACTCTTTCCTTTTGCCTCCTGTCCCCCCCCCAATTTTAAATTTTTTTAAAAGACTCAGAGAAACAAAGAGTTTTCATACTGAGTTGGCTTTGTTTATTTACTGCCTTGGAGACATCTTAAGTTGCTCACAACCAGTCAGTGGGAACTGAAAAGCAATATTAATGGTAAATAATGAGATTGACAGGATAACCATGAATTTCAGGAAACAGTTATGTTCATGGGTATGTTTCTTTCAATCCCTAGTGAGAGCCAAATGCATGACAGCAACAGAAGGAGAAAATAAGAACGTCAAAAAATGGAAAACAACAGACTAAGTCCCTTCTGGTACAGAGGGTAAAAGCATTAAAGGCAAATGTTTTCCCTGCTGTATCTCCTAAATTGTTTGATGCTGTCAGCTATCTTCATGATCAACCTGAAAATCACTGCCACAGGATCAAGGCATTCTACCATTGTGTCAAGGTAAAAAGTTTGGCAAGGACAAAGTAGAAGTGGACATTTATGTGGATTATGAGGTTAACCCAAATTACAGTATTAAAGAGTTTATTAACCTACTTAAAATGAGGGGTTTTGGAAAAGCTACCCATATTTCTTCAGTGCAGAATATAATCTCCCTGAGAGACTATCTGGGATAACTTTATACAAGTAATAATGAGTTATGCTCCACTGTAGATATTCTTAAAACACTTCAAAATTTCTGTCACTTATTATTGATGTAAAAGATCTCTTCAGTGTGGATACACCCATGCAGTTAAAGCAAATGTTTTCAAAACACTTCTCTAGAAATGAAGCCACCTTACACAGAGGTTCATCTTTATATTATTAGAGTGCTGTCCTTCAAAACAGGCCAACTGCACCCAGAATATCTGTTTGGAATGGTCCCTGGTTCTTGCTAATTCCTGACCTCGAGAACTGGGTAAGTGCTAAGTGGTCCAAGCCAAATCTAATCAAGCCAAACCTGCCCTAGTGCCAGAGCTCCTTCTAAGAGTTAATCACAGGTCTGGTTCTAGTGCCAGTGCTCACACTTTGGCACAATTTATTTCATTAGTAAAAGAGATTAGTACAACTACAATATTGTCTAGTAGAAGGGACCCAACATGCCAGTCAGGCAATGGTGGAGTGGCACAGCACATCATAGTCTCCTGCACCAAGACGATGTGTGCAAGCTCTGCGGCCATTTCAAACCGTCAGAGTACAGCTTGCCCCTGTGTGTGTGAGCTCAAAGGAAGCATGACCCTCTTATTACAATCCCCAATGGATCACAACTTGGTTCAACACTTCACAGCTTAAACCTAATAACAGTGAGAGCTTTTAAAATTATAAATACAGTCATTAATCTTTAAAATCTCTCATAGCCAAATTGCATTATTTCAGAGCAAGAAGATGGATATAATGTATCAATATATGACTTGGCATGATAAATACATACCCTAGGTTCAAGACCAGTTATTGTCTTCCCTTCACCTTCATGTATGTTCAGTGTGATTCCTGAAGAATTTATAAGTTCACCATCATTAATACAATGAAAACAGCCCCTACCCAGTTCATGTTTTTTCCTTCAAAAGCAGTGTACTAATTTCAGTTGCATATACCTCATGCAGTAAAATATGAATTCAATTACAGATTGTTTAATGCATAACTAAGCTATTTACCGTGTAACAGATTAATTAAAATACTTCACATCTGCAGTAAACCATGCAAAGTGGCCACTGGCAGGATATTGTTACTAACTTGCTGCTAACCACTACATTCTGAGGGAGACAAGGGATTTTAAAATATGTGTACAAATTCTTCATATTTTCTGTTTATTGTAGCAAGTTTTTCCTTGAGGAGAGCAATTTGCTAGGACATGTGACAGTTTCATCATCCCATCTCTATTCTGTGCATGTTGTCCTTAAATACATTAAAAAATGTATAGGTTTCCTAAACTGACTTCCACTTTGAGTAAATATCTGTTATCAGAATAGTAGAGCCCCATGGGCATAGTGAAACTTTAAACTCTGTGGAAAAATATGGAGATATAATAATTCAAAAATTATTCTAAAGCAAAATGTTTAGCTGAAAACTCAGTTCTCTGTTTTGCTTTCTGGATATCTAAAATTATCATTTTTCTTAAGTGAGGTAATTTCATAAAACAAAACATCTTTTCATTGTGAGAACTTAAAATGTTCCGGTTTGAAAATTTCAAAATATGTCTTCATGTTTTCTCCCCTTTCCATTTTATTTCTTCTCAAAGCTATATACAAATTGCCTCTGCATTTATGAATGCTTTTATTTCAAAATGGCATTTTCTGGTAATTCTCTTATTCACCAAAACTGGTTCAGGGAAAAGGGGCAGATTTTCAAAGAGGTCTCTGTTTCTTATACTGTGGGCAACCAGCCAAAATAACGTGTCATCTTTTGAGTCAAATGTGAAGGCACAAAATTAGGATGTGGGTCAAAAGGAGAAACATCTGACTCCAAGTTTGAGATTAGAATTGACTTTTGTCTACATTGCCTCAACAGTTCAGCCCTGATGATGCCAAGTACGCTGCACAGCTTGTGTAATATGATGCTATGTTGGTCTAAGTTTATGCTCAGACAATTGATTAGTGGTTGAGCATTGTAGGCTAAAAGGCAGCTTTTAGTATGTATCAGCCAGTCAGTGAGGGATCACAGCCAACAATAATAGGCAATGTGACCTATGCTAAAGGAAAACAGGAAACTATCAACTGCAAGGATGTAACAAAGGAAACTCTGCGACCTTTCCTACTGCTTCAATAAGATGGTCTGTAACTGTGCTACTGAAGGACATCTCAGTATTTGGTCTTTAGTACCTTAAACTTGTCTTTCCTAGAACCAAATTAAGTTTCTATTTGGGTGTTTATTTCCTCTAGCCAGATATCTTTTTCCACAAAATACAGGTGATCAAGACCTTTGACTTCTAACCACCTTTCAATATGAGTTGAAGTGGCCCTACAGATCCAAGTATTCTTTGGGGTGAGAATTGACTAACAGGCACGCAAATATCATTCATTTCCTTTCCTAACACAACCAGGCTTTAGAAGCACTAAATTCAAACGCTGTGATATGATGACAGGGTAGGACAAAAGATAGTATTGTCATTGTACAGGAAAGGATCTCATGATGGTGAGAACTGCCTAGTCATCCAGATAAAACAGATCAACATTTTCAGATGTGTTTTTCACTCATGAGTGAGACCTCCAACTCATTAGCATGCAGGATGGTCTCAAGGTATAAGACATCTTGAAATGGTCACAAATTACTTTGATAATTCAGAAGAATTTAAAGTCCTGTCAGCCATCGTCATTAATAGTCAAAAAGTCTTGGCATGGAAAAGTCAGCATATGTTACATACTCTATGAGCAAAAGACTAGTTGAATATATCTAAGCACTGCTCATTCAATCAACGAGGATTCTCTTACATACGAGCATTATTGTCTATATTGTCCCAGTGTAACTTTAATGAATGAAGAACACATTAGCACAGGAATAGCATCCCTAGACAATGTGTAAACTAATTTCAGGTATATCTTGTTTACAGGAAAATATTGTCAATCAATGTGTTTTAAAATGGATCTATTTGGCAGACTTGTATTCCTGCTCCAAGAAAATGTCTTTCTCAAAGGAACAGAGATATTTTCTCTTATTCTAACAAGGTATAGAGTTGGCATCTCTTGCGAAAATCTGGTTTTTTATTATATATTGTATCTACCAACTTAAACACCTGTCTTAGGTGCTTCACTTCCTGGAAGTACTTCTCTCCTCTAGTAAGTATGATGAGATACTAGATGGATAGCTCAGACTGAACATCTAACTAACAACTTCATATAGATGAGCAGACCCATCAGTTCTGTCATACAACAAAGGCTGTGTGCACTTCCTGATAGTGTCTTTGTTTCCTCCTAGTGGAAATGCAAATAAATGTTTCCTTTGCTAGAGTGTTTATACATTATTATAAAGAGATGAAGAAGATATTTCAAGTGGGGAGTAAGAACTCCTGAAAATACTTGTCACAGTTCCTGGCAAATTTCAATCATCACTCAAAAAACCCAGCATGTACAGCTATATCTAGGGTCCTTCTTTTGCAGATGAATGACCTTTAATTTTGCAGTCACAGTAATAATGGATGGTGAATAATGAGTCCTTCAGGGGGACAGAGGTAATCTGTATCCCAGATCCAGGAGATCATAAAGAATTAAACAGCACCTTTGGTAAGAAGACCAGCATATTGCTAGTTATCAACAGAGGGTATATTTGGTCACTAGTACAGGGCCATATGAATGAGGAGGAAGAAATTCACATGCCACGAACTGGAATCCAGAGCCAGCTATGTAAATAAAAATGGCTCTTCAACTCAGTGAGTAAAGAGTGGACCGTTCATACTTTGTAACAGAGACAGTACACACACATGCCATCAGAAAAACTAAGACTTAAAAGCAGCTTGGCTTCACTTCAAGTGCTCAGACTACTGATGAAAATAGAGCATCCTTGTGGAATTGCTAAAACAACTGTTGACTGTGAGGTTGCCTTAATAAACACAATTCCTTGTAAATTTTACAATAAACGAACTGCAGAGGCCTCATGGGTCTCAGTTCCTAAAGAAATAACAGAAAGGCCTTTGTGAATACACATCTAACGCAATCTCAATAAATTGCACCCATTATGCTAAATTATTTTGTTGCCCAGGATCTGGGCAACTGCATGGTTCATAACACAATAGAAAAGCCACTTTTAACTGGGCCTCTTTAGAGTCTGAAAATGCTGCCTTTTCTAGGAATATGCCAGCAGTTACTACATTGTCTTCTCTCTGTTCAGTTCCTGCGCTTCTCTTAATGTCTGTTTACTTTGGATATATATGGGCTGTTAGTAGCAATTCAAGGTCACTGCCAAATCCCTGAAAACTATTGACTGGATAGAGATATTAAAATGCTCTGGCTACGTGCTAGAAATTTTTCATTCTCTCTCACTTCTTCTGTGAAATCTGAAAAATAGTTATACCTTTTTAGCCCTCTTATTTCCAATAAAACACTCAGAAAATTTTACAGATAATCTAGAGGTATATACTACCAAATTGGACAGCCTTTGTGGTATTTTAAAGCCAATCCTATCAATTTTGTTTTTCATATTTCATTGCTGGCCTACTGGGCACAGAAATTACACGTGTCCACAGTGTCCCCATCACTGGTGTAACAGCAACACACGTGGAGCCCACTTTCTGCCCATGCACTGACTCATGTCTGTGATACTACTGCAGTTCCCAGAACTACTGATGAGATCTGTAGGTAGTGACAGATGTCTCTGACTGATTAGTCTTTGTCCTTATTTTGAAGATTTATCCTACCAAGCAAAAAAGCTAGATACTTTCAGAGAAGAAATAACAACTAAGAATGAGAAGCAGAGAGCAAAGTGCCAAACTGCTGAAGTCTTGTCAAGCTTCTTGTAGGGAAAGTTTACAGGAACAGAGGTGTCATCTGATGGTAAAAGAGAAGAATATGTAACTAACCACAACCATGTCTAAAATCCTTGAATTCTATACAGAATGGTCATTGGCTGGCATCAAAATGGAAAAACATACAATCCTCTCATGGGAGACTTTTTTTACTCCACTGCAGAAGAAGATCCATTAACTTCTGTCAATTGTATATCAATACCACAGTATTGAAATATGAATATTTTCTGGAGTGTCAATGGTAATTCCACATTAAAGTCTAATGGAATCTTGGAAATTTAATAGATTTCTTCCTCAAATGGATTTATGTTTTTTCATTACTTATGAGAGTCCAATATGAGTATCTTGTTCTTTATCTTTATCTTGGTGGTTTTTTTCTGCTTGTTTTTACAATTCTCATTTTATGGGTCTTTATTTACTCTCTAATGGGATATTGAAGTTATGGCTGGAGAAGTTATCATGAAATGAGCAGTCCATTTAGCATTACAATGAAGATTTATGTTGTTTATTCGACTTAAAGCATGAAATAAAAATACACCTAAATCTGTCATACTCTGTAGCTGGAAATACTCTGGGACTTTGCATGCTCCTCTAAAATGGACGATGATTGTCCATCTCTCCTCCAAGCCACCACAGTCTTTCACAACAACAGCAGATGCTTTCCTTGGGGCTAGGAGAAAAAAAAAGTTGGATGTTTCTGATAAAGTAAAAGCACATGTATGCCCTAGGATATATTTCAAAGCACATTTTCATAACTTGCTATTAGGAAAATAAAAAACAACTCCATGTTTCATCCTCCTTCAGCAAACCTTTGCAAGGTAAAACCAGCATGGATCTCAAAGTCTGTGTAAGGTTTCTGGAGCACCACTGAGCAACAGTAACCCAAAGTGCTCTTGAACTTATTTCCAGGAAAGAAATATCTACAGATTTCCTGAGTAACATATTCCTATGCATTACTGTCTTTAGGGTTATCTCTTTTCAGTACCATGTTGTCAGAAATATCCTCTGCTGCAAATCACAGGCACTGACTTCTTGTTCTTCCCCTTTGAGATATGCAAAGCAAGTAATCACAGTTCATTTTACAGAAGTCTTAAACATATTGCAAAACTGTTTCACATCCTCCTTCTGTCCCCCCATTCCTAACCAAACTAGCTTGAATCTGTACATTTTTATTCTCAAAAGCTTTATTTCTTAAAGCTCTGCTTTGTTCTTGCTTCTTCCTGCCCAGTATTGCAAGAATTCTCCAGCCAAAGCTCACTGTCACAGCAGAGTAGAATCATCACCTTCCATGTTTTGGTAAAAAAACCACTCTGTTCAGAAACATAATAATGGTTTGCAGTCATGCAAAGGGAGAAAAGGAAAACTCTTTGGGGTATTCTGGAGAGACCAAGGTGTATTTGAGCTGACATCAGTTCACTCTGCCTGTACTTCAAGCTGGTCAGGTGAGAGCCAAGGCCATCTAAGAGGCATTCTCCTCCATGGAAAACTTATAAGACTAAATCTGGAGTACTGTATTCAGTGTTGGGGTCCCCTGCACAAGACATACTAGAGCAAGGTCATTGCAGGGCCATCAGTGGAGCACAGAATATATGAGATGTAGCTGAGAGAACCAGGTTTATTCAGTCTTAAGGATACGAGCTTGGTCTACTCCTTTACGAACATGCCTTCACCCAGGCTTCCCCAAGCCATTTTTGCTATCCCCCAACCTAACCACTAACAATATCTCTTTCAGAAGGTCAACAACCATGTCTGCTGGCTTTATGTAATGTCTTGCCATCATCAGCACAGTGAATGCAGGACTCAGAGCACTGAAGGATACTTACAGAGTCCTTAATCATTCACTGCTCCTTGTGCCATAATCACCTATAATTACTTCAAATGGTTAAATAATTCCAGTTAGAGTAGCAGCTACTGTATATCCCGAGAAACAACTACAGTTATAATCTTAGGCTCTTTTTATGAAGTGCAGTGGGCACAAGCAGATTGCTTAAGTTATCAGTTTCGTTCATCTGAAGTTCCTTGATAGACTGTAATGATTCCTTTGTTTAAATATAACAGCATGCACATCCACCATATTTCCAAGATAAATGTTCTAAACTCATATACTAGAGCTGAGAAGTTATAACAGTTTTCATAACAGTTATCCAGAACTAGCCCTCTTCTACCAAACTATATTCTGTTTATTGATAAAAATGAAGTATATATACATAATATGTTGTTTTACCGATCTACTTTACAGACAGATCAAATGAAAACCTGTCATCACTATATCTGAAGTATAACATGGGAAACCATTCAAACGACACAGATATCATCAAAAGTAAACTCAAAGCTTTCTTCAACAGTCCTTTATTTTTCAAAGAGAATGGTTAATTTTAACCTTGATTTAGAATATTCACTCTCATCACTGCCATATACAGCTAGATTGACATACTGGTGCTCAAAAATCAATCAAGTCATATAAAACAAAATATAAGTAGCAAGTGTCAGAATATACAGTTAGTCACAGAATCGTTCCTTTAGTGTGTATGGTTATGTACAGCTCATTTGAAATGGAGGGAAGAAACACTTTGAGTACTATTACAGGTAAATACAAGCACAGAGAAATTCATCACTATCCAGATGTGCACATCGCTCATTGATCTTCCCTTCTGCAGGCTCCTTTCAGGTGCCTTCTTTTGTGCTATTTTAATGCCCCCTCCCTTGTTCAAAAATAACAGCAAAGAAATCATGGAGGGCAAAACTGGATGAGCTAAGCAACAATCTGTCCTTCTGCTTTCTTGCCCTCAGTCTCTACAGGAAGGCCTGTTGTTCAGCTTCTTTATTACACTTTTTTGTATCCGTGGCTCCACAAAATCCCAAAATGCTGACTATGGTCCCTTAGGAGCACTCTGAGGGAGGTTCTCCAAAGACAGCCATGTAAAAAAGTTTATTTTTTCCTGCTGTTTCACTGCTATGACAGACAGAAAACATGAGAATATTGACTAAAAATTAAAGTTGGTGCTTTAATGTCCCTAGAAGATTTATTTTCTCTTAGGGAGATGAAAGAACTAAATATCTTTCCAAACCCTTGCCAAGGCCTTTATAGCCATGGCTATGCCTTCCAAAATGTTTTGCGTTGCTTACAAATCACTAAAAAATTATTAAGGAGGCAAGGTTAATAATTTAGCTTTTTATTGCTCATTCTTAGAGAAGGCAACATGGGGTGTCTCCTCCAGCACTTCCTCCTACGCCAGGTTTAGCAGGCAAGGAGGGCTTCCTACTCAGCACAGAAATATCTCTGATCTAGGAAAACAGGCAGCTTTAATACCCAACAGCCATGTCGTCTCTTTGAAACACATTCAGGTGTTATGCTCATCAGAGCTGATGCCTAGGTTGGCTCTTGTACACATGGCCAGCAATTGCCAGCTTTGTGGCAGGCTGACTGGTGACTGCAGAGCATAAATCCTGAGCAATTCCATGTGCAAAGTAGAATGAAATCTGCAGTTCTCAAACTCCTCCCTTGCCTCTCCTCTCAAACCCATGTTCGCCCCTCCCTCACCTATCTACCTGACAAAACTATATCATCAAGGTCTTTAGGTTACATTTACAACTACCCTCCTACATCATTGCTCCTTCAGTGAAGAAAGGAGCTCTCTCTCAGTATGAAAAAAAAACAAAAAGAAAAACATACTCTAATGGAAGTGATGGTTCTTGTGACTAAAACTAGCCAAAGTATTAAATAAAGACTCCAAGTGAATGACATTTAGTGATGGGCATTTTTCTGTTCTTCCCAGGGGAAAAATGTTGTTCTCATGACAGATGATTAGAAGCACAGCTCTTTATAGATGCTCTAGGAGGGACAGAGTATTTTCATACATGCTTTTCTACTTTGCACCCAGAATATGCTAAGTAGTTTTTATATTATTTACAGATTTACAGGCTCTGTTTCTCCTTAGAAAAATAATTTAACTAACTCGTTTTTCAAGAGCTAGACCAGTCATTTTGGACAAAATAGAAGATAAAAATTTAACCTGTGCATTCCTGAAGAGGAAAGATTATTGTGATGAATAAAGGAACAAAGAGATGACACAAAATGGGTGTTTTCATTTATGAAAATAATACTGCCTATGTCAGAATTCACCCATTGTTAGGTGGTTTCAGCTGAATCAGCCATTAGATTAGAAATACTTCCTCATGTATTCAACATTCATTTGGCTCAAGGGGAATTGCTTGAAGACAACACTGTCATTTCCATGGAGGAAGCTTTAACTTCTCTGTTTTAAGGTAACACTGCCAGCACCCTCCACCCCAGTGACTAAACAAGTAGTGAGAATTACTGAAACAGTTATGAAGAAATAAAAAAAGCTGCAACAGTTTACCAGCATAGTCTTCCTCTTCAACGTAAATGTTCTGTGCAGGGTTTACTTGTGATATGCTGCAGAGGGTGCATGAGTCATACAGGGAGTACCATTTGGTTGACATCTCCCATCTGTCCACAGTGGGTTGCAGCCCCCAAATGCCAAAACTGAAGCACAAAATAGAGACATGAGAATTCCTACCTCTAGGATAAAATTGGACTCAGAGCATAATTTCTCATGAGTTGTATTAAACAATTGCTTGTTATGATCTTTGAAGGGGTAAGGGGATAATATTTGATTTTGAGCGGAGCCAGACATCTGCGCCCCTCTCTGTCTTCACTGGGCATGTGGACCCTCAGTACCTGCTAGAATGAGAATCTTTAACCATCATACAAAGGGAGTGAAGAATATGAAGATGATGAACAGTGACATCTCTAATCTTTGCAGGGTAAAATAGCTCGTGATCACAGCTGGTTAAGATACAGAATGACCAAATGATTAATCAGCAGAAATGTGGGCTGTGTTGTTACTGCATCAAAGCATGCAAGGCCAAACAAGCTCTCAGCTGGAGTACAGATGCCAAAAACGAGCTGACAGCCAGAAGCCATGTGTTTTTGGAACCTATCCCTGAAGAATGGGAAGGAGGAGAGATTTTCCCATGCTGATTTGCCTCTCATTGCCTCTCTGGAGTTGATCCACTTCAAATGAAATCCAAATTTGCAATTGGAACCTAGTGTAGAAATCCACAATTTTTATGGCTTACAAAGGACAACACAAGGGTAGAAGAAAAAAAAAAAGGAAAAACCCTTCTCCACCTTTTCTATTATGCAGAAGAAGCCAAGAGGAGATTAAGGAAGAGATTAAAGAAGGATTTTTCAAAGTGATCAATGATTTTTTGTAAGGTTTGGGATTTTGAAGAGCCCAGCTTTTAACATCTGAAAATCAGGACTGATCATTATTTTTCCATAAAAGTAGCCTAAAATTACTCATCACTTGAAAATCTCAGTCACATTAACTACCTCAGCATCACATAAGCAGTGTGAGTTAGAAGTAAGAGAGTCTTGTGCCCCAGGATCATTTAAGTTCTTCTCTCTTTCTTTTGCCCAGAGTGTAGATATACAAAGACTGACTAGGAACATAAAATAAAACAAATCAAAAATGTTTCTTTTGTACAGAACCTACTCACACTTACCTGACAGTAAGACAACATCCTGGGGAATCCTTCAAAGACTTCACCTACAATACAGGTTACAAGCACAGGTAACAATGGAAGGCCCCTCCTACAAGTCAGGCCAGCACAGCTCTTCTGAGAAACACAAAATCATAGAATGGATTAGCTTCAAAGGAAACCCTGGAGGTCATATGGTACCATCCTCTGCTCGGATCAGGACTTGTTTTTGAGCACATTGTTCAGAGCCATGTCTGGTTCAGCCTGAGTATCTGTAAGGATGGGGATCCTACAGTCTCTCTGGACACCTGTTCCAGTGTTTAATTGCCCTTGTTGTGAAGAATGAAGAATGTATTCCTTATAAGCAGTCAGAACATTCTTTACTGCAACTTGTGTCCATTGCTTCATATCCTTTCACTATCTGCCCCTGAGATTAACTTCATCTTCTCCATACCCTCCCATTATGTAGTTGCAGATGGCAGTGAGATCCCCTGAGCTGTTTCTCCTCCAGCCTAAGCTAGCCTGAATCTTTCAGCCTCTCCTTATACATCACGTGTTCTGGCTTCATGACCCTCTTGGTGATCTTGCACGGGACCCAATCCAGCCTGTCACTGTAATTCTTGTAAAGAAGAGCCCAAAACTGGATGTGGTACTACAGATGTGGTCTCACAAGTGCCAAATAAGGGGATATTAACCCAACTTGCTGGCTGCATTCTTTCCAGTATGCCATTGCTCTTCCCTGCAGCAGGCACACACTACTGCTTCAAGTTCATAGAATCTCAGAATGGGTCAGGTTGGATGGGACCACACTGGGTTATCTGGTCCAGTCTCCTTGCTCAAGCAGGGTCATCCTAGAGCACATTTCATGGAGCCTGTGCCACTGACTACGACCCTCTGGGATCTGCTGTTCAGCCAGTTCTCAAGCCACCTCACTGTGCACTCATCCAGCTCAAGTTCAAGCGGTTGGCCACCAGGAACCCCAGGTCCTTTCTTGCAAAGCTCTTTCCCCAGACTGCTTCATTGCGTGGTTTTATTCCCTAACATGTGCAGGACTTCCTTCATATTTTTGATGAACTTCACGAGTTTTCCATCAGCCCATTTCTTCAGCCTCCCTAGGTCCATCTGAAGAGCAGCTCTCTCCTCCAACATGTCAGCTGCCTTCCCCTAACTGATGTCATCTGAAACATACTAAGGGTTCTTGACAGGATACAGTGTCTAAGCTACTAGGTTCTGCAATGTCTTAATATTTCAACCACATCATTCTGTTCAATATATTGCAGTATGTTTTAATTGTTATTAGAGTTATTTTCTCTTGTGAAGCTTACATTGCACAGTCTAGGCATTTATTTCAATGCTTTGAAGAGATTCTAGTAGTTCTTAGGTGCTTACTGCTTTGTCTGTATCTTTATAAGGTTTGTCCTCTGGTTATACACAAGGCCAGACTGGATTGGTGGAATGGTGCCACGCTTGGTTTGACAGTTTCAGCAATGTTTTGGTTACAGAACATAAAACATAGGTGTGCAGGTTATTACAAATTATCCACACACTCTCTGATACCTCTTACGTGCTCAAGGATCTTCCACACTACTTTTAGGCCAGTATGCCACTTCTGCAGGTTATTTCTTCTGTGTGAGATTCATTTCAATGGAGCATGAATGAAACACAATGACATGGTGGCATTTCCTGATAATCTTTGGTACATAATATATTGTCCATAACAGCAAAAATATCTTTACTGAAGAGGAACAAGTCTTTGTTTCCATAGGGAGTTGATTTCAGTTATGGAAAAACCAGATGAATAAGTATAAACCAAACTGTGCTTCCTTATCTCCCCTAGCTTTTTTGATTTGATACAGTAGGTGCTGAGATGAATATAAGTTTTGAATATGTGAAATCATCTAGGTCTTTCAGAGGTATAGAAAAGACAGAAAAAACCATCTTGGGAATGTGCAACTGATCAGCTGACTTCAGAATTCATCTGTTATGGTAACTGATTACAGCTCTAACTGAATTACTAAGAAATAGATTTATAGACACTGTAACAGGCCTTCAAAGAATAGTGATAGTTGACTGAAAGACCTCTCCTTGATCTACTAAAATGCTTTCAGAGTTGATCTATCCAAGAGCAATAAATTACGATGATCTTTTACAGAGCAGACACTGCCAGGTTTTTCACATGCTAAAAGAAGTTTTTAGTTTGTAGTAACTCCTGTTAGAAATCAGATAGCCTGGTGATGATCAAATATTGGTGTTTTGCTTTTGTAAAGGGCCTTGGGAGACTTAAGGTAACAGCTAGTATAAAATCTCTTATTCACTTGTGTGTTATAGATGCACTTTTCCATTGCATTGGTAACATATCCATAGATATATTCCTACACAGAGAAAAGTTATCTGCTTTTGCCACCACAATGTTCAGTTCCAGTGATGAACCTTGAAGCTGTACTCAAATTTACACACCTGTGAATTCCTAGAATATTATATCAAAACCAGCAAGGTCCTGAAGATGGTCTGTTTTAATGCCTGTTTTACTGCCCGTAGACTAAGATGTATAGGAGCATTCATCCCTCAGCAAGTTTGCAGAAGACACCAAGTTGGATGGGAGTGTTAATCTGCTGAAGGGTAGGGAAGGCTCAGCAGAGAGATCTGGACAAGCTGGATCAATGGGCCAAGGCTAATCGTATGATGTTTGATAAGGTGAAATACCAGATCTTGGCACTTGGTCACTTGACTTGGGTCACAACAATCACATGCAGTGCTACAGTAGGTGGAAAGATGTTGGAAAAGGACCTGGGGGTGCTGGTCAATAGCAACTGAACATGAGCCAGCAGTGTGCCTAGGTGGCCAAGGAGGTCAATGGCATCCTGGATTGTATCAGAAATAGTGTGACCAGCAGGACTAGGGAAGTGATTGTCCCCCTGTATTCAGCACTAGTGAGGCCACACCTTGATTCCTAGGTTAAGTTTTGAGCCCCTCACTACAATAAAGGCATTGAGGTACTAGAGCATGTCTAGAGAAGGGCAATGAAGTTGGTGAAGGGTCTGGAGCACAAGTCTTACGAGGAGCGGCTGAGGAAGCTGCAGATGGTTAGCCTGGAGAAGAGGAGGCTCAGGGGAGACCTTACGACTCTCTACCATTACCTGAAAGGAGGTTGTAGTGAGGTGGGGGTCACTCACTTCTTCCAGGTAAAAAGTGACAGGATGAGAGGAAATGGCCTCAAGTTGCATCAGGGGAGGTTTAGGTTGAACATCAGGAATAATTTCTTTGCAGAAAGGGTTGTTAAGCACTGGAACAGGCTGCCCGGGGGAGTAGTGGAGTCACCATTCCTGCGGGTCACTTAGAAGACATATAGATGTGGCACTTGGGGACATGGTTTAGTGGGGGACTTGGCAGTGTCAGGTTAATGGTGGGACCTGATGATCTTAAAGATATTTTCCAACGTTAACGATTCTATGCTTCTAAGTTTTAAATGAGGGCAGACCTAGCTAGTTCATGTGGTAATGTTATAATTTTGATATTTAACCCCACTATACCCCAAGCATGTAAATATTTCTCTTCTGCAGTGGGAACACTCATCTTTGCTGCTGTTTCAAGGACTGATGTTTCTCACACACATACAACCCTACCAGCATGCAACTTGCTTAAACCTAATCTTTCTCTTTCCTCATACCTCTGTGGTTCCAGGCACCACTCAGCTTGTCAGTGTTTCTCAACCATCTAGTATTGCTGCTGTACTGCCTTAAGTCACAACAATATTTAGGCTTCACATGAAGCAAGTGTTAACACATTCAATTTAATCAACAGGATATGGTGAAAAAGAGAAGAATAATCATCAATCAAAGGCAGGTCTTCAATCTGAATACCTAGACATCTAGTTATTCGAAGCACCTGCAACAGAGGTAAGACACAAAGTAGGATGCTTTTATGAAAAATTTTCTGAAATCTGTCATTTTTATGACATGACTTTCTGAAATCATAAACAGTTTTGGCAGTCAAGCAAAGGGACAAAATTTTCAGCTTTAATTTATATTAACCTGTTTCTTCTTATTGAATTGCTGATGGAGGAGGAAGTAGTTCCTGTGATAGTGAGAAGACCTGGACTAATAATTCCTCTGCTATTTCAAATCAAGTTTTACATTTAACAAAAAATAGTAGGGCAGACACTTGAAGCATAAAGGCTAGGCAAATGTCAGAAAATATGGCCCATAACCTCTGACACCAGGAACTTGAAGAAATTATAAAGTGTATTCACTGATGTGAGGGAATTGTTACTGAAATGACATAACTGTACAGCTGCAAGGCTCTCAAAGAGGTAAGGTGTTTATAGGGTAGAGATTTTAACAGTAATATTCATTATCTCCAAATATTATAACATCAAAATAGCCTTAAAGGTATGCTTTAGAAATGAATTGAGATCAATTTATTATAATCCCATAAGAGAATTTCTGTCCAAGAAAAGAACTAAGGATGATGCTTTTTCATGAAACAAAAATTACTGAGTTTTAGAAGGTAATTATCAAACAAGACTGTCTGATATTTCAAATGAGGCTGTGTGGATGTTGGAGAGGAATCTTCTTCAAATCTATTAATATGCAAGTCGTGAATGTACAGACTAGAAAAAGCAAACAAACAAAGTGAAATCTGAGGACTTGTAAAGCAAGGTACCCCACTGTGGAGAATCCTCCCCACAAAGCCATTACTTGGGCCTCTGCTGGTTTTAATATATATAAATGACTGAGACAGATGGAAAACACTATGCAAGCTACATTCACTGATTATATCAAGTGAGTGAGCAGAAAAAGGAACTGGGTTTCCTCTGAAATCAGGCTGCTATGCAGTAAATAAAACTCTGCATTGACAAACATAATTGAGGACATGCCTTATGCAGCAGTAAACAGCCCAGAAGATGAAATGAAGCAAAGCAACAAAAAGCCAAAGAACCTGGAGGGGGCCTCAGGGAGACACAGAATTTGTCTCAAAAACACCTTTCATGATGGATGTAGAGAACTTTTCCTTTGAAACCTTATGTATCCTGCTCGTAAGGAACCTGTCTGGAAAGCTGGAATGCTATATTTCTCTCCATGTCACCCCATTTATTTGTCAATAGTGCACTATTAAAAACATATAAAATCATCCAGGTTCTGTCTCACATAATTTAAGATATTTGGGACATCAATTGACCCTGCATTGCCAAGTCCCATAGCTATATCACAGCAAACAAAATAGATATCAGCCAAAACAAACAAGAAAATAAAAAAAGATTGTCATTTTATACAGTCTACTAGAGCTACCAGCCTAAATCATGACAAAAGTAAAGTAGCATTTTCATAAATATCTCAATGATGTATAGCCAGATGTACAGCACCTTCACAAATAAGAGATTATGAAACAATTCTGGAATCATTTGGAAGATTCACTGTTATTCCCTAAGGGCAGAAAGATTTTGAATGCACATGTTCTGAAGTAAAACTACTTGACGACTTAACCTGACTCATTGTGCAAAAGAAGAAAGGCTACTCACTTCTTGTGAACATGGTCTTTGTTGCTAAAACCTGCCCTCAAGAATTTATAAAAACTGAAGGCAGAGACTAACTTCAGAGCCACTACGGCTCTCATCACTAGACAAGGTGTGAGTTAGGCAGGAGAAATGCAGTTTGTGAGGGAAAGGATGCAACAACCTTCAGGTCCAAGCAGAGTTGAAGGTCTACTTTATTAAGGATGTCTCCCCTATTTATAGGGGGAGCAGGGAAGGTTCTGGAAAGGGAGGTAGGTTAACCAATAAGAGAAGGAAGGGTAGAGCACGGGACTGACAAGGACCAATAAGGGAAGGACTACAATCAAACATGGGGATTCTGCATTGCAGCAAATTTTAACCATTAGGAAAATAGGGAATAAACATGAGGGAGAGGACATTATAAAACTCAATAAAAACATGGGGGTACGACAGATTTAAACATGCATTAACAGCAACTATCAACTTCTTTTAGTCAAACAGTCTCTGTGTCAGATCAGTTTATAACATGCTTTCTTCTTCTGCAGCTTCAGTCAGGTTATTCTGTAATTGCTGTTTCCACATTCGAAACTTCTCTTCTTCACAGTAGATATCTTCCACAGTCACTCCTCCTTCAGTTTCATGGACATGACCTTTGAGCGACCTTGGGAAGGCTGAACTCAAAAGACACATCTGAGAAGTCAAGTAGACTTAAAGGCTAGAGTGAAGAGTCAAGATTCCTGAGAGTGTGACTGCAGTCTCCTGGAGATAACCTGGATTCATGAGACTGTGAATAAACCCATGAAACAGATAGACACAATGGATGTAAATCTTCCTTTGCTGTTTTACATGCCATTATTTCTCTCTTATAGCAAGACTGATTGATAAAGGCACTTCTCCTTTCCTGTCAAATCTGTAGCTGTCCTTTTAAGCTGCGGTATACCCAGAATTCATCCTGTAATACTAGGAAGTCCTGCTGGTAGAAACTGTTGCCACTGTGTGCTGTGTGTTCCCATTTACACACTACTCACTTCTAAATGCAAGTGTGGGAGTTTGTGTCACCACTTATTGACCCAGATCTTCTCTAAATCCTTCCTCTGACACTCTCTTCCTGTGCCAAAAGCCCTCCCAAATCAGACTCATGGCATGACCATTCAAACACACTAGCACAGGGCAGAGGATGGCCAGGGCTGGAGCTCAGAGTTCTGGGAGAGGGCAGGCAACCCTGTCAGTCACTTAACTAATATTGCTGAAGAAATGTTACTTAGTTTATAGATGCCCAAAGCCTTCTTGGGGAACAGCCAGGCCATTCTCTTAGATTGCTTATCACAAGAAATCTGAAAGGGCTGAAAGCAATCATGGCCAACAATAAAGCTCCTTTACTGAGAAGGACATTTGGGCCACTTACAGTTCTTGCAAAACCTTTTTAATGCTTTTAGAACCTCAGTAACTGATGCTGTAGATGCCCAGTATTGTTTGCTGAAAAAATGACATGGGAAAGAGACTGTGGTTTGCCAGTGCTTTTGCACTCTCTGGCACTAGGAGCAAGAGAAGAATGAATTCCCAGGGCAGGTTAGGAGAGAAGGAGCCTCTGTCTGCAATATAGTCTCAACATGAACTCTTACAAACCTATATTGGAATACATAATTCAGGGGATGTAAAGCCTGTCCTGGGAGGGGAAGAAGGCAATTTCACAGTGCCCTTCTCTTTCCTTTTTTACCACACTACTGTGCAAGACAGCAGAACCACAGAAAAAGATAAAGTTGAGGACAGGCAGGATTGTAGGACTAGCAGAGCTCATGTCACTCTGTGAGGAGAAGCACAGATGAGCAATCTGGGGAGGGAGTGATGGAAGGTAGAGGAAATTAAAGGAAAACAAATGCAGAACAGATGTCAAAAAGCACTATTTTCCTTTGGAGAATAATAAGTGCATGTGGTGGCCTTCCCGACAAGGTTACTGGGGCAGGAATAACAAGGTCATTTCATAAACAATTAGCTGCTCTTCAGGGTGAAAGTGAAATGCTAGCAGTGACCAAGTTGGACAGCTGACACAGGAACAAAGAATATATTCTTTCCTTTCCTTTGCACAAGGGACATTCCTCTTTTAACACTCTTGTTTTCACAGTTACTCTTTCCTTGCAAGAATCCCCTGATAAACCTCAATGCCTCTCTCCATTAAGGCTATCAGGAAGAAGCTGGTTAGTGTCTGCTCTGATAGAGGTAGCGGAGGCAGTGGTGGGCATGTGTGCGTGACCCGGAATATATGTGTGTGATGTGAAAACTTCTCTGCTAGGAACAGAAGACCACCAACATATTTGACCCACAGTCAGTCAATACCCACTTTCCAGTTGCTAAAAACTTCAAGTTCCTTCTGATCCTGGACTGTGATTGAAAGGGCATTAAATGGCTACTTAACGGAGACAGCCTCTCAGGCTGAAATAAGGCTTTATGTACATTACTGGCAAACTTCTGTATTATTAAAATTCCTTCAGAAAAACACTTGACTCCAAGTACCTAGACATCTGTCTAGCACCTTCTTGTGTCATTCATCAACTGACCTACAGCTTTATTTTTCTTCTTTTGGTAATTTTTTTGTATTACTGGCTAAACAACATTTTCACTGATGATGCAAAAGTAGTTCAGACTGGACAAAGGAGCATGAAACTACAAAAAACACAGAAAGAAGGCACTGAAGTGCTTCCTTTTCTTTTTAACCTAAAGATGTCCTCAGTATATTCCCAAACCCTTGCTATTACTATTGCAGCTAGAAATGTCTGGGAGAACTAGACTCTTCCACAAAAATCACAGCTAAAATACAGGTTTTCATGGTGCTAAGCTTACAAGCATCCAACAATCTTCAATAAAACCTAAATATCTCTATTTCCACTGTGGATCATCTCATGTGCCCTATATCAACCTCTGCTGGCTGTCAATTGGAGCACTTTTTACCCTCTAGAAGCAGGTAGAAGAGCTCTTGCTTAGAAGTTCATGTATGTATACACATCCAGCAGGTGAAATAATAGAAAAAGAGATTTATTTTCCTTCCAAAACTTTTGTTCAGCCCACTCAAGGGGATAGTCTGCATTGACATGGAATGGAACGATCTTCATATCAGATCTTACTATCCAGAAAGGATTTGGTCTAAAGGAGAATCAATCGCCAAATAGAAGAATAAAAACAAGCTACTAACCCTGAGCCTCACCAGTTCTTGAACTCAGACCAAATGCAGAAGAAAAAACACAACAGCACTATAACTCATTGAGAAAGGAAAGCAGAGTTCATTTGAATTCTATCAGCTTGGTTGGCTTTGCTTAGCTTTTTTACTCCATTTTTAAAAGCTACCTGCTTGAATAACCCACTCCCTTTTTGGTGCAAGCAAATAAGGGGTGTGAGGACAAAGAGGGGGAAAGTCAAAAAAGAAAGAGAGAAGGCAAAATCTTTTTCTCACTTTGTTGTTGGTTGTTTTGTTCTCAACTCAATTTTAGGAAAAACCCAGTGTTTTCAGCAAAATTTAAAAAAACCTACAAACACCTTTTATTTTTCTTTTTTCATTCGAAAATAATATATTGAATTAAAATGAAATCTCTATTTCAGTTTCTAGAAATGTTTTGACAGAAGAACTAATTTATTTTATCTGTAAAAGGGAAGAAAACCCAGAGCTTGGGTAACCCTCAGGGCCTGCAGGCTACAGAAAACCAGGAGAGGGGGTGGAAGATTTCACGTTGGCTAATAATTTTCCTTAGGGTTTACTCTGAGGCGGTGCTGGGTGACTATGGGTTTAATGCTTGAAAAATGGAAAATTATATGACAGAACTCAGCAAGAGATTGGAAATGAGATGATAGCTTTGGGATGGCCTAAACAGAAGCAGAGCAACCGGACACTTTCCTTTCTATATGTTTTCAACCCAGCTCTCCTTTTAGCAATTGTCATTTTTTTGTGAACCCTTGTCCTTTGCAAAGGTCTGAGTCTTGGAAGAGGCTCCTTCTTGTTGAACATATTTTTCAGCAGCTTTCTTGCTCTGCTCAGGATAAGACTCCTTGCCCTCTCTCCATTCAAAACCAGGGGCAATAATGGAGACATTACAAGCAACACTGCTTGCCACTAGAAGCAGATTACTTTACAAGCATTTTACCTGGCAGATCTCTAGAGACAGTTGCCCTTAGAGCAGTAAGAAAGAGAAACAACAGGAGAGTGGGCTAGAAAGTGACATTTCTAGCCACAGATTTACTGGGAAGGGGAAAGGAGACATGGTCCTCACTTTCTGGGCACAGGTATGTCAGGCTGGAGGACATGTTTCTGGGAGGGAACTGGGAAAGAGGATAGAGCATGGTTGAGATGACATAATAATATGGTAAAAAGAGGTCAAAAATGTGGATTGAATGAGCAGGAATGACATGAGTTACATAGAGGGAGCCATGTATAGGCAAAGTAAGCAATTACATTTCTGGCATACCTTATCTGTAAGTAAAAAAAACCTATTGCCAGTGATTAAAGTGGGGAAAAACAGCTTAAAGTATGCAGGGCTGTGAAACATCTCCAAACCATATCAGTTACAGGAAGGACTCAAGGATTTACAATAAGTAACTTGTTGGACAAGAAGTCTATTTAGATTTAGGGGAATAAACTGGGTACAAATATGAAATGCAATGAAACTCATACAAATGAATCCCTGAATGCTGGTGTCTACAACTCATTTTATCCAGAATGACAGTGAAAGTGAAAAGGATTTACAAAAGAGGCAAGACTAAGTTAAGGAAGGGTCCATATTACACTAGTCTTCTTGTGAATGCTCACACTTCTAAAACTACCTTCAGACCTTTTGAGACATTTTCATTGAAAATCAGCACAATTTTTCTTCTTCTATCCATTTGACAGCCAACATCAATTACTAGTATGAACATTAAGAATGTAAATCACAATTGCAACCTGGGCTTTTCAGAAGCTCACCTATTGCGAAAGACATCTTCCTTCCAATTATTTCAACAGTGAATTCTCACCACCCCTCCAAAATTCTGTCTCTAAGGCCCCTTCAACTGCTGCATCTGGTGTAGAACTTACTATGAGAGGCTTCATCAGCTAGTTAAAAGTCTTTCTCAACTCAGTTCTTGAACCAGACAGTATAAAATCACAAACTGTTCTTATAAAGTTCTCTTGCATAGGAACAAAATTCTGGAAGTTGCACAACACTGGATGTGCTTTCATGCAGCTTTTGAGTGTTTTACTTTGGCAAGGAGCTTCTGTTTTAATTGATGTAAATATATGATAACTGTGATTTGGAAAAGTGTAGTAATGAGTCTTGATAATTATAACACCTGATAGCTACCTAGAAGGAACGTGGACACACAAGTAAAGTCTGCCTCACTCCAGTATACTTAAAACTGAAAACTATAAACTTTGTTGTGTGAACTGAACTATAATTACAAATTATCTTGTCAGAAACATGGTAAAAATATGATTCATTTCCTAATATTTATAGCTGATTGCAATTTGAAGCTCTTAGAATTGTTTTATTCTTTTTTAATTATTATTATATTTTAGTTCCAGAACTTTTCACCCTTTATAGTTAAACAGTGAATTCTGATGATTCCTTACCAATGCCTTATCTGCCAGGTCCATGTACAGCAAATATATTCTTCCTAATGACGGTTCTTATTTTACAGATCTCTGTGACACTTTCTAGCAATAACTCTTTTCTTCTGAATAACCATTAGGACATAAAAAAATGGTTAGGATACATATGTAAGACAGGACATGTTATAATGTTCATACTAACAAGAAATCTTACATGAAAAAAACAATGTTCTTGCCAAGTAAAGCTGGTTTGTGTACAGGCATTGGATTTGAGAATTCTCTCTGAACGGTTTCATCAAGCTAGAAACTTTGATTTAGTTAGAAATGTAATTTGAGTCTGCCTAGATGAGCCTGATGCTTTGTTACAAGACTTCTATTTAAAATAACCAGGTTTTATTTTATTGTTAATGTCTGTCAATAAAAATAAGTGGATGGAGTGGATTTGATATCTTCAGCATGTCTGAGCACACTTGAAAGAGCTTTGAGAAGGGCTCAATTCCTAGTTTTGTTTCTAAAGACTTCAGTAAACCTGTTCACATAAAAAAATCCTGATCTTCTTTCTTCCCAGTTCAGAGAAACATTAAATCACAGAAATGCATAACCCACTTCTGAGATAAGAAAGCCAAGAACTTGCTATTACCTTGTCATTCGAACAATGAGTCACAGAAATAAAAAAAAAAAAAAGAAAAAGAAAAAAGCGGAGCAGGAATAAAGGAATATAACAAAATCCTGCCAATTACGTTCTTGTGTATTCATCATCAGTCTCTCTTAAATATCAAAAGAAGAATTAAAGCAAAAAACTTATTATTGGAGGAGCTAAAAAAGTGAAAAGTTTTCACATCCAAAACACACATAATTTATTTAATTGCTTTAGATTGTCAACATTTTTTTCTGGAAATTAGAAATTCTGACAAAGTGACTCTCTGAAATAAAACTATTCTCCAATAAGCAACGAAGTCAACTATATTGAAAGTCTTGAGACTGCAAGCAGCATCATGCCTCTGACCAGCACGTCAAGTGCAGCGGCTATGAGCAACCCAAGATGAACTGCTACAGTCCATGGATTCACAGCTAACCAAGATCTGCCAATGAGAATCACAAAAACATTCTAGGTGCACTGTTCTGAGAGAGATGATTGGAAATTATATTCTAAAAATGCTTGTTTCCATGTAAAATCAGTGAATAGATTGTATTCATGCTGACTGCGTGGACAGGCTTCTCAAGAAACCATTTAGATAGCCAGATTACTATGCAAGCCAAAATTAGGAGATGAAACCTAGGAAAGTATAGGTTTATGTGCCTGAATTTAGATGCATAACACTTCAGGCAGAAAATTCCTCAGGTACCTAAAGGTGTAATAAAGATATATTAATAATGAGTAGTGATATACTGGTCTTTTCCGAAACACCTACTCCACTACCAGTCTCCTGACAAAACCTGTTTAGGATTGGGTATTTTTCTACTCAAATATCTGCAAGAGCGTGATTTAAGAGAGTGGCTGGCTACTAGAACAGGTTCCCCAGGGAGGTGGTCACAGCACCAAGCCTGACAGAGTTCAAGAAGCATTTGGACGATACTCTCAGGCACCTGGTGTGACTCTTGGGGATGGTCCTGTGCAGGGATAAGGGTGGGACTCGATGATCCTTGTGGGATCCTTCCAACTTGGCATATTCTGTGATTCTGTGATTCTATATTCAGATCATGTCTAACTCTTCTGTCTTCTACTGAGTTAAAGTAATATTAGTAGCTGGAGCTTTGCATAATGGCTGTTGGATAAATCCCCAATCAGGAGCCCAGAAGATAGAAGTTTATTTGGAGTTTATTTGAATGAACATCCTGAAGTTAATAAAGATGAAATCAGCAGCTCCTGAAAGAGTATTTTCTTTGGAGAATTTCTGTATGGATCACCATTTTCTACTTACTTTATATGAGCTCAGTAACCTTTGCTTTTGCAAGCATAAATTATTTCAGCTTTTTGGATGCCGGGTAATGTTAGCTATGATTCAAAATGAAAAAAAACAAAACTTCTTTCATGTAGCATCATGTAAGTTTATCTCCCATACAAAACTTCAGAGCAGCTCTAAATCATTGTTCTGAGAAAAACTATTGTATCATATTTGAAATTGGAGTATTCTGTTATGTTTCTAAGCAATGTGGAGAGCATAGTGCAATTTAACAAGTTATTTTACCATTTTTCTCAAGGGATTGAGATTTAAAAAAAAAAAAAAGTAACTTTAAAAACATCTGCTATTTTTCAGGAAAATCTCATTGTAATTTCACATATGATTTCCATAAAATCTCATTCATCTCCAAGGACACTTTTAACTCTGTGCAATATCTGTCCTGGCCACATCAATGTTTGAGTTGCATTTTCTTTAATCCCTCTCATCCTCCATCATTTACATTCTCATGGTATAGAAAAATACTCTATAAACTTTGAGATTACAGAAATCTGCAGATTTAAAGGTCTCCTTGAAACATTGTTTCCGAGATGAATGCAACCATCAACCTCAGCTTGAGAGACTAGAGATCATAGCCAGAGACCTTGGACACTATTCAGCTGTCTGGTTTGGACATATAATCAAACACCCACTCTTTGATGCAATATGAAATTGTTATCACATGAGAAAAATCAATAATAATAATCAATATGTTTTAGTAAAATGATGCTGAGTCAAATTACAACTTCTTAGCATTTTAGACTTGATAAAATGTTGAAATGTACTTAGTACTGATTTAAAGTAGCTTTCTTACTTTGAAGCTACAAATTCTTAATAACTAATTTCTGTCATACGTGCAGAAATGCCATTAAAATCAGCTTACTTGAAATATTTTTGTAGTCATCTTCTGGTAGCTAAAAAAGAAGCTCAAGCTTTTGCAAAAGAACCTTGTTTTCTAGTGAGAATTAAATTTTATAGGGCTTAGAGAAATGCCTCTTTTTCTTGTCTCATCCATTCACCCCTGCTGTAACCCTGAACCCAGTTTTTATTTATCTGAAGACAAAGAAGAAATGAAGGTTTTTGTGTACTCCTATGGTCATGCAGCTTAGATTAATCTGTATATCTAGTTGCCTAACATCAGGTTTTCATGCTATTCTGTAAAGAATTCTGTAAAGTGAGAAAAGTCAAATCTTTATCTTTCTTATTTTACTGCTTCAGCATAACCTGAAAAAAAGATACATTTCATACAATAATTTCATCCAAATCTTTCTCATCTTCTTCTCACTCTAAGCCAGTTGACATCAGTGTATGGGAATTTTAATGGAATATTTTAATTTCTCTTCCCAAGGCAGTGGGTACTGGGCCTGACCACAAGCTGCACAAGGAGGGTGGTTGTACCTGCATGGTGTAAAGAAATAGGGAAGGATGTGCAGGGATCCCACCATTCATCACAAGGTCCAGACCCCAGCTGAACAAGCTGGATCCTTTAAGGGAATCGAGTCAAGTGGGCATCCAGTATTTGTCTCCCTTCATTGTCCATGCATACAAATGCAGACACTACATCAAAAAAGTTGTGTAATAGACCTCAAGACACCAAGTAGCATCTTCAACCAAAGTAAACTCTCTTAGCATTGACAGATTACCTACCACCCAGACTGAGCAATTGTAGCTTGCATCGGGTAAGAATTTGGACTCTTACTCTGCCAGTGACAACCTGAAATGTTAAGAAAATGGGCAAGAGCAGACAATGTACAGCAATCACAAAAATGTTATCATTTTTACTTATTCAAAGTTGGGATAATTTTTACTCTGTGTCACACAGAATGTTCACTATGGAGCAGTAATGGCTTTTATTCAAAATCCAAATAGAGACCTCTTTTTCTGTTAAGCCAGGGTCAGGTATGGATGTTTTTCATGAGAATGCAAGTGTCTAAAATTAAGTTATGTTTGCAACATTTTAAATCTGAAGTGCTTTCCATGGTCATGGTTTACATCAGCATATTCTTCTTGACAAGAAGATGAAAGTTAGTTTAGAAACCAAGACCACAAAGTTACATTAATTCTTGTTTTAGTGTCAGTGTTCAATATTATTTTTTTAGGAACCTATAATGATAAATTTGTTTGCGTATGCTATTTCCATGTTGTAGTGTCCTTATATTTTACCTCAGAGGAGTTTTGTTCATTTTCTCCACTATGCTTACTTTCTAAATCAAACAAAAGAAAGCTAGGCCCTCCGAGTGCCTGACCCCAGGCAATATCATCCTGGTTTAGGATCCAATCCAGAATCAGTAAGTGTAATATATCTGATTATAAGATGCTAAACTATTTCATTTCAGAAAGATCCTTGTATCTGGAAGTGATTTAAGAGAATATGTCAGTCAAAATGTGATTGGAGTAGCCACTACTTTCATATATGAACTTGTTTCATTATCACTGAAATGGAACCACTCATACTGTACAACAGTAAGACTCAAAACACATCAAAGCTGTCTATGACTTAAACACAAAACCCACAACTTTACAATAAAATTACATTGTTCACAATAAAAAGATTACTAAAACAGTTTTCATATTACCAGATGTAGTAAATTTTACTGAATATCTTCCTTTTAGTTGATCATATAAAATGCATTTTTTGCATCTGTAGTAAACAATTTAACATTTTCCATCTTCTGTGTGACCTGGCTAGAAAAGCCAAACAGGAGAGTTTTCAGAAACACAACGTATAAAATTCAATTTAAGTTACCTTTTAAGTCCTTGAAGAATCTAAAATTAAATTTTCATGATATGCTGAACCCACATTAGGTACCATAATTCCTCAGCTCTAATTTCTCAGGTTTGGGGATACAAAGGTCAAAAATCTCAAAGATCAAAAATCTAATAACACTATCATGCCAATATTACCTTTTCCTGGATGGAAATCCTTAAAAAATATGCATGGCTTTTATCTTTTGAGGAATGAATCAGTAGAGAACAGCTATTTGCCTTTTATCCTGACACATGAACTGGAGGACCTCAAATCAAATCAGCCAGCTGAAGATTTGAAACAGGACACTGTGGGTGCTAAAAGTTTGCATGGATGCAAAAAGTTGTTAAACTGATTCATAGAACAAAGATCTATTGAAAAATATTAGATATGATGTCAGGCCTAGAAAGTCAAAATGTCTCAAATTGTCAAAGCCTGGGAAGGTACCATGGGAAAATAGCAGCTTATGTAGCCCCAGTTCTTATATTGTTCCTCAGGTATCTGGTTTTGGCACAGTCAGACCTGAGGCACTTGGAACAGCTTTTTCTGAATTTTACTTACTGAACTGAGATTCCAAAGGCAGGAACCCACTCATACTTTGTTCCCTCCAATGTCAGGAGAGAGAGGCACCTCCACAGGGTTATCCATCCCTTCTCACTTTTCAGTAGTGACTTGTTGCTCACTCGGTACATTAGATACTTGAATCTCTCTGTCCTTCTCACTTTTCTCTCATGGACTCTAATACTAACTCATTATATCTGAGTGCTATATCCATATAATATAATCCTCATCCGTGTCTGTAAATATTCTTTTTTTTTCTGTTACTTTTTAAGGATATTAGCGTTGTGTGTGAAAAACCTAAATTCTGCCTGCCTTTTTGATTCCTAACCATTTGCCTTTGACCTGCAGTTTTGTTGGCTTTTTGTAATCTCTCACATGGTATTTACTGTGTCCTACTGACCACTTAATTAGACCAAGATGGTCTTTCAGCCTCTGATGGCTGTTAGGCTGATAGCACAATCAAAGCTCTTTCAGAAAGCAATAATCATTTGCTGCCATCATTAGACTCAATAACCAGCAATAAAACTGTCAGCCTTGCAATAGCATCAGCCCCCCTCACTACACAAATATCTCCCATCCTTATTGGTCTAAACCTCCTAAGTGGCCCATGCTCTCAGAGGTATGTAGTTTCAGAGAAAGAAAAAGGCTCTTCCCTTCAACTCCAGCAATGCAGACAGACATTTTCCCTAGTCTTTCTTTTACTGTTCATATACCTGCCTTTCTTATTGCCCTTAATGGCCCACACCAGAATGAACTCCAGGTGGGCTTTGAATTTCTTATCCTATCCCTGCCTGCTGAGACAGTGTCTATGTATTCCTTCCAGGTGTCACTGCACTGCTTCCATCTCTGGCAGGCTTTCTTTTTATGTTCAAGTTTTGTCATGAGCAACTTCTTCATCCATGCTGGCCTCCTGCCACCTTTGCCTGACTTCCTGCATAGCCAAATGTCTCTTTGTTGAACTTGGAGGAGGTGATCCTTGAAAATCAAACAGCTCTCCTGGACACCTGCTTTCTCTGGGTCTGAATCTCATGAGATTCTTTTATTCGGGTGCCCTGAACAGGTTCTGTTCTCCTGAAGTCCAGGGATTTGCTATGCTATGGTTCTAAAGAGCATCTGGCATACCTTTTATTTCATTTCAGTTAAAAGTGTCTAGGCCATGGTCTCCAAGACTGTTTTCCACTGTGAACTGAAGTGTTCAGAAGCACCCTCCCAATCTAGGCTAAAACAAGAATAAAAGACACAACTTGAAGGCAGGAGTGATTTTTTTGTCATTCTAGTCAGAGAGGTCAGTGAGCTTTTTTCCCTAAAGTGGTTCTATTTCTTTTATTCTATGACTCTTTAATGTAAAAAATAAATCAAAAACAAACAAACTAACAAAGCCAAAACGTAAACATCCCAGGAAGAAGGCTCAGAAATTGATTTTCTCCTTTCCCGTGCCCACTAAGCTGCAGTTTTATACACCTTCTACGTTACATTAATTATATACAAAGACCAGAAGAGCACTTCTGTCTCCTTCATCCCTATTTCAGGCAGGTAGACCAAATTTAAAATGGAGGTATTTCTGCAAAATTTCCTACCAACTGGTAAAGGTATATGCCTTTAGCTCCATGCTTCTTGTAAATCATATTTTTGGAAGCCCATTCAGTGCACATGACACAAGAATATGAGTTCCAGTTGTGACATCAGAGCCCAATACTTAAATACCAAAGTCCTGAGACTTGCAGTGCTTAAGGCAGCATCTGAATCTGTACTGCATCACCTTAACAGGTTTGATGATTTGGGCCAAAGTAACATGAACATCCCTGGCAAATATGTCCAAGAGATGGAGCTAGGCAAAGAAAAGCTGCATGCAAGGATGGTAAAGTCTTTGGCCACTTTATTGCACCTCATTTATACTGCTTTGATGGGGACCTAGCAGTTTGTAAATTCTTGTAATCTTTCCATTGATACTTGAAAAATTTTCAAGCTCTGTTGTCTTAAGACTGTTCAAATCGTCTTGTAATGACGATGAGTAAAAAAAATCATATTGTTTTCTTCGGAGTTTTCATGAGAAACTTGGAATCTATTGTGGCCACTTCTCCAAAACACTTACAGATTTGCTGAGACTTATATTTCTACTGCAGCAAAAACCTATACATAAAGTTTAGTATAGCATTGGCTACCTTTATAATTAACCCCGTTTGAATGAGGAGGATAATATCTTCTTATCTAAAGACATATTAATGGGTAATAAAGGATGAGTTCTAGTAGAGTGGACTAGGAGAAAAAGTAGAGGGTAAATCTGTTCCTTGCAGAAAAATACCTTTTAGATGACTGTTTGAGTCTCCATGAATTCTCATTTAACACCTTCCTAACACCCTCCCCCCCTCAGAAAAACAAGGATAAAAAAGGAATCTAGAAAGCACAGAACCATCAGGAATGCAGAATAGTACTACTTTTAAAACAAGAGATAGTGAATTTTCATCTGAATAGATTAGTTTCATTTCGAAAACTGACAACTTCTACTAAAGAACATTCCTGTTGCTTTTACTAGAGAAAAGTTAATATTTCTAGAAGGTTGATTTCTTGCACCTTTGAAATAAAGGGTCTAGGTAAAATGTGGAATAGTAGCCTAAAACATTCTTCAAAAATTACTTGCCTAAATCATTATTGTTGGTCTATATATCCTGTGCAATACCATACTGACGGGGTCATTCAGCTGACGGAGGTATCCAAGTTCCTGCCATCATGGATCTGATTGTTCCAAATTACTTATAAAAGGCAGTACCACCATCAGCCATGTTTTGAGACAGGCTGTTGTTTCTATTTTGAATTCAATAGCATTAGTATAAGCAAGTATGAGTAGTTCAGGATGCAATAATCACCTAAAGCGTTATAGAATGGACATACTTTGGCCATTTATTTCCACCTCCCCAAGCTGTCTCATTAATGTATTTCACAGTTGAACCAGGGGAAAGGCAAGATACAGCGGTCAGTTGTCACTTTGAGTTTCATTCAGTTTTCAGCTTCTGTGAGAACCAACAGCCCACACAGGCTGAGAAAGAGCCCCTTGTTTTCTCCACTCACTGCTGGATGGAGAACGTTTGCCCATCTCCAACAGACCTCAAGACCCAAAAGGCCTCACTAGCTCAGGGTTGTCTTTTTGATAGTACTAACCTGACTCAGAACTCAATTGGTGAGGTAACATCCACATGTGGTACCAACAGCATCCCAAGATGAAACAGTGCCTCTATGATTTAAATGTTTTATGTGAAAATAAAAATTAACAGCTTACTTTTAACCAGAGTCTTATACAGCCATGAAATAGTAGCAGGCTGACTAGGACTAAAGTGCCTTTAACTACCACAAGCCAACCCAAAAAGCTACATGCTTGGATATGGCCAATGCTAGGCTATGGCCCTGCCCCTGACTGAATAGCACTACACCCAGTCAAAACTCATCTAGAGTTGAAAACTGCCAGCAGCTGGCCAAATGATGATGATTCTGGTTGCCCATATAAAGACAATTCATGCAGTTTTATCTCAGTGTAATTTACATCCCATTGTATGTGCTTCACAGGATGGCGTGAACTGTGAACACTTGTATTATATATTGATACAGTATGTTAATGCATAAGTGGATGGCCAAAGAAAGACTAATGAGACTCATAAAATATAAACAAGTGTTGGTCAGAGAGGATTTTTGGCATCTTTCACAATGAGCTGCTCATGCTTGAGGAAAGACTGAGCTTGTCCTGGAAAAAAAATCTACCATATGCAGAGGCAGCAGGCATGTTGCATCACAAAATTTCCCCATAAAACACTCCTTGTGTTATAGGAACTGCAATAATCTGTGGAAGATGAACAAGAAGATGCCAAAAAACAAACAAGACATTAACCAAGCTCCATGACAGGGATTTCTCCAACCAAATATGGTCAGAACTAACTTTAAACATTTCTTTAAATTAAACAAGAAGTGTACCCATTTTCCTTTAAGAACTCTCAAGACAGTAAGGAATATTTAGCTCTCATTAAATATGCAGTGCAATTTCTAAGCTTCTTGATGGCAGCCATAATTGAAATAAAAACAAGGAGGTTTTGGAAATACTGAGCCATTCAAAATACAAATGCTGTGAAATGTCAGTCAGTATCTTTTTCCATTCAGTATCAAAATTCACCAGAGACCCCTGGTGGCCCAGTGGTTAGCGTGCAGGACTTTCACTGCTGCGACCACGGGTTCGAGTCCCCGGTCTCCTGGCCTGATGGAGGTCGTTAGCCCTGTGAGGCCATCCATCTATGAGAAGGACACTCTAAACAAACCTACGTCCTGAGGACCTCACTGCCATTGTCCAAGCTTGCTTGGCCCCGGCAGATGAACCTTAGGATTAAAGGGTGGGCTCAGTTCAGCGCAGGCTGTGTCTCACCTAAAAAATCCATTGCGCAGGCTGGAAAGGTAAAAAGACCTTTCCCCAAATCTTCGTTCGCGAAGATGGGCCATTATTATATCAAAATTCACCAACTTAAAGACAGTTCAGCACTTGGAATTCAAAAGGTGAACTTTTCACCACATATAAATTATGGAATAGAATTTCATTACCCATGCTCTTGTGAGTTGTCTGTTGGTGACATGGACGTTGATTACAAAACAAGAGAGGAGGTCTAACTGTAGTCCCATAAAGCACTCCTAAAATAAATTTTTATAGAAACCCAAATTTTTAACTATCACTAATCCAAACTTCAAGCTCTGAAAAATCTATTGAAAATTCCTATGCAACGGATTATACTTTTACTGTCTTATAGCTTCACCCACTCTCTGTCTTATCTTCTCATTCAAGCTGAACTCAACAGTGATGTTTGCATCCCACTCAGAGAGGTTGTCAGAAGAATAGTGTACCTTAATTTGGATTTTGAGGATCATCCTGAACAAACCATGGAAGGTGTCTGTATTTAGAAATGGACTCTACATCCAGCTCAGTTATGCTGGAGTCCTTGTTCTTTACATAAGGCCTTCTAAGGGACAAGTTTTGTCTCTCCTTTCAAGGCTGGCATGCAACTACAAGAGAAAGAACCAAGGAAAGACACAAAATTGGGAGGTATTCCATCTCCTGTGCAGCTTCCAAACACTTGCTGCTGAAAATGTCAGGAAGGTCCAGAAGATGGCAAGCAAAGAAAAATTAAAGCTATATTAAGACAAAATATTTGATTCATTCCATCATTGAAGTTTTCCATGACATAAAATCCCTTGAGCTGAGAGAACAAAGTTTTAAAAAGGCAAGGCTCCTGCCGCATGGATGTTAAGATGGAAATCTTAACACATTCATCATATAATGCTAGAGCTTGTAATACTTTCCATGGGAACTGCACAATTTGGTACCAAGCCAAAATACTTTAACTATTTGTTCCAAAGTTTCAAAAAGTGACTAGTGATATGACAGAGACTTTAGTTTCAGAAAATCGTGTCATTCTAAGGGCATATCAGGTTGGACACCAACAGAAACCAAGACATTTTTCACGCTAGGAACATTTCAAAAACTGTAGTGTTGGTTTTAGTCTGATCAATTTTCTGAGTATAACCCTTTGCCTCTGTATATAATAAAATTTCTGCTTACAGTCATTATGCAGTCAACTACTCACAATCAACATCATGTTATCAGTATTCTATTTAACATGAAAATGAGTACATTAGCAAAAAAATCAGGGAATTGATTCTTTCTGTGCTGTACCTCTCAATTTGAATCTTTTTTTATCTAAAGAAAGGTTCAGTATATCTGTGGAAGGATGGTGAGACACTGATATTTCTATTTAATCCACACCTGTAAAATAAGGGTAAACAACTTCAATGTCAGTATTTCAGCAGTAGAATTTGTTTGTTGTGAATAACCTGACAGAGGTTATGATAACACATAGCCAAAGCAAGAGGTGGACCAAAACATATTATACATTTTGTAACTACACACGCAGGCTTTATTATGGTCATCATAGATACAGGCGTAATTTTTGGAACAAATCATTTGATGAGCTGTCCAGCATTTTATCCCTAACTCCAATCCAAAATAGTGATAATGGCAAGTAATCCAAACTCTTCACTAGAAAAAACAAACTTAGAGATAGAGCTCTGGAAAACTCCTAAAGTAAATTAAAGATTAAACAAGGGTGTTGTAATTGCTTTAGTGTCTGTTGGGTGAAAATTATTTCCATTTCATGTAATGAATTCATAATACTAGAAGAAATTGCTGTAAGCTGAAATGTGAGTGCCATTCAGTTCACTGTAAACATGATTTGTTTTCAACTTAACCATTCTGGTGCCAAGTTAGGGGAAACGATGTCAAGCAGGCATTACAATTCATTTCTCAGGTTCTCCATTCCCAGGACTTTTAAACTCTGTATATCAAAACACAGAAGAGGTTTCCTTTGCTTCAGGATGAAAGTGTAATTGGTACCAAAGGAGTGAGTAAGTGGTCAGGTACTTTATCCAAAAGACTGTATGTCTTTTACACATGGTGTAAAGAAGAAAGGTCTGGTGTAAAGAAGAAAAGTACTCCAGTGGTTACAACAGCAACCTGTAATACTGTGGAGCAGAACCTGATGCTTCTTCTGCTTCACATTTTCTTGGTCACATCACATAACACTTAGGGCCAGACTGAAAAGATACTTGGATGTAATGGCTCTTAAGAGTGCTGTGCCTGCCTTTCAAGTACCCAACTGCAAGAATTCAATGACACTGAGTTAGACTTTAGGTTCTAGAGGTATCCTCTGTGAAAGGCTTGTTCTAACCAAAGTAGACCACTAGACCAGCTCAGACTGGTTGGATGCAACTTCACAGACAGACGGAAACTTTAGATGAGCTCGTTCAAAAGCATTCCAGAGAGGAAAGCCTAATACTACAGTGTAGAGCATAAATATGGCAGATACATGTATGGCTGTGACCATTGTACCAACCATGTAACTTCAATAAAGCCATGACAAATCTACTCCTACTTAAAAGATCTTGTCTTCCTATGGTTTAACACTGAACATGGTAGTGGCACTAAGTAGATGGTTGGATTTGATGATTTTAAAAGACTTTTCCAACCTTAACAATTCTATGATTCTATGAAATTTGGGATTTTACAACACAGGCAACAACCTGTGTTGTTTGGTTCAATATAAACTTGACTGGCACAGTAGTTTGTAAGAGCCTTGCAGGACCAGTTGGCAAAGGCCTGACACATAGTTGTTGGAGCACACATGGCTGTAGATTGTGTCCCCTTAACTGTATAAACACAGTTTAGATTTTCACAAGTTTTACTGAGAGAAATAGGACTATAAGAGCGGCACCAACAAGAGCTGCCATTTTAACAGAGCTTACATCAGTGAGATACAAAGGAAAGCCTCAGAATTTATTTTCTCTTCCAGACTGATCTCTTTTCAGTCTGAATTTGATGCATACAAAAACTGGATTTAAAGTCCTAAATCTCTATATGTGTGTGTACATACATACACATGTAGCTCATGTGTTCAGCTAGTGGAGCCAGGCTGTACTCAGTGTATCCACGTCTGTCACCCATGTTAACAGAGGTAGTGTTCACCTTTCCCACCAAAGCAATGTCACTTTTAAGACAAATGAAACATTCAGAAGATCCAGTGAAAGGAAGTGGAAAGTTTCACACTGGGTGGATCTGTGATGAAAATATTCACTTTGAAAAGAGAGGAATGTGGTTCTCCCAGGCATGACACTGCTGCCAAAACTGTTAGCAGGTTTGACAGTGAATAGTCAAAGGACAAACCCCACAATTAACTTGTGTTAGCTGGGATCAGATTCCCATCTCCCAGATAAGAAATTCTTAATGTGTGAGCCTGAAGATCAATTACAAGTTTGTATGACTGAAGGGAGGAAGGATATTTTAGTAAACCAGTTCCATGTCCTAGGTGAGCCCAGAGGGTATAGGAGGTGGTGTTGAGACAGCCACAGTGTGAGAACTGTGTAATCTATCTTTTGAGAAGGGAAATCTGAGTGTTTGGATGAGATCATCCACACCAAAGTGAGCCTACAGCAACTCTACAGGCATTAAGAGGCAATAAGTGGAAAATGGCTGCAGCTCCTTGCTAGAGATGAAAAAGAAAAAAAATCAAAATTAGACCAGTTTTAAATCACACCTCCAAAGGATACTAAATCACCTCAAAAGGTATGTAAGGATTACCCATTCTCTTTTTAAAAAAGAGGCAGGAACCAAAAAATTCTTCAGGATTCCATGTGTAAAAGTAGGAGTAATATCTGCAAGTTAGCAATGATGACCAGTCTCCTACATAATTTGGTGGAAGTTTTATTTCAAGTCATCTACAGCAATACTAGACAGTGTGGTAGGGAATAAATTACTTGCGATTAAATAAAAGTGAGAGTTAGACAAATAACATAAGAGAGCTTTTTCATCTCTGATTTCTTTGTTTCTACAAAGATTATGAAAAAAAAAATTAAACCTCTGGCACAATAGTTTATATACCCATGTATGAGATATTAAAATCTGTGTTTCAAAACCATGCAAACCAGAATTCCTGGCCAGCAAAATTTTGTTTCTGTTATTACATAAAATACAAATATAACAGACCTTACTCTGAAATGACGCAGAAGTACCGGAGTTAATTCCTTATGTGTCCAGCTGAAGAAAGGAAAGATTTAAAACATTCAATTCAAAAATTCTGAATTAAAATAGTTTCTCTTGGCCCAAAGACACAATAGAGTTTTGACTTCAGAACTCCAGCATAAAGGATAACTACAGGGAGGAATATGATCTTAGAGACATGTTAGAGCCCATCTATGGAGTAAATCAGACTTTGGTCTTACGTGTCTCTCAACTACTATCAGAGGAACATTTCTGATGTGAGCACTCACTCCTTCAAATGTATACAGTTAGGTGAGATGAATTTGCAACCAAACATTAGCCTGTTTTGTATTATCAACATGAAGTTATTGCTCCAGATTTCATGGGGTTAGCTTCCTATAAACTGAATGGGTAGTATTCCAGAAAATCATCATGAAGGAAACAGTATGCTAGAATGAGGAAAAAAAATGCTTTACAGTGGATTCTGCGAGACTTTCACTGTCTTGCCTTTTAAAGGTCATATTTAGCATATATTTTTATATTTTCTTCCAGAGGTTTGAAGAGCTCTGCTACACCATTCTTTAGAAGAGAGCACAGCACATTTACTAACTGTCATGACACTGTTACAATCTACAAGAAGAGTAAATTCTTGTCAAACAAGATTCTGACCCCCTGAGGTTGGTCTTTCTGCATGTGTATCAGATATGACTTTCCTCATTAGCCCTATCCACCCCATTTTCAGGTTCCTGGGCTTATGCTCCACAGCTACTTTACCACATTAAACTCCACAGCAAACTGTAGTAATTGAAACAGGTCCTGAGACAGACAAACATGACAGTCAGAAAATTTGTATAACAATTTCTTACTGAGGCAGAAGAGATATGGCAGTAACTTACTGTGTTAGACTGATGAGGTACAGTGGATGAAGAGGATACTTCAATAAGGCACTTCGTGAGACAGGATCCTTCTCACCCTGAGGATTGTGACAAGGCATATCAGACATTCAGGGTGACAGTGTTGGCAAATCAATTGACATTTTACCAACGAAATAAGGTCTCTCTCATGTTCTGTGGGTTATAATGGTCATACACAAATTAGTTGCACACAAATACATAAATGAATATCTGTGTTATCGATGGGTATGCCCAAGGAAATACTTTCTGTGCTGGTTTCAGAATGGTACCTTTCAAACCTGCTAGTCATCTTACTTGGCAAGTTAAGGACAAGAAAATGCTAAAAAATTGATGACAAGATCAGGGTTTGTAATAGTGTTTATTTAATTCTAATATTAACAATGTTAACTTTCCACATTGATTTCTACATACATAAATGTGTTTTCTAATTATTGCAGTTAGTTAATTTAGTATTATAAGAAACATTGAAGAACCAATTCTAGAAATACAGAAATCACATAAATGGCTTCTGAGCAGGAGTGAACAGAAGTCACTTCTCTCCTTCAAGACAGTATAGAGAGTAACTTCTATAACTAGCTCAACAGCTACTCCAGGATCAACTGGATTAATTCTATATGTGCACTTTTTCATTTATGTGTATATATACAAAAATAAAACATGTTTAACAAGTGCATATATTCAGAGACCTGGAAAATAACAATTTTTCTGAGTCAGAGCAAATTTTGAATAGATCATTCTTCGTGTCATAATGTTAATATGTCAAATGCCAACATGCTGATTTCAGATACAGATTTACAGCCCTGGTGTTTCTGAAAATACAACAAAAGTCAAGTCCTGGCAAGTATAAGTATGGTACACACTAGATGAGATGAATACCAGCTGCAAAGATTAAGGCACAGCTTTGATACAGGCTCAGATGTCAGCATCAGGATATGGTGGGAAGTTGCACACATTAAGGTCATGGCTTACATCTGGGTAACAGACTTTCCAATAAAGAGTGAGCTCCTCCCTGCTTCTGTTCCAGTTTGAAGGAGATGGAAATGGAAGATTATTAGCATACAAAAGAGTCTTCAAATAAATGCTGCCATCTTCATCTCTCAATCGCAAGAGTTCCTGTTCAAGTTGTGCTTGCTGGATACTGTAGCCGAGTCCTGCATGTTAGTCACCTTACATTATGAATCATTTTACAAAAGCCATAACACTGATCCCATTTGTCACAGGTGGTGCATATTTGGCCATGTCCCATGGCCATGGCCTAATTCTGGAAGAATTCTGAAAGAATTTACAACAGATTAACTTGTCCAACAATTATGATTTAAAAAAGAAGTAAAAAAATGTTGATTTATGAACTGCTTCATTCAAACTTAATTGCAACCACTGTGAAATACACCATGAATTAATTCAAACACAGCTGCACTTCTAGTTACCCTACTTTAGACCAATGCAAAACCTAATACCTGTTCTGTGCTTTTACACAGCCTATATGTACAAGCGGGACAGCAAGACTGAATTTTCCTAATATCTGAAAGAAGGGCATTTCTTCCCACAGGTCTTTCCCAAAGTCAGTAAAAATGGGGAAGAAAGTATATGTGGGAAGAACAATACAGTGAAAAGTTAGCAAGAAGAGAAAATGAAACAGAGCTAAGTTCATTTTTGTACCATCCCTCTTCCTTCCACATGTCTCTGTGTGTCTATGCAGGTATGTCCATGCAGGGGAGGAACAAACTGATCAAACAGGTCCCCTTCCAAGAGCAGTTCTTCAGGAAGCAAAAGGCTGAAAATTCTAGCCAACACCAATGAACACGCTATTTACACTACACATTAAAATCCACCTCCCAGAATCTGCAGATACATAGTAATGGACACCTGCAAGATTTTCACCCAGAAGTATTTTCAAGAGACTAGAAAAATATGTTCATGACACCAGCGGCTTTGAGGTTGTACCTGTACTTGCACACTGAGCAGGAACCCCTCTCTGATGCTGAGGTCAGACAGTCAGGCTCCACCCTAACCACCAAACCTTCTTACCATCCAAAACAGGGTTGTCACACCCAAAATAAGGATGAGAAAGGTTCCCTGTCTGTGCTAACTCTAAGACATACCTGAGAGCTGTCTGAAAGCGTGAATTGACCCAATGTGAGATCAACTGGAATAAAAAGTTACCAATACAGGCAGTGGTATCCCAGCAACCAGGGGCATGGTCTGGCGTTTGAAGAACTTTAGAAAAAGCATCCCAGGAAATACCACAGCAGATATACACGAGCTTGACTCATATGCCTGGTTGGTTCCTTTTTATTTAGCTGGAGTATCATTTTCTGAAATACCAAAGTACTGTTAGTGTCGCTTTTCTGCAAAATATGGTGTCAAAAAACCTACAAATGCTGCTTATGCTCACCAGAAGGCAACCCCCCCTTCCAGATACACACTTTATCCCTCCACCTCCAGTCTCCCTCCTCTGGGTCAAGTAATTCCAAAGAAGAGATGTGCCCAGCTCTACATCCTGTCCTCCCCAGGGCAGAGCAGCTCCAAGCCCAACTCACACACACACAGATGAACATTTCACAGAGCAATACAAACAAATGTGACACAATGATGAGAATAAACCCTCAGCAAGAACAGTTCTTGGACCTGAGATGCTGTCAGGCAACATGACCTATAGGGCTGTGCTGCTGAGATGAAAGGGCTCTATGGCAGCCCCAGATAAGAGTCAAACATGACGGCTTGTTACAAGTAGTCAATGCCAAAACCAGGAAGAAAGATGCATGAGAAGCCTGGCTTCATGAAGATCATAAGGATGCAGAGCAGGAGTCCTGGTCAATGGTTAGAGACCACAGCTGCTGACGCAGCCTAAAATGACACCACCGTGAAAGATGACTGACCAAAAACATCTGAGATGCAAGATATATGTGTACATGCTGTGCATGAAAAGAGGCACACAAGGTGCACTACGCCAATGAGTATGGACATTTGAGACCCTAGGACTGCCAGCTGACCCTGATGATGTGCTCCCTGGGCAAAGAGCCACAATGGCATCAAGGCATGAGAAGGCCTACAATGCAGAAGACTGATGACACGAACTACACAGCACCAAAGACACAGGTTGGAACTGCCCTGCCTATTATAGGCTTATGTGATGCTGAAAGGAACCCCTCCCCTTACCTGATCAAGGGGCCTGTCCCACTATGGCTCTCTACCCTACACTAGCTTTAAATTCCCTCCCTGTGGTTCTGAACCTTTTGCCCTTCTCCCAGCCCCTGGTCTCACAACTTAGCTTTCAGAAAAAAAAGGGTCCAAATCTACCCTGAATGAAAAAGAATACGTGGGATGGATGGGATGTTCCTGCGGTTGCTATTTTCTGCTTTGGCAGCTGCAAAAAACAGACCAACACCAAAATTTAGACAGGGATAAAAGCATTGCATGGTGCAAAATGGATACCCCTTTCCCTCAGAAGCACCATGGCTCTGCACTCACCAGCTTGTTCCAGACTCTGGTGCTGCAGCTGCCAAGGCTTGTCGTATCTGAGATACTAAGAGAGAAAACTACCATTGTGCTTGAGAAGAATCATCCCCATGCTTCTCCTTGTTGCTGTCCTGGCTCACCTCAAATGCTCATTGGATTTCAAAGGCTCTCTACACATCACCTGCAAAATCAAAAGGTACGTGCTTGAAAGCATTGCTGTGTAATACTTGGCTATTAGGCACTGACACAGCTGAACACCATCTCACCTCTTCACATTATCTCATTGACATGTGGCTTCAACCCTCTGAGACTGACTGCACGACCTGAAAAAAAAACAAAAAAAAAACACACAAAAAAAAAAACAACAAAAAAAACCCCAAAAGACACATGCTGCATTACTGTGTGAAACTACAACCTGTCCAATCTACCCACTGTGATTCCTGTCTCCCACATCTGAAATTTCTAGCCCCAACTTCATATGTCATTATAATTTTATGTAAAGGACCGAGTAACGCACAGTCAATATGGGTTTTTTTCCTACTGACTGCACTGATAAACTGTGCTGAGGTCTCTCCTGTTCATCTCTCTTGTGGTCCTGGTGCTTCCATCTATAGGGGACGTATCTCAAAAGTCATTAAAAAACCAGTTGAGTCAAATCTCAGCAAATGAGTAACATACGGATGTTCCATAAAGAACAGATGGGTGAAATGTTTAAAATGTTAGATACTATTTATTATTTTTATTACACATCCACCATTAAAGGGCTTACTGTCTTTTTAATAGTCCTAATTTATTCAGGCAAGGGACAAGTAGGGTTTACTTAACTTAGATACTCAGTTTGTCCCTACCACATCTGCCCTAAAAACAATTTACTGAATGTTAATTTCAAGTGACTTGCAAGAGAGAGGTAAATTAAATACCAACTTAATGACAGGGAAATTTTCATATGGCCACTGTGTACCTTTGCAATGAATGCACACTTTCATGAGTAGAGAGGCTGATACTTTTAAATCTAAATTTAGAGAAGTAGTGTATTTCTTTTACAAAGTATGAGTTGATTTCTACTCTGGAAGCAGACAGCTGGTTCTCAGGAATAAATATCTATCACTTTCCACCATTACTAATTTTCAAGAGTGTTGCTGCTGTTTTCATGTAGTTAAAGAGCATCTGACCTCTGTTGATCTCTGTGGTCCACTTTGAAGTGCACTGGTGGCCAGTTATTACTGTTTACATGTATTTATACAGTTTGAGGGTTAAAGGGAAAGTAAGTCTTTTTAGTGCTAGGTGATGTACAAATAAAAATGAAGGATGGTCCAAGAAATAGCTGCAGTCCAGGAATGGCATCAGAATCTGATGCTCTGTACAGTTTCTAAAAAGAGAAAACAAACTAATAGTATTATTCTAACAGTAGAACCATGCATATCTATTTTAGCTATTTACAGACTAATTTCAGCAACAGTGAAGGAAAAGTTTCAAAGGCAGAAAGGTCACATAGAAACCCTGCCATGGAGGAAAGCCTGTGTAAGTCATGTGCCAAATTTCTTTCTTATCTTCATATTTTTATCCCCACAGCTCTACAGGAGTCACATTGCTTCCCCAGGAGAACTGCCATATCTGAAGTGAAATGTTGACACTGTTTAACACTTGAGCCATCATACACATTATGTATGAACAAAAAGTTAGTAATAGAAGGCAATTAAAACTACAAAAAGGTTTGAATTGGCAGAAAAGAATTAATCCTAGAGTCACATGATTGGAAACAGCACTTCTTTTCTCTGCCAATGCTGGCTGTTTTCCCAAATTATATTTTTACAGCAATTTGTCCAGGCTACTTTCAAGAGCTCCAAGTTATCAGAACTTTTAGCTCTTTTCAGAAACACTAAAACCATCTCAAAACTACTACAAATTTCAGAATTGTGTCCTACATCTTTTAAAAGTGTCTACCTCAATCCCAGGAATGTCTTCCCACCTTTGGAGAAAAAGCTTTTGGACCTGTCTCCTTCTGTCCAAGAGAGATCCCTCACCCTTTTCCCTCAGAGACCATTTGATGAAGTTAGGATGAGCGGGCACAGGGTTGGGCCTTGATGTGTTCCATAGTCACTCAGGCCATTTCTGTGGTTAGGGAGGATGGGCATCCTGGACTTGGCCCAGACCAGAACAGTTCACAGCTCCTCTGGGCCTTGCTGAAGCACTCATTTTCCTGGGAGCTGGACTCACAGAAGATACTTTTAAAACCTTCCTAAGTACCTGGTCTGCATCTTTGGATGGCTAAACGGCTTCAGAAAGTAATTAGGTCTGTTAGTGTCCCTGTGTTCATCCCAACCGACTTCAGCTGTAATCAACAGGGAGAGAAGTGCAGTCAGAAGACGATGAATCCCATCAAAGTAGATGTCTATACTCTCATGGGGGAAAGCCTGTGACTTTCCATAGATAGGCTGGAAAAACAGCTAAGCTTTGAAGACTGATTTTGAGGCGGTTGGATCCTGTTAAGATCCCTCAATTTCAGCTCCCTACCAGTAAAACAGAGATAACCTTCTATCCCACCTGGGAGACATGAAGAAAACTCCATACATATATTGCAATACTTAAAAACATAAAATAGTATAGCTGTCACTATGTCACTGTCACTGTGCTGCTGCAAGGTAAGACACACAGATAATGGTCCAAACAGCAAATCAGCAGCCCCTGCAGCTGCTGCAGAAGCACTTTCTGTAACACCACACTGTGCACAGGAGCCTAACAAAATATAGAACTCTTAAGCACCTCATCCCCGTCACAACCATCATCCCTCCAGTGTCTGTTTTCACTTTATTATAAGACAGCACAGCCCTGTCAGCCATCAAAGGATCTCACCTGGGTCTTCACTATATGGACATCAGCATCTCAGGTTGGCTGCCTCTCAAACGTGGCTGTCCTCTGCAAAATGGGATTCATTAAGTGAGCTGTCCAAGTAGTCTGGAACACATTAAGGTAAAAGGAAACCATGTTGTACAATGAATTTTCATCCACTGAAATATGTTACAGTGCTTATCAGGTATTTGTGTAAGCTGGCTCTATGGTAATATCAAGCTGATAACAATTCGCAAGTCCATTAACTGCTGTTAGGCAACAGGAAAAGCAAGCATGTTGAAAAAAGCAGCCACACAGAAACAAGGAATTCCTGGTTTAAAAAGGCCATTTACATGTTAAGTGAACTGCTTCTGTTGAGCAGATATATATAGAAAAAGGTAGTGCTTTCTGGTGCAGCTAAAATGACTGTTCTGGATATTGAATCTTTCTTTGTATTTAATTATAGAATTATTAAGGTTGGAAAAGACCTCTAAGATCATCAAGTCCAACCATCAAACCAACATCACCATCATGTTCAAGTGCCATATCTTCATGGTTTGGGGACACTTCCACACTTTTTGAACACCTTATTTTGGACCAGACTTCTCCAAGCTTCTTTCAATAGCCTCTATTGATCATCTTACAAGAGATAATTTCATATTACGATTCTTCACATTTCACGATTTTATAGACTCTTCTGAGGAGTTTCCAGGCTGATATATCTTAGTCTGTTTATTTGTTTCTCCTAGAGAAGAATATCCCTATCTTTGACTATTTTTGACCATTTCTAATGCCTTTTTTGTACCTCTTTTAAAAATTTCTTTTACTATCTCTATTTATCTAGTGAAATAGGGTGAAGGAATGAGAAATTATATAGTGTATTCACTATGAGGGCACATCATAGATTTGTACAGAGGCATAATGATGCCTATTTTGTTTGTTAAGCCATGCTAAAAAATCCTTAGACTTCGTTTTCTTTCTCAGGTTTGATTACTGCTCTGTGATAACCCCACAACCTCATTTTTGCGCAGAAATAGCAGTTCCAAGTTCATCACTGGATGCATAAATACAAGATTGTTTTTCTCTTGTGAATGACTTTATGCTGCATGGAACTTTTTCTATGATTTCATTGTCCAGTAATTTAGTGCCATGAGATCCTTCTATAATTCTTTTTTGCTGCTCTTATTAGCAACTTGTCACATCACCCCCTTTCTAGATCCTTATTGAGTATATTGGACATGATCAGCCCTAACATGAGCCCTCCCAGAGCAAATAGCACAAGGCCCTTGGTTAGCTGTAAGTGATGTCAGAATCACACAGATTCATGGAATGGTTGGGGTTGGAAGGAACCTCTGAAGATCATCAAGTGCAACCCCCCTGCTAAAGCAGCACTTACAGCAGGTGATCATAAATGTGGACTTATGTTTGTAGAAATATATCATCAAATTTCCATACCACTAAAAGGCCTGGAAGTAAGCATGTTTTAATTGTTACAGCTCTAGTACTGCCCTGAAAATCCCCTTAATAGCTCTTAAAATGACAGATTTAATTGTAGACACAAAAATATTTCTGTCAAATTGGTAAAAAATTGTTCATGTTGACCCAAGAGAGAAATTTCTTTAGCTGTGAGAGTTAGAGCACTGTACAGATTCATTTTGGATAGATTCAAATTTAGTATTTTGGTATTCTATAGTAAATTCTTCCTAGCTGATTCTGTGGTGAATCCAGGCACCCTGTTCAGAGTCACCAGGCTTTTTCCTGGTTAAGCATTTATGCTTTAACAATGTTTAGCCAGCTTTACCTATATCCTTATCCACTTTTACAATACTGCACTCTGCAAAATCAAATTGGATTTGAAAATGATCCTTGCTATGAACGGCAAAACCTGCATTTATTAGTCTAATATTCCTAAAAAATTTAATATGAGAAGAGGAAAGATTTTCAATCTGACTGTTAAAGTCAAGTGATTGAGACTCATTATGGCACATGGCCCCTGCCTTTTAACAAGTCAGAGTTTTCAATGATTTCAGAAGTCATTCAAGCATGAAAAACAGATGAATTTTAATTCCCACTTCATTTGATGTTATGTGATACTGTTTTTCACTGTACCTCAGCCAGTATTCTTCTAGCTTCAGATAAAACATATTAGGATCACGTTTCTCTTACAGAAATTATTCCCTATGCAGTAAGCATGGAACATGTTGGGTGGTTGTTAAAAGGGCAAAAGCCACAAAGTATTGCAGTTGTGAGATACCTGGGGAATTTTAAAAACTTTTTAATATTTGAGAGAGTCTCTGTTCAGGAATAATTGTCACAAAGTTAGTTGATAGCTGAATGAATAAATGAATGATGAATACAAGGGCCCCTTTAGATCTCGCAGCTGAACAAAGATCAGTGTCCAGAAGCAAAGCAAAGAGGTCCTGTCACAGAGTGTTAACAAGAACACAGGATGCAGAGAGTTTAGACCAGTCATCTAGTTTTTATCCATGTGTTAACCCCAAATATGTGTACATTTGGAACACAAAGAAAGAACATAACATAAATTAACTAACATCTCGCTGACCGAAAATAAAACATCCAAATGAAGCTCTGAGGATAGTATACTGGTAACAGAGACACTCTTCAGCAACTGATTAAGACCACTCAAACAAAACATCTATATTCGAGCAAAACAAAAGGGTGCACTCAAACTCAAAGGTATTTAAATGAATACCTTCTCAATTATGCTACTGTCTGTACATAATTTCTTATTTCAGATCTGTGATCCATAATTCACCAAATGTACAGCACTTGGATGAATTCTTGACACAGGCAGAGTTTAACCTCTGCTCTCTATTTAAATACAAGGTTAAAATGTTTTGTAGAGTAAGGCTTAGTCTAAACTAATTCCATACATATTCCTCTAACTGCAAATCCAGGTTTTGAAGAATAGCCATTCACACAAATCTCAAAGTGCCTCATCCTCTCCCCTGTCCTATAGTGGTTAGGCTCCCATGTACCTGCAGTAAAAAAAACAAAAATCTTTGCAAACTACAGAAAAGTAACTATCTCCACTACCTGGTACATGGTGAGAAGTATTATGCACATCAGATATCAATATTAACAGACTACCAGAATAAGCTGTCCCACCAAGGAGTTCTCACTGAAAAGTAATCTGTATCAATGGTTTCCAAATTGTGGTCTATGGACAGACAATGCGTATTTCATCAGTAGAAAGTGATCCACACCTGGTCTGTGAAACCATGATGAGGAGCAGATGAGTTCATAACAGTCCACAGAGCTTCTCATAGATCCACAGTGTTATAGCTGCTGTTCTGCACCATTGCATCTTTGTTTTAAAAGAAGATTGTGTTTTCTCCAGGCAACAAAAGGCTTGCTGACATAAATACATAAAAGGCTACTGAAAATGAGCATGGAACCAACTGTTCTCTGCATCTGGTATGGTCAGAAAAAAAACAAAAGTTGGGAAAGTAAGACTAAATATTAAAGAAAATTTTCTCTTGGTAAAGTTAATACCGGAATAAGCTGCCTGCAGAAACTGTAGACTCTCCACAACTGAAGTCGTTCATCACAGACTGGACAACATTTGTCAGAAATTGTATAGGTTTGGCTGATCCTGACACTAAGGAAAAGAGTAAGATTAGGAAAGATCTCATGATAACTTACATCTCTGTCCACATTTTTAGACAGTTAAAAAAAAAGAAATTACCACCCAACTGCTAATTTCAAACAGTCTTCCTTTTCCTATGGAAGAGGATCTTCACCTATGTCAGGGCAATCCCAAACATGGATACAGGCTCGGCAAAAAGTGAATTGTGAAGAGCCCTGTGGAGAATTCCTTGGGGGTACTGGCAGATGAAAACCTGAACATGACCTGGCAGTGTGTGCTTGCAGCCCAGAAAGGCAGCTGGCAGCCTGGGCTGAATCAAAAGAAGTGCGGCCAGCAGGTTGAGGGAGGTGATTTTGGTGCTCTACTCTACCCTTGTGAGACCTCACCTAGAGCACTGCGTCCAGCTCTGGGGTCCTCAACATAAAAAAGACATGGACCTGTTGGAGCAGATCCAGAAGGCTACAAAGGTTATCAGGGGGTTGGAGAACCTCCCATATGAGCACAGGCTGAGAGAGGTGGGACTGTTCAGCCTGCAGAAGAGAGTGCTCTGAGGTGACCTTATATCACCTTTCAATACCTAAAGGGGGGCTACAAGAGAGCTGGACAGGGTCTTTTTACAAGGGCATGGGACAGGACAAGGGGTAATGGCTTTAAACTGAAAGACGGTACATTTAGATTTAGATTTAGATTTAAATTTAGATTTAGATTTAGATTTAGATTTAGATTTAGATTTAGATTTAGATTTAGATCAGCCCACAACGGAGGAGTTATAAGGTTTAAGTTTAAGGTCCCTTTCAATTCAGGCCATTCTATGATTCTATGATGTTAGGAAGGCATTCTTTCCTGTGAGGGTGCTGAAGAATTGGAACAGGAGTCACAGAGAAGTTCTGGATGCCCCATCCCCAAAAGTGTACAAATCCAGGTTGGATGGGACTCTGAGAAATCTGATCCAGTGAAAAGTGTACCTGCCCATGGCAGAAGGATTGGAACTAGGTGATCTTTGAGGTCCCTTCCAACCCAAACCATTCCATGACTTTATGATTCTCTATTTCTTGCCATTTCTGTCATGCTGAGAATAGACAGAATTCAACAAAGTAAAGAAATTTGTTGTATTTCAGAAGGTTCCAATACTTATTTGCTTCTGACCTTTGCCTAGACAGCAAATCCCATTAGTGCTAAATCCACCACATTCATTTAATAACTAACAGCTTTTCTTCTTGCCAAATCTCTGAGACTTTTTTCCCCCTTCTGTTGGAAGCAGGGAACCCAAAATAAGCAGTAGAAGTTTAGAGGCATTTACTACCCCTATTAAAGGAGAGTGATTGTTGGAATTAAGAAATACGCATATCTACAGGGGAAGATAACCTTCACGGATGTCCTGAGCATTTGCTTATCCCGAAAAGAGCACTGCATTTGTGCTGACACCATGCGCATCTTTCAGCCTTCAACCCTCTCTCTATGACTGCAGAATTGCAGACAAAGCAGCCAGAACCAGACTTCTTTCCATGGTGAGTTAATTGAGGAGGAAAGGGCTCATTAGAGTTCACTTTCTGAACTCACATTCAGGAGCAGAGAGTTTCCAAGTGACTCTTTGCAAGCAGCCAGGCTCTGACAGCAATTATGTTATGAGTTTTGACTGGGTAAACAGTCAAGAAGATTTCTGATGTGCCACAAAATTGGAATACCAAGATAAAACACACAGGCTGAGAGGACTGAAAGGGAAACAGATGCAACCAAGAAGTAGTTTGCCATAATTTCCCTGCAATATATGAACGTACTAAGATATACATATATACATATATATAATAAAAACATATAAATATAAATAATATAGTAATATATAATATATAAATGTGTACATAAATAATAATGTACATAATAATAAATAATATATAATAATTTATAAATATACTTAGACATATAAACACATAGATACAATCCATATATACAAATATATATGCACATATACATATATGTGTATATATCCACTCATATATGTGTATATATTCACTAATTTATATATACACATACCTACTGTATATGTGTATATGTGTATATATATATATATATTATGTTTAATGCTCCTTCCAGAACATAATAACTTTGCATTGCATGACAGTGATGTTTTGGGACTGGAATATGCAGAATGATAGAGCAAGGTGTGCTGTCCCTCCCCTCCGGCATCCGCATGTCATAGACATAGTTCTAGACATTATTCATCATAGTCATGAGTTGCAGAGTCAAAAATGATTGATGATGACAGTGACACAGACGCTGACATGCACAGCCTCACTCTGTTTTTTCCACACATTCCCAAAGCAGAGGAGGAAGAGCTGGAAGTTGTATAGGGGCTCATCACAGCAGGCAGGACATGGCTACAGACTTCAGCCCTCTGGAGATTCTTGGCCGAGGTGGAGGCTGTAGAAAGTCCTGGGCTTGATTCCATGAGTGACAGCAACTGAAGATTGTTTCAGTTTGACCACAATACAGCTGAGTCTCATCTGCAGCTCTGAAACTGTTGCGGGAAAAAAGTGAATTTCCTTGAACCTTATGTCTGCTTGGACACATCACCCAGTGGGGGCTTTTGGAATGATTTTATGGAATTTTTGACCTTCTACCACAGACCAGAACCTTGCTGTGATGGATACGGACGTCTCTGTACTTTTTAATGTAGCCTAATCCCAAGATAAGGACTCCTAAACAAAGTTGTACATATACCATAAGGCATATTTAGTTGTCTAGATGGAAGTTTTCAGTTGTTAGAACTCCCGCCATTGATTTTAAAGTACAGACTGATTCATGGTCTGAACCCTTACAAATGAATACACTTACAAGCAAACATATTTAAGAGGCACTAGCACAATTTGCACAAGGCTTATAATTTATGTCACATGTTGTTTCCTTACAATAATATAAAATTAATATAAAATACAAAAATTACAAAGCGATTCTCATGTATTGCACTCTAGGCTTCTTGGAGCGTGTTCATAATGCTCTATCCACATGTATGCTACAATGATGTCATAGGCAGGTTGTGATTTTAATAAGGCCCATACAATACTCAGGAGGGCTAAATATGTGAGGTTGTAACAAACAAATTAAAGAAAGGAAATTCACAAGTCAAGAGTGGCAAACTTTCCTGTGAATTTCAGGATCTAGTATCATGGTAAAAATACTCCATGCAGTAAACCTAACTTTGACCCATGCCAGCTGCAGTACTGTCAATTCCAAACTAAGGATTAAAGGGAGCCTTTTGCCTTTCCAGAAACTGAAAACAGTCTGGTTGTATCCAGTCAACTAAATTTTGTCTGTTTCCATGGTTACAACAATATAACATATGCACACTCTATCAGATCATTTTTGGCAATAGGGAAATATCTTCATAGAATTCCATCTCCCTTCCCCTCCACAGACTGGAGGAATTAGGAATGAAAATCCAGGGTCTACAGGGGGCCCATCTCCCCTCACAGAGCAGTGGAGTGAAAGGAGGGGATGTGCTTCCAGAGCGTGCTTATCTCAAGCAGACTTGTGTTCTTGAATAGAGTCTCTGTACACAGAGACTTGTAACTGAGGGAGAGGCAATATCAGACAGGCCTACAGGACAAAGCCCTGGAGATGTAAAAGCCCTGAGTGTTTTATGTAGGAGGGGAAAACTTGCCCAAGCTGGGAGACATCCATTCTGGTGGGAAGAGAAAGGGTAACAAGGCTAATGCTCGAGTGAACAAGAGCTGCTTTTGCTTACAATTTGCACGGCAACCCAAACAAAGTTGCTATGCAACTCTACCTACTGTCAAAAGGGCAGCACTTGACATCCTTACCTCACCAAGGTCATGCTGAGGGTTTAGCTTATCTTCCCACTTTACCATATTTATAATTTTTTACCTTCTCTCTGCATGTTCCCAGGGAGCTTGGCTGTTTACAAAAGAAACATTTAAGGATAGACCCTTTCCAGTTTCTCTTCAGTTCATGTCTTCTGTCTGCTTTGGCTGAGGACTCCTTGTTCCTTACCCCAGGAGGATTCACATACTTTTGTTTGGCCATCCACCACATTTTCCTAGTAATGAGAGAAATATTCTACAAAAAATAAAAAAAAAAATAAAAAAGGATATGAAAACCTCAGTTTAAATACATTCTGAAATGGTCAAAAACTAATTTGGAAAGAATGAAGTGCTTAATGAGAAAAGTTAAAAAGAAGTTTAGGTTACTTGAAATATTTTGCTAAATCAGAGGTTGTATTATTTATTTAAAGGCATTTACCTTGCTGAAAGGAGAATTACAAAACTCAGGTCTACCTTCACAAGGAGACTTCTACACCATTCTCCAGCTGGGAGAGGATCTTCTGTCATCCTGCTTGGAACTATCAAACCATGAGTTGCTCAGAAAGTCACCTCACTCTTTGGCTTCCTTGGACTCATGATGTATCCAGTTCCCCATTCCTGGGACCTAAAAGGAGTTTGGGCTATGGCTTTCCTGCACACCAGAATGAAGAAACAGAAGAAAGAGGAAACCAACATTTCTGTGCCCAATTTAAGAAATGGTGTCTACTTTGAGTACCAACTGACCCAACAAGACTTTCCATTTCCAAATGCTTTAATGAACTGGGTTCATTTTTTTTCTCCAGATGTGCTTCAGTCATAGTATTAATCAGATTGGGTGAATTCTCAAGACTTTCAGCCTCTACATTGATATGAGACTTTGATACATGACAGGTTTGCCAAAAGTAAAGAAAAAAAAAATATTTGCCCACTTCAGCCCAACAGAATGTAATTAATGACAGAAACATAAATTCTGACCTTCTCTTAGTTTTTGATTTCATAATCTTCATAATGCAGGTTTCCTCTTCTTCTAAATATGCTGAAGAGAGCTTTCATGTGATTTACTGTAGAAAAAGACTAAGGAAAACCCCTGTAAAATCATTATGTAGAATCATACGAGCACTTTCATGTGTTGACATAACTGGATTCATGGGACAGCTCTTCATTCCCCTTTTTACCTACAGAACATTCACATTTTTTTGCTTTCAGAAGCTTTCAGAAGCACTAAACACTTTACAAGATATTGTGGCTTGCTAGCCAAATCTCTCTGATTGCCAGGAATAAAGACAGAGTAAGATTTCATAGAAGCAAGTCTGGCTGAAGTTTCTTTAACTTCACATTGGTGTGAATTATTGCTTCCTGTTACCCAGAATAATCTTTTACTGTATTTCTTCAGCCTGGCCTCCATAAGGAAAAACGTTGCCAAAAGATACAGCCCAAGTTCTATCACAGTCTCAAGCCATGAAACAAGAAATGAAAACATTAGCAGTGCAGAATTAAAGCAAGAAATGTTTATAGTCATCTTATTTTTTTTTCTGTCTCTGTCTCCCTATGTATACTTATGTATACATGCACATAGATACAGATATATCCATAGCTATGTCTATCTACATATGTACATGGATACACATACATATATCATTTTGCCCTCTGTGTATGTCTTTACTTTGTATGTACTTTGTATGTACTTTGTCTTGTGTGTATAATAGAGCAATCAACGAACAAATGAACAATAGCAATATCTAAAAGTCTATTCCATGCTCTGAATAGTTAAATCTCAAACCCTGTATTTTTGACCACAAATGTGGCAATTAAACAATCAAGAAAGTTGTAATCCTCAATAGTTCACAACCTCTTTGTCAGCTGAGTGGTGGTCTGCTATCCATGGCGATGTGCTGTTTCTGTATCCCCTTTCCACACCCCTCCACCTCATCACATGGTGGAGAGGAATTCGCGTCTAGGGAAACCAGACAGGACCAGAAGGGTGATGCCAAGTACTGCCCATCCAGGTAGCACCAAGACTGTAATTCCACCGAGTCTTACTTTCCTGCCAGCATTCAGGTCAGCACATGAGGGAGCACAACAGCATTGACAGGAGGGCCAGAGTAAGAACAAAGAGTGTTCTCAGAAAGCAGGGAGGAAAAGCTTGCAAAGACTAACAGGGTGAAGAGAGACAAACTTGAGACACAGTATCTGTGTGATTTTAATCCAGAGTCTGAGTAGCAGCTTCCCCGCCAGCTCACACACTCTGTCTACTTATTTATTTAGGCAGCAATTTAACACTTCTCACTTTCTCATTTGTTATAGCTGCATTAAAACACTGAGAACAAAACCTGAATTTCCATTTGAACTGGTTTAAACTATTCTTTGTTCTTCCTCAGTTCTTCCAATTCTTTTTTGACTAAGTAATCATCAGTGCATACGATGACATTCTAGCTATGGCATTATGTTCTAAGTTAGACCTTCCCTGCAAAGTTAAAATGTATCCTTCAAATCTTACAAAGAATTATGCAATTTGTTTTTCAAACCGTGTTCCATTTGTATTTTCTATGCCAATCCTCTCACGTTACTTTCAAGACTTATTAAGACGGGAAGAGACACAAACACAGTTAGACTGATTTCTTGAATTCATTCCAGAACTTGCATTCTTCCAGAACTGGCACTTTATTCAAGCAGTCTTGAGAGGTATCTGATGGTACACTCTCGGCTCATACAATGGGTTGAGGTACTGCTCTAGGTAGGAGGATTCCTCTTCTAGTACCCAAAGATGAAAACAATAAATTCACTGTTTTAAAAACTGAGCACTCACTATAATAGGCCCAAATATAAAAAAAAGTGTGTTCACTCATGAAACACGAAACACGTTTTAATTGCAGTGTATAGATTTCACTTTCCTTTTTTTTTTAATAGTACTCTTATAACAGAGAGTTTTTCTGGAAAGGGGAATTGTGGTTTGGTGCCACTGGCTGCCCTTGTGGAACCCAATGGGTCCTTGAGTTCATTTCAGGCATCTGGTCTTTGCTGCAGTACAAACAAAAGGCATTTATGAGTGAAACGTAGTGTCCCACTCCTGACTGAAGTAAGAGCATCTTCTAAGATCACATATGTAGGAGGACATTTCCTCATTGTGTGTAAATAGAAAGGGTCCAAAGTGATGTTTGTGAACCCAGCAATTCATAAAATCCACATTAAATTTACCTAGAGCTGTCACAGAACTTTGAAATTCACTACCGATTCTCAGTCCTGTTGATCCACACTGCTCACCCTCCAAGAAGTGTTGTGGATATTTTCCCAGATGGGTGATGTTTAAGACAAGCATTGTTCTTATGTTAGTATGAAAAAGATTAAAACAACCCCTGATAACATGTATGGACACAGGTAGCTGGCTGTGTCTACATCCCATTCCCAAGAGCTATCTTTGCCTCTCATGCCACTATAATGTCCCTATTGCACAGCATCTGACTGAACATCTGCTTTGGACACCAAGTCACAGTGGAGTGACAGAAAGAGGAAGTCATCTCTAAGTGTCTAAAATAGTGTGGGACAGTAATGTGAGGGTAACCTCATGGGAGCTCAGAGGAGCCGACTGGGGAACAAAACCTGCAGGAGGTGCTGGAGGTTTGCACAGGGAGTCCAGGTGTGAACTGCAGAGTCTACTGAAAATAGGCACCAGGAGAAACTCTCCACAGAAGCAATCCATGTTTTGTTTTGAAGAAGGCTGGTTGACCGGAAAAGAAAGCTCAGGAATGAACTAATATTTAGGCAGGGGACCAGGTGTAAACTAGGCAGAGACGTTATCTGATAGTGTAAACATGCCCTCTACATCTGCTTCCCAGCAACAGTGAAGCAAAACAGATTCAAAGGCTGGATCAACAGGCTGGAAATTCTTAGATCTGACTCCAGTCTGATATCTGAACTCACAGTTTTCAAGCACTTTCTGTATGTCATTGTTCACATATCCTACAAACAACCTGCAAATTCTGGTACTTTTAAAGGTTGAGTTTTACTAACTTACCACTCCTCTGGCTGTGTGGGGCCATTCCTCAGCTCTCTGCTCACAGGAGTATTTTGCTGGTATTACCTTACACAGGTAATATGTTCAGAACCGCTGTCATGAGGCAACTATAAAACGAAAAACAAATGTGTTTAAAAAGTCTGTTTCTTCATGTCTTTAAAACCTTGTCATTAAAAAACTGTTCAACGTGCCAGCCAGCTACTAACATATACAGATTAATGCATTTATGCAGAAAGAGATATCTCAGCTATACCTCATGAAATCAAAACACATCACAACAAAATAATGAAATTCAGGTAAACAGTCTTAATTTTCCAGATTTGCTGTATCTGAAATATTCAATTATCCATTCTTCAGGTAAGAAGATCACACTGGCACTCACATGAATAAAATTTGAACCAAACTGAATACTTAATGCATGACCTCCCCAATCTTAAAAAATCAAACATTTGTGGGAAGGGTAATGATGACACAAAGGGAATGAAATCTGAGATTTCTGGGTCACATGATACTTAAGATATCTCCATTCATCAGTTCTCATTTGGGGAAAAATCCTGTCCATCCTGATTGAATAGCAGTGGTAAACTACAAGCGTGGCATTGCACAAACCTTTTCTACAGCAAATGCTTGCTCCCATGGCTGGTGGGGTGTCCTTCACCCACATACAAAGCAGGAACAAACTAGCTCCTGGATCACTGAGGGTTGCCTTAGTTTCATTCTTAGCACTTCCCTAGAAAACCTGCGGATGCTCTACCATCCTTGACAGCACCCTTCTTAAGATCCCAAAAATGAGGGCTAACTGATGACCAGAGTTTTATACTTAGCACATTCAGTTGTAAGAGTCCCTTTGGAATAGGGCTTCTGGAAACTCACATAGATCCATTGCTGTAAAATGTGTGGAGCACGGCATTGCCACAGCTCGAGCTGGTAAGGGGTGCTGCTGGCTTCCTCATGCTTCTAGTTTTCAAGGAGATCCCTGCCAAGGGCACCAGAAAACAGCAGAAACACCAATTTCTTGATTCCAACGCAACAATCCTGGATTTTGGCACACAAATTAATCTTTAGTAACATGCGCTGTATGGCGCCTCTCAAGAACTTCACAGAAAATTTTAAGTGCTTTATACATATAAAAATATATAATGACATATCCAACTACAGTCCTAAAATAATGGCAAATAAATGTTATCTCTATCTTAATGGTGATGGAGAATATGTTGACTTTCCACATGAAGCAAGTTTAGGGACCTGTAGGTTCTCCAGCCCGAAAGGAAACCTAACTCTACCCCAAAACACATCTGAGTGCCTGTATCATCAGTAGGGTTTAAAAAAGCCCTAACAACAGATCAAGTGTGCTAGTCATGTAAGTGTATTAGGCATCATCTGTGTGAAACTGCTCTATTAACCTGCAGCAAAGTCAGGGTAGAAGTGGTAATGAGAACCAAAGTCTTTCAACCTCTGCCTCTGAAACACTGCACTGCAAAAGACACCAACATGCAATGGAACCCTGGATCAGTGTGAAATAAGCAAAAACTAGGCAACAGAATTGACATTTACAGTGAAAACCTTTATATTGGTATTGCCCAGATATGTTACTTTTACATGCTCAGTATTTCTTGTTTGGGGTATTACATTTTGTATGTCCTTTGTCAAAATGCAGCAAAACATGTCCAGGGAAAAACCCTTTCTGTCCTCTCAAGAGGATGCATGACAAAAATTGAAGTGCTCAGCAGTGTTATAAAAGTGAGTGGGAGTAGTAATGAATGGAAACATATAGTGGTATCTCTAAGCTGGCATAAACAAAGCGTGAGACAGAGTGTGAGGTGATATGGAGACGGGGGATCAGGCTGCCTCCTCCACTGTGTCACCAGGGGCCAGCTCAGGCCGGAACCGAGTGGTGACACAAGATAACACTGTCCCATAAAGGCGAAACCTTCAGCGAGACTGAGAGCACGGAACAAAGTTCATGGAAACTCTTAACTCATTTTTGCAAGAGGGTTTTTGCCTGCCATTAAACATTTCCCCAAAGCAGAGGGAACTGTATTTTTTTCCATACAGTCAGTCTTTCACCCATATATGAAATACCTTAAATTCTGCTGATCTCAGAAATTATAAAGGGGTTGCTCTTGCTCAGGTAGCAATATCATGCTGCCCAGAACTTCTGAACACAGCAAAACAAATATGCTTTGGCTACAGTTATGCTGTGTTGGTCTTCTGTGAATACAAAGCACATTCACAATCACATAAAGAAAGGCAAGTCTATGCAGACACAGCTGTTATCTGTGGGCTGGGTAGGGGTTGGGCACAGTGGCAAAACTGAGCAAAAGTACATCAAAAAACCAGCTTCTGACCAAAGAGTACAAAATTATTGTTGTTATTATTATAATACAAAATTAGCAGTACAAAAGGATAAATTTGCCAAGTGGATTTCTACTGAGAACAAGTCCCTGGACTATGTAGATCCAAAGAAGACATACCTGGAGCCATTATCAATTGATTGATATTGCATTAATATGTAGAGGTCATGATGTACTTACCTGCAGGTCAAATGTACCAAGATGGGCCCTGCCCAGAAGGATATGGAGTCTAATCCCTTTGCAGAAGGGATAATTCCATCCTCAGTCAGCATTTTGCAATAGACTAATTTTCTGTGATGGTGATGTTAGATGACGATGTGAAGGATGCCATAGAACCATGGACAACTCAGGCATTCCCTATATGCTGGAAACCCACTGTGAATCTTTATGAGTTGGCTCGTGACCATATGCTTGGCCTGTTGGGCAGTTTAAGTGATACCTTCCTCACTTGTCAGCATACAAACTACTGTAAATACCCAATGCAAATAACAAATCTCTCAAAGCTTAGCTGCTCAGCAGAGGAAGTACAGCTCAGTAGGACACAATGGTGAAAGACTCCAAGGACAGAGAGAAGTGAAAAATGAGAAATGGCATAGATCCAAGAGTTGGCAAACTCTTGGTTGTCCGTGATAGCTTGTTTGGACAGAGCTGGGTGACTACCTGGGGAAGCCAACTGTGCTTATCACTTGTTCTTTGATCCATATTTTCTCTCAAATTCCTCTGTTCTGAGTTCATGGTTCCCAATCTAAGATGAAATGGTTAGCCCCCATTTAATCCTGAAGAAGAGAACTGCAGCTGTTAAGATGAATTTAAACCTTCTGTAACAATTGCAATTGGTCAAAGGAGGTAGCCTAAGAAATGGGCCTGGAGGAAGAAAACTGCAGGGAAGAGCTGGCAGACAAAAACCTAAGATTCTCCTGAGGCCCTTAGGAGTCTATAAAGAAGCTAGAGTTACAGCTAAGCTGGAGATTGTGGCAGGGACCCTATTTAAAGGGGATAAAGATCTACTTGCAGAAAAGCTCAAAAGGAAGAAGAAAATCCAAGGACATAGCATAGCCCCTCCCCAAATCTGATTGCAATCCTACAAACTCCATTTTGCCTGAAGCTATACCATAATGTAGCATCAGCTGAATAATTTTTCTCTCCACAGTTTTTGATCCTGACAGATTTGTAAATAAGCTGAATAAATTCACTTTGGTTTGAAATTAATCAGTGTATTCTCAGCATGCAGCCAACTTTATTTCACAGAATGGATACTAAAAAAAAAAAAAAAACACAAAAAAACCGCCACACCAGAAAACAAGAGAGTGATAGAGCCACACTTTACCCAGGGAATACATAAATGTGACAGTACAGTGCCCTTTTCAGAAGGGTAAGTTTTTGCTGTTTCACTAACTGAAAACAGTTTTGTTATAGTCTAAAATTATATTTTTGCATAGCTGCTGACATCTATAAATGTGCATAAAGTAAGCAAAGGGGGGAAAAAGGGATGGCCCAGTTATTGTAGTTATGAAAGAGCTATGTCACTGGTGTCATAGAACTATAGTAAAATAGTGTTAGCATAAAATTAGACTCTAAATCTCCTCTAGTACTTGGAGTCCTGTTGATATCCCTGCTGTGTTAGAGAGAATCCTTTTAAAGGTCCTATAAACTGCTATGCCACATACAGAGTAAAATCTTAGCTTTACCAAAATGAATATGAAAGGTCTCATTGTTTTCATTGGAAAAGAGGTTTCAAACTATTACCTTCTTAGGCTTAAACTTGACCTTATGCTTTAGGCAGGTAATGAAGTAAACAGTAAACATTGCTCTGGTGTGACAAGCCAGTGGAACAGAGTAAATCCTTACAGGAAAGGTAAACTCTGTGGTTTTAACATTACACCACCAGTTTCTGTGTATAGACTGTACACTCAGGGAAGTATATTTATATTTTAGTATGATAAATCCTTCTTTCTTAAAGACCACACTGGAACATGAGGGATGATGTTGTTGTGGTTTAACTCAGCAGGCAACTAAACCCCACAGACATTGATTCACTCCCCCAGTGAGATGGGGGAGAGAACACAAAAAAAGGCAAAACACATGGGTCGAGACAATTTAATAGGACAGAAAAGAAAGGGAAATAATAATAATAATAGAACATACAAAACAAGTGAGGTACAATGCAATTGCTCACCACCCACTGACTGATGCCCAGACAGTCCCTGAGCAGCAGGTCATCACCCCTAGGCAATTCCCTTATTTTATTTTTCAGCATGATACCATATAGTATGGAATATCCCTTTGGTCAGCTGGGGACAGCTGTCCTGGCTCTATCCCCTCCCAGATTCTTGTGCACCCTCAGTTTCCTCTCTGTGATGGACGGTGGGATGGTGTTAGAAGCTGAAAAGTCCCTGAATTAATGAAAGCACTGCTCAACAACAACTGAAACATCAGTCTGTTGTCAACATTATTCTTATCCTACATCCAAACCACAGAACTGTACCAGCTACTAGGTAGAAAATTAACTCTATCCCAGCCAAAAACAGGACACATGCCTACTTTCTATACAGCTCATGCAAGAAAAGGAAGTAAGATTCGGGACAAATACAGAAGCTGCACATTAATCTCTGTCCTCCACATGTACAGGTTCAGGTGGTTAGGACTGCAACAAATAATGTAATGCTCATGCTTTAAGAGACATAGAGATCTACACTGCACAATACTGTCATACCAGCTCAAGGAATCTGCTCAAAACACACCTTGAAAGGGAATTTTCTCAGTGGCTAGGTGAAAAGTGAGGTTTCCTGTCCTCACTGTTCCACTACAATTATGGAGCACACTGTGTATTCTCAGTGTTCAGCTTCACAGCTCCAAGGACAGAGAATCCGTAAACCCTCGGGGCCACCTGTGACTGTTGGTCACTTTTGGCACAAGGACACTACTCTGCACAGGTACAGCCTCACCTTGAATATTAAGTGCCGTTTTGGGCACCACAATAAAATATAATATATATATATATAAAGCCATTAGAGAGCATCCAAAGGAGGGCAGAAAAGATGGTGAAGGGCCTTGAGGGGAGCCATATGAGGAGCAGCTGAGGGCACCTGGTCTGTTCAGCCTGGAGGAGTCTGAGGGGAGACCTCGTTGCAGTTACAACTTCCTTGTGAGGAAGTCACCTCTTCTCTGTGGTGACCAGTGACAGGATCCAAGGGAATGGCCTGAAGTTGTGTCAGGGCAGGTTTAGATTGGATAATAGAAAAAGGTTCTTCACCCACAGGGTGGTTGGATGCTGGAACAGGCTCCCCAGGGAAGTGGTCACAGTGCCAAGGCTAATTGAGTTCAAGGAGCATTTGGACAATACCCTCAGGCAGACAGTGTGACTGTTGGGGACCGTCCTGTTCAGGACTAAAGGTTAGACTCAATGATCCTTGTGGGTCTCTTCCAATTCAGCATATTGTGATTCTGTGACACATTGCTCCTCAAAGAGTTGTCCACCAGAATCCTCAGACCTATTCTGAAGAGCTGATTTCCAGCTGGTCTGAGGAGGGTTATTCCTCTCCAGGCACAGGATTTGGCTTTTTCCTTTGCTGAGCTTCCTGGAGTTCCTGTCAGCTCACTTCTCTGTCCTGCTGAGGTCCCTTAAATGGCAGCACAGCTCTCTGATGTGTCAGCCTCTTCTCTCAGTTTTGTATTATCTGTAAACCTGCTGAAGGTGTGTGCTATCCTATCATCCAGGTCATTAGTGAAAAAGTTAAAGAATATTGGCAGTACTGACCACTGGGATACATCACTAGTGACTGGCTTCTAGCTGAACTTCGTGTTGCTGATCACAATCCTTTGATCCTAGAAACTCAACTAATTTTTCAATCACCTCACTGTACAGCTACTTACCCTGTCCTTCATCAGTTTTCCTATGAGGATGTTAGGGGAGACATTGTTAAAAGTCTGGTCAACATCAATTTAAACAATATCCCCTGCTCTCTCCTGACCTACTGAAACAGTAATCTCATCACAGAAGGTTATCAGATTTAGTGAGCAGGATTTCTCGTTCCCTTAGTCAGTAGCGAAACTGACTACTCTCAGTCATCTTATACTTCATATGTCTAGAAATGGTTTCCAGAATAATTTGCTTCATTACCTTCCAAGCAAAAGAGGTGAGGCTGACTGGCCTATGTGGTCTATTTTTATAGACTATTCCAATATGTTTGGAAGGCACCAATCTTGCAGTTACGTATGCTGTACAGCTAAACAGGAAGAAAAGGTACCCAATTAATAGAATATATTGTCTGCTATAATTCTGTAGCCTGATGATGGTCTTTATTTTGTGTCTATTAGCTTTCTACAGCTCAAGGCAAAAGATTAAGGATAATCAAATGGGAATAATTTATGTAACTCAATTACTTGTCAAAGCATGTTTCATTTTTATCATTACTTGGCTTTTTTCATCATAAAAGAAACATGAACTTTCCACATTTTACCATGTTTATATAGGTATCAAAATATTTATATTTACTTATATAAAAGCATACAGCTATCACACCCACACTATCTAATATATGTAAAATATTAATTACCAGTATAGATGTATGCATTGTATAAATTTGCTTACAAATTTATGAAAAAGCATTTAAGTACTCTTTCGAAAATGTTTATCCAGCCTAGAACAGAGCTTATGTATAGCTTTGTGTTTTATGATGCAATCACTTCAAGAAGTTTTACATGTGTAGCTGAAGAGAACCATTTTCAAAAATGGTCTGCTTAATAATGATGAAACACAGAATGAGGGCTTAAAGATGTCACTGCTACCTGAACTCCATCTCGCTTCCTGAATACTACCTCTCAGCCACAGGTACTTGCACAGATCTTGCCTGTAGGAACAGTCTAGATCAGAGTAACATAACTTATTCCAGCGAAGATTTCAGGATTTCTTAACCAAGTTTTTCTTCCTGAGTAGTGTTTATTCACATAAACACAGGCAACTCTGCCACCACAACATTGATTTAACTGAAAACATCCTTTGTTAATGGGGCATGGCATTTCCTTGTTGCACCACATTAACTTCATTTCTTTGGATCTGGTAATTAAGGCCAATTGTCTCTTGAAGACAGCAAATTAATTCCTGACACTGTTGCACTTTCTCGACTATCACATCCAGCTTTTACATTTAAAAAAAAAAACAAAAACAAAACCAAAAAAAACCAAGCAAACAAAACCCCAAAGAAATTTGCACGAGATTCACCAAACTATTTAAACTGTGTTTATACACTGTATGTGCTAACTGCTTTAGGCAAATGCAGTTTATACATTACCTGATGCTACCAACTTCCCAAATTTAGCACAGTGGAAAGATATTTCAGCAGTGGATCGAATGTCAAATGTGCTTGGCCAGTGAAAAAGACAACCAAATCTCTCAGGTGATACCTTTGCCCATGTCATGGAAATGCGCAAGATAGAAGTGTTCAGAAAACAAACCTGCAAACTGCCCCTTCTAAGCTTTGGAGGGATATCTCACAGGGCTTTTTCTTCCTTCTCCTGCTCGAAGGTATGGAGGGAGAATGCCTTGGCTTGTGTGATTGTTCAGAAGAACAGAAGTTTATGTCAAGATATGCATGTCTGTGCTCATGTGCACAGGCCAGGGGGAGCAGAACATGAATGGGAAACTTGTGCCACCAAAGGACTCTGCTCAAGCACCTTAGTCTGGGATATATGTGACCAATCTGCAAAGAAAAAATACTTACATACTTTTTCACATGCACAGATACCAATATTCAGCAGCCATCGACAATAAATACAATGGACGGAAAAGGAGACAAAATTTCATTATTATTTGACAAAGGAAGAAAACTAATTGAATTTGTTCTGTCTTGAAAGTAACTAAAGTTATAGTTTGGAAGTCATCAGGAACAACTGAGTTCAACCATGAGACAAAACTAAAAAGGTTTATCTGCTCTCTGCCACACTGTGTTGCATAAAACAATTTTAATTTGGGGACTGTCTTTGGAAGGAACCGAACATGATTCCCCCAATTTGTTCTTTTTCTTCCTGCCATGCCTTTGGCTTTCCTTTTAAAGACTGGAGATGTTTGTCTCCACTCTGAGGACAGCTGGAGTAGCTTCAGGGTGTTAGTGCAGCTACTCTATTGGTAAAAGAAAATGAGTAAAAGCACTAGATAACAAAGAGCTATTTTGAGGTAAATTTCAGGGCAAGGGAAAGGGAAATTAATATTGGACAATTACATCATTTTAATTAACTATCACAGCCATTCAAATATCTGGTTCAGATCTCACTTTCCTTCCCTTTTCTTCTCCATGACCTCAGTCTTTATCACATTGGCTTTATCTGCTAGTGCCCATAGTGACACACAGACTTCCAGAAGACTTTGCAAAACACTAACCTCATTTAACCAATGCAAATGGCCAGCATTGTTCCAGGGAGGGAACAGGCCTGCTGATGCAAAACTGCTCTGTTTATTTTAGGAAACTCATTGTTTCAATAAGCAACTTTCTTGTCTGGCCATTCTGCTCCTTGTTTCAGGATGTCAGTCAGTGTCAAAGAATTGCTGGTAGTGGGAAGATAAGACAGCTTACAGTCTCAGTGAGTTGTGCTGCAGCTCAGCACAACTATTAATGTTCCCAGCCAGGTCACGCAACAAACAGAAACTAATTAAGAGTAGCTCGCCCATGTAGCAGTATTTAAAATCTCACCCTGCCCTCTCTAAGGCAGAAATTCCCTTCATTCTCTGGCTGTGTAACAAGACAGTCATGTCAAAATGTAACGCAAAATGTTCTTTTAGTTCATAAAGGGGTCATTAGAAAACACAAATTTCTCATAGTCATTTGAAATCCCAGAAGACCACACTGTGTAGAAAGTCAGCCTAAATAAAGGACAAAGTCCCAAAAGCTCCAAGCCAGACTCCAACTGTAACACATACAAATAGACTTCCCAAACAACTTCTGATTTTTTTCTGTTTCTTTGGTGTCTGAATGGGAATTGACCCATTTGGCTATCTCCAACTAAGAAAAAAATTAACTGCTTTAAAAGATCTGTCCTTGCTACATATCCTTTCTAGCAAGAATGGGGCTAGGCTCAACATTTGCTTTTGCAAACAATAGTCTTGTGTTTCTGCATGACCTGTAAAGCATGACCAGAATGCTTATCTGCACCTCCAGGATTTAGACACGACGTGAAACTGTACGTGCACGTATAACTTACATTGTTATACATCATTTCTCTGCTTTCATGATAGGTTGGTATTTCTGGATGGTCTCAAGGAATTCACAGCAAAGATGGACTTTGATTTAGATATTGTTTAGAACACACATACATATTACATAAAATGTTTATATGCATATTGTTGTTATAAAACATATATACATGTATGCACATATATATATGTGTGTGTACATATGTATGTATATTTATTTCCAGTCCTGAAATCAAAGCTCCTGGGCTACAAATGTCTTCTATTCTCTGACAGTGACATTGTGTTTTTGCCAGCTCAAGTCCATCCCTTAGAAGTGCAAAGACATTCACGATTTCAAACCACTACATTCATACCAAAAATGTATATACAATTTCTCTCTCCCTCTTTCCAAACCTATACCATTTTAGAAGCATAGCAAATGTATTTATGAAGGTGACAAAGTACATAAAAGAACAAATTTTGCCAATATAAGCCATGTCTCAAGCAGGACGCTTTGCTGACAGAGTAGGAATTTATAGCAGTAGCTGCTGGGCAGGAGCATCTCATGCCCTGGCCTCTGCAACAGCACCAGCTGCTTTCTGCCCACAGCTGTAAAGTGCTCCAAGGTCTTCTCAAACAGACTGACGATTTCAGCACTGCCGAACACTAAAAACCTCCCACTGTGGTTACAATAGGAGTGATGAAACCTGCAGTTTGAAAGATTGTCTTCTCAGAGCAGCAGCAGGAAATGAAGGAAAAGTAAAAGAGAAACTGGAAACTCTTCAGGAGCTTCTGGGAGTCTCTCATTGTGTAGGTAATGACTTCCAGGTTGAAAGCATGGCAGAAAACAATGGGCGTTCTAGTGGTCTAGAATATATTTCTAACTCAGTGAAATTACAAGTGATATAAAGTGGTTTTGATATTTGGTTGGTTCTCCCAGATCTTCTGGGGCTCTATTTTATATCTACTGCAACCTCCATGTGGGTTCTCACTTCATATTCCTGCGCTCACAACAGACACAATAGATTTCTCTAATGAGAGATTTAAAAAGATGACAATTGTTATTTGTTTTTTTCATTGCTATACTAATTAACTATCCCAAGTACAAATCTGAAATCCTCCAGGCTCTTCACTGTCCAAATATAACCAACAACAGCAGAAATAGAGCCAGCTTTGGGGCAAAGGATAACAACTGCACAACCAGCTACATCTTTGGGAAAAGGACAAAAAGATCAGGGAAAATATATTTTAACAACTGTTTCATTTTCAATTCAGTTCAAATTACTCAAATAATTTCACATAAAAGCAATTACTCTAGTGATAAACTGGCAATTTGCGTAAGGAATCACCCACTGTGTGTAAATATCCTTTATTTCTCTGTGTACTCTTGACTTTTAAGATGTATTAAATGATCACATAGTCAACTGCCTTTAACACCAGTCAGTTTACTTAAATAAGACATTGGTGTTATCGGTGTGAAATATTTATGCTGAAAAACAGGAGCTCATTTATCTCTAACATATGGTACACATTTCTTACACTTCAGCTGAGAGAGAGGCTGAATAAAGAAATGAACCCATAATTCAAGGAAGTCTTCTCATTTCTTAGTTTTAATACCGCTACGTCAGAACAGACAGTCACACTGCAGCCTGTTGAGTAACAGAAGCACACAAATCCAGCCAGGAATACATATTCTGTCCAGAACAATGTCAGACTTTGTTCCACCACAGTATATCTGCTGCTTTAGAAGATGGTGATTCTGAGATTTTATTTAATTAGCATGAATGTAAAATAAGGTAAACAATTGTAGTAAAAATATTTAATGGACAGTTCGTAATTGGAATAAAACCCCCACAAACCTGTAGTAAAATACACTCTTACAACACATTTTCAGTTATTAACATTTCAAAAATGGCAGGAAAATCAACTCATTTACAAATATAAGCTACTTATAACCAGACCAAAAGTATTGAGTAGATTCACCAAAAGTCTGAATAGGCTCTATTGTTCAGAGATAATTTAAACCATCCTGTGCAGTTTCAGTAATTTAAATACCACTGGAGTACCAGCAGAGATGATCTGCTTACTCGTTTCTGATCACATAAGAATCAGGAAGCAATTCAGGTTAGGAAGCATGCTTGACAGTTTCCAAAATATCGACATGCATTCCCATGTCTTCAATCAGCAAAGAAGCATCAAGTGCATACTTTGCCTCATTCTTTGGGTCTGTTCACCCTCTGAAACCATTCTTGGAAACACACTGTCGTGAGACATAAATGCAGAAAAAAATATTCTGTTGTTTATGTAGACCCTAATCCTGCAGAAAGTGCTTTGTGGGAAACCCCCTCAATTATCTGGAGTCCTTCTGACTATAAGGGTTCCTCACTTGGGCTCTGGGACCTGCTCCATGAAATTCTTTTAGAGGCGTATAGGCATCCCTGTACATTTTTCTTAAACATATGACTCTTCTACACAGATAGACACCTGCCTCATGTAAAACTGGAGTGCTTTTCTGAAGAGGCATTTAAATTTGTGCTCAAATTTAAGCATAATCTCAAGTGACATGTGAAGTCACAGTAGTTTTCTAGGCATCAGTTGCAGATGAAATGAGACAAACTCAAGCCCAAGTGATTCCCTTGAGAAATTGTTGGGTAATGTTCTCTTTTTAAGCAAGGTTTTGTTTTCATTCTCATCACTGAGATTCGAAAGGGAAATTAAAAATAAGAGGAAGTAAAAACCTTTCGAGGGACCAGAGAGTGGGTGAGAGGATACATTGAATTGTGAAGGAAAGATTGACTTGCCAGAGAGAAGCTGGTCATTATCATGCTCAAATGAAGCAATAATTCAGAGCTCAGTGCAACTTTGACTCTTCACTTCCCACAGGACACTCCTATAATGCTGATGCAGTAGGTTATCACAGTTCTTATTTTCCATAAAATATGCACATAGCCTTCCTTAGGAAATGGTTCATTTACATCCACTAGAGAAGTCATTAGCAGAAAGTGAACAGAACAGGTTAGTCCCCTGCAGGGGGGAAACTGGGGAAAGCAGTAGGTGCCTTAGGGCAAGAAGGTTTGGAGAAGATATGGGGAATCTATGTCCATAGCAAACAAAGCCCATCAAGGCTGCAGCATTTCAGTAATTAAATTAATTGTTCAACTTTAGTCCTGAGACAGAGAGAATGAAATTAGACACTTATTTGTGCTTAAAAGAGGAAAAAATGTTTACTATGGTTATACCTAGTAAAATATTGCAAAAATTAGTTATAAACCCCTCACTTTAAAGAGACAGGTCACAGTCTATTTAACTGGAGAGATCGGGGAAGCAAGCAGATCTAGCTCTAGGAAAAATACATACAACCTGCAAGGGCAGGTAAACCAAAATAAGCTAAGGTACAAAATGTTGACAGTAAAGAGTCATGCACAGTCTCCAGGCCAGCAATCCAGATAAAGACAGTGATACCTAGTGAAAATGCAGATACCATCAAGGGCTCTTCCAGAATGTGGTGGTTTGGAAAAAACCTTTCCCTCCTGGGGCTGGTGATAGTCTGCTCCAGGGATAGTGTTTTTGATACTGGGCCAATTAAAAACTTGGTGCGCCCTGCAGAAATTACATACAGAACTGGAAGAGAAGAGGGTAATTTTAATTACGTAGCTGGAAGAGAGGCAGCCATGAGTTGAGACGCCATGTGTTAAACGACGGGTCAGGGAGGGTTTCCCCCCTGGTCCTGACCGTTGAGGCCGGGGGCTTCTTTCCTTCCCCGTCCCTAACTCGGTGGGACCTGGCACAGTTTTGTAGCTGGGCCAGGATGCTGAGTTAAGACCGTGCAGCCCCCCCCACTGCCAGGGAGAGGCGGCGGCGCGGTGCCCGATCAGCCGGCCAGAGGGCTGCAACCAGCGGGCAGACACAGCCCTGGAACGGAGCCAGCGCAAGTCGAGGGGTGGCCAGAGCAGGCCGGGCTAATTAGCCATGACCCTTGGAGAGGCGGCTGCAGCACACAGCCATGGAGTGGCCCAGGAAGGGTCGAAGCGGCAGCTAGGACCCTGAGGCGGAGGTAGCCACAGAGCAAACTCCTGTGGAGGAGCGGCCGAGCTCCCGCAGCAGTTTGGAGTAGAGAGACCCCTATGAAGGGGCAGCAGCGAATCGGACGAGCCAGAGTGTGCTTGAATCTGAGAACAAAACAGAGCAGACGGAGAGAGAGGTCTGCTGGAATGCTTTTGGGGTAAGAACTGAACCGAAACCCCCCCAAAAAAATGTTCTGACCCAGGGAGCTTGATCCCCAGGGATAGGTACCTCCACGGAACAGAAGACAAAGACTTTAAGCTTTAACTCCCTACATTCCATGGTATTGACCATGGTAAGTAAATAGGGGTGAAAGAGAGATCCCCTGCATTCTGATGAAGAGAAAGAGAGATTTTCCAGCTATGACAAATCAAAACTGCTGCCTTAAAGATAAGAGACACTTCCAAGTGCCACAGAAATTAATTTGGAAGAGCTGTGGCCTAAAAGTGAAAAGAAGACTTCTTCTTCTTTCTTTCTGGACTTTTTGAAGGAAAGGAGAGATGGTCTATGTATATATATTGTTTCAGCATAGGAGAGAGAGTTAAAATTGCTATATGTATGTATATATATGTATTATAGTATTTATTGTGTTAGTAATAAATTGTAACATAATTCCCTTCCACCGTACTGAGTTGTGCCTGTCTGAAAACTTCTCTCTCACATTAAAACAATTTGTAGAAAAACTTTTGAAATTAGCTTTTTGAAAATTTTTTTCCAAACCACCACACAGAAGAAGAGTGAAAGAATGAGAAAACATCGCACAGACTATGGGGAAGAGTTAGACTTCACAATTGGCCTGTTATGTATCAAGTGATGTTGTGGCAAGTGGAGATCATGGTATCCAGCTGTGACAAACCCATGCCAGCTACCAGCGAGTGAATGGCAGGATAAAGAATGATGAGTTGGAGTCCACCAGGACTGAGGTCACCAAGACTCAAGATCGAGGAAATTCTGAAAGACACAAGCAATTGGGAAAAGCCTGGATGAGAAACTGTGAAACAAATCCAGCAACCAGCAGAAGCAGCTAAACATATGGACTTTGTGCACACTTATCAAAAGTGCAGGTGCCTTCAGACAGTTAAAACAAAGTGAAGAAATATGGAGAAAGTTATAGACCAAAGAACAGACACTTGGAAGAGTAAAACTGATCAAAAGGAAAGCATTTGTCATAAGACACTACAGCCTTACAGAACAGCTGGAATGAAAATGTGATGCCTCAGAAAGAGTCAGTGGCTATGCAAAGTCAGCCTACAGCATCCACCAACAGAGACAGGAAGTACACTGAGGAGATATTGGGACAAGGATATCCATTACGATATTCAGAATGGAGAGATTCCCTCTACTCACTTTTGGGTGGATGGCATAAGTTTTACAAAGTACTCATAAAAGTCAACCACAAGTATCTTCAGGCAAACACATTTTACGCAGATTATGCAGCCAGGAGAGGAATTCAGATTTGTGCCTTTGAGAGCTGCTGCTGCTGAATGCTTTAGGGCAATCTTGCTCTTTCCAGTACGAGGCTCTACGAACTGCAACAATTCAAAGTCTGAGCCTGGCCATCTTACAAGAAAACCTACTCATGTTTTACCCCATGTAGATGGTACCAGGATTTATGTGCAAGACAGGATTTAATTTCATGGTGGCTTAGCAGTAATCTCACCAAATTTTGGATTTGACATCATAAAATAGAGGAATGTGCATACTCGGTAGTCCTGAATATTCAGCTTAAAGCAAACCACATACACATCGTGCATTAACAAAGAGGTTTTTCAGTAAAAGCAAAGATTTGACAGATTTCCGAAATCTCAGGCAGATATTGTGAGAAAATATATTGTGAGAATTTGAATATTCTCTCTCTGTGTCAGTGAGCAATATTGCTACAGTGGGTTGCAGCTCTGATTCAGAAAAGTGGTCTGTTGGCAGTGTGCAGGAATCAGCTGTGGGCAGGAAACTGAGACCAAGCTTCATAACCTTATTTTGTAACAGCAAGAGGCCACAAAACAACACAGAAAAACTAAACTCACTAGCGCCAAGTGGGAATTTCAGCTCAAAACAAGGCTAACAAAGCTAGTGGAAAGAAGAAACCATAGTAAAAAAGTCTGACAGCAAAGACAAACTACAAAACAAACAAACAAACAAAAAGCTGTTTTGTATTGCTATGCACTCTCCTAGGTACCTGACAGTGAGGTTTCAAAGAGCCATGACCGACAGGAGATATCACAGAATCACAGAACATGCTGAGTTGGAAGAGACCCACAAGGATCATTGAGTCTAACTCCTGGCTCTGCACAGGACCCTCCCCAACAATGACACCATGTGCCTGGGGTATAGTCCAAATTCTTCTTGAACTCTGTCAGGCTTGGTGCTCTGACCACTTCCCTGGGGAGCCTGTTCCAGCATCCAACCACCCTCTGGGTGAAGAAACTTTTTCTCGTATCTAATCTGAACCTGCCCTGATGCAACTTCAGGCAATTCCCTTGGGTTCTGTCACTGGTCACCACAGAGAAGAGATCAGTGTCTGTCCCTTTTCTTCCCCTCATAAGGAAGTTGTAACTGCAATGGGGTGTCCCCTCAGTCTCCTCTTCTCCAGGTTGAACAGACCAAGCGCCCTCAGCCACTCCTCATATGGCTTCCCCTCAAGGCCCTTCACCATCTTTTCTGCCCTGCTTTGGACGGTCTCTAAGAGCTTAATACCTTTCTTATATTGTGGTGCCCAAAACTGCCACAATATTCAAGGTGAGGCCGCCCCAGTACAGAGCAGAGAGGGACAATCCCCTCCCTCGCTCAGTTGGTGATGCTTTGCCTGATGCCCCCCAGGACACAGTTGGCCCTCCTGGCTACCAGAGAACTACTGACTCATATTCAACTTGCCATTGACCCCCAGGTCCCTTTCCCAGCACTGCTTTCCAGCATCTCATTCTCCAGTCTTTATAAACATCCAGGGTTGCCCCATTCCAGGTGCAGAATCTGACACTTCCCCTTGTTGAACTTCATATGGTTGGTGATTGTCCAGTCCTCTAATTTGTGGAGGCCTCTCTGCAGGGCCTCTCTGCCTTCAGGGGAGTCAACAGCTCCTCCGAGTTTTGTGTCATCTGTAAACTTGCTCAATATCCCTTCCAGTCCTACATCCAAGTCATTTACAAAGATGTTGAAGAGCACAGGGCCCAAGACAGAACCCTGTGGAACCCCACTAGTGGCAGGTCACCAGACTGATGTTACCCCAGTCACTACTACCCTCTGTGTTCAACCCATGAGCCAATTGCTCACCCACAGCACGATGTGTTTATCCAGCTGTGGGCTGGACACTGTCCAGAAGGATCCTGTAAGAGACAGTATGGAAACCTGTACTGAAATCCAAAAAGATTACATCAGCTGGATTCCCTTGATTAATTGGGTGGGTTACCTTGTCATAAAAGGAAATCACGTTTGATAAACAGGACTTTCCTCTCATGAAGCCATGCTGGCTGTGACCAGTTACTGCATTGTCTATCAAAAGTTAGGATGATGTAGGAGACTCGTGTCTAACACACAGCTTCTGTTTCTGAGTCTTGCCTCATACAGCTACAGAGAAATGGCAAGGTGCAACTGTCACGTGTCATTCAAGATAACTGCAGACTTAATGGAGGTAAACATGAACACAGGTGTTGGACAATCAGAGAATGACAAAGCCAAGATCAGATCCGGGAGGACTGAGACAGAGGTGCTGTCATCAAAGGAACTAAAATCCACTGGAGCAAAAGATACATTTTCCTTGGCTAATCATCCTCCAACAGAACAACATGATTGAGTATCTACACCAGGAGGAGTAACAGAATCAAGAGAGGTTTTCAAAGGTTAAAAAAAAAAAAAGGCAACCCACCAGTTAAAGGACTAGTGGATTAAGTGACATCCTTATAAGCACCACATATGTACACATGTGCTCTCACACCAGCCATTCCCATGTCACCACAGAGTCTGAAAAGCCTATGACAACATGAGGGAAAAGGGAAACAGGAGGAGGGAATGATAAAGTAACACTTACAGAACAATAAACTGAGAAAATTAGAATTTTTTTCCAGTAAAATTTTCAAAGACATAGAAATGTCAGAAAATTTTCCTGAATGGGTCATTTTTCTTCTTAAAAAGAAAACATTAGGAGCAACATATTTTTCATGAAAAACATATGCTGTTTTGCTGACTTACGCCATTCAAATTCTGCAGAAGCTTCAAGTGAACCAAACCAGCAGCATTTGTTTGTCACTGACCTTTTCAGAGTTTTAGAGAATCATTTACAATGTCAAAGCAACATAAGTGCTGATCTTCTCCACTGTTCCCCTCAGCAAGCTAAAAAGCAGGAAGCAACAATTTGCATTAGTACTTTGTTGCTAGCAAGTCACAGAGCCATTGAAACCTAATGGAGGGTAAAAAACCCCACAGTATTATGCATTTGAGCCCCCCCCTTCTTAAATCACACTCTCCTACAAGAAGAAATGAAACTTTTGGGCTTTCTTTCGGTATAGCAAATCCTGCAGTAGCTCTGTTGGTTTTATGTAGGAATTGCACTCCAGAGACCCTGCATTCTGTTGCACTAGGTTATAGGGAGCACACAAGAAAGCAGAGGATGGCTTTAAAAACTTCTTTAAACTGGCTTAAAAGACTTGTCAGCACCTAGCCTTAAGGGCTCTGGTGGCTCAGGGGCCTTCAGGGGCTTGTTAGGACACTAAGAAGCCCCTGCCAGGTCACCTTGTTCACTGATCACTTCAATACCAGATGAGGAAACACGGCACAGGTTGAGCACGTCAAAACTGAAGCTATCCAAAGACACACCTTCAAATCAGCAGCTTTAAAACCATCATATTTCTTACAGTGTGCAACAAAAGACATGCAGAAAGAAAATCTACAGGCACAGGAAAGTAAACCGGAATAGGACTTCAAAGGCTGTTTAGACAATCCCCTCACTTGGATGCCAAGTTTCCTGCTTGCCAAGACCATTCCCAACAGCTGTTTGTCATGAAATCTGCATGAGGAGATTTCACTGTCTCTTTCAGTAGCACGTTGCTTAATTGTGCTTATAAAATATATTTTCCTAAAATCTCACCTGAATCTTCTTTGCTGAAAGGTCAGTTGTTTCTTGTCCAGCTGCCAAATGCTCACAGAACAATTTGTCACTCACCTCTTCATAATAGCTTTATATGTATCAGAGGGCAGTTATCATGTCACCTGTAGGCTCTGCTCCTCTAGACTAAACAAACTCCATCACTTAAACCTTCCTTCAAAGGTCATGTTTTTCAAGACTGTTATAATTTTTGCTCCCATTCTGTGTATTGTCTACAATTTGTCCACTTCATAGAAGCGTGGGCTTGGAAACTGGATGTAGAACTTTAACTGAGAGATGACTAGTGCCTAAAACAGTGAAAAAAATTACCTCTGGTGTTTAATACATAACACTTAGGTTAATAAATGCTGGGATGAAATTTACTGATGCTCTGACCAAAAAAAAAAAAAAGAAAAGAAAAAAAATCCCCACATTGATCAAGTAATTAGACACATAAGCACCAGTCTGTGTACACACATTGTTTGCATGTGGAAAACAATATTCCCATGTGCAAGGACTTCTGTGTTACAAAGCCACATTCCTTTCAATTATGTTTAACACAGGCCAAGATTTTTCAGAAGTGCATGCCAAAAGCTGGACTTCTAAATCCCTGTTTGGTTGCTGAAGTAATTGGCTTTGATCTTCACACACTGTCAAGATGCAGTAGCACCTAGTTCTGCAGTCTCATAATCTCTGTAGGCCTTAAGTACAGACTTTGAATCTTAATTTTAAGCACCTTTTTGTTATTCAGAGCTGAAAGCAAAAGCACTACTCTTGGATGTGTCCAGTTTACCATATCCTAAACTCTACAGCTCTGCTAGATAGACTCATTTTTTTTTTCAGTTCCCACACAGAAAGATGGGGAGCAGGTGGTCAGTTCCTGGCATCTCTCAGCACTAGGTCCTGTTACAGTTGGTTTTAAAAGAAGGTCAAATTTAAAGATATTTAAGTAAACAAAAAACAAATTTCTCTTAGAAGTCCATCAGAGCTTGGGAATTCTGAAAGTAAGTTATCCTATTCGGAGGGACAGGAATTAATTATCCCAACTAACCTACTTGGAGTCCACTCGTGAACTTAAACAGATGATGTTAAAGTGGTGGCTGGAATTCTCTTTTATCTTCTGTCTGCAAAGTGATAAATGTTCAGATATAATCTTATAACACTGTAGGAAAAGAAGATCTGAAAACTGAGATTCCCTAAAACTTATACATGGGATTTTTTTCAGAGATGAAAAACTATAATTTTCTTGGATGACGTGACCACAGACTTCCAATATATCTTGTTATTCTGCATGGAAACACCCAGGTGGCTTGAACAGCTGGGGAGGAAATGTGGAATTGTCTGGCATGTAGCACTTACAGTGACTCCTCCTCTCTGATGACATGCTGTACTTCTTCTAGGGCTTCCCATCACAGCTGTAATGACTTTTAAAGATATGAACAGCATCATAAGATTACACTTGGTATCCCTTCCTCATTCCGCAATGCCACAGTTTGCATCAGTGACAACAAACCAACGGCTATTCATGTGGGGTGAATGACCAGTGTTGCCCACTTCTCTGACTTGTGAAAGTTATTAGCAGACATTTGGACTCCATGAACACTGCAGATTTGGGAGTGACAGACGCTGTGGCTCCTGAAACTATTCTGAATAAACAGGGGGTGGCAAACTCTTCTCAGAGAAACAGAATTACAATTCAATTCTCCTGGACAATTCTTCAGACTCTGTAGCACTTTAAAAGCTTTATTTGCTTTTGCAACTTGTATTGCATTACAATGGCAGTAGCTATGTGAATAGAAGTGTCTGCACGTTGCTGACAGAATAAAGAACATTATGAGTTACAAAGCTGTCACCACAGCTGTAGCTCAACTCGCACATTCATTGAGATCTTATTTCCTTAGCTAAGCACTTCTGAATAAATCTCAGGTCACAAAGCCTTAATTAGAATTTGTAAAGTAATAACTGGTAAGTAGGTGAGGGAGTTCCTCACCTTCACATACCCCTGGCAGGTGAAATTCTTAACAGTTGCCTTTACTGGAGAAAAGGTGGCAGGGCTGAGAGCACACATTGGCCCTTCGTACTCAGTAGCAACAAGTACACATCCCTCATTCTGATAGGCTTCCATGGCACAATCATTTTGAAATTAAAACATCTCCAAGCCACCCCAATGTTGATGGGTATGGTAATTTACCAGTAATCTGCAGGTCTGTCATTGAATACTTATTTGAAAACATTTTGATCTGAACTCTTGTATTTCTTTACTTGGGTTTTTTATTGTTGGTAAATGGGTGAAACTTTTGTCCCAAGGAATTTCTAGTATTATTTGCTTTCATTTTCTCTTTGGATTTGGGATTGTCTTGTACAAAACAATCTATTGTAGATGTGAGAAAAATCTCATTTATTGAATTTAGAAAGACGGCAAAAGTTTGCAAAAGGAATAAAACGAAAAGGAGAAATTACAACACGTGTTGGGTGTCCTAGGCACGCAGGATTCCCAGGAACACACCCTTCAATTCAAAAGTCCCGCTTTTTAAATATTCTTAAGGTTCAACCCCGTTTACGTCATAGAAGAGGCGTTCCCCTCTCCCTGGTTGGCTGTGTCGTGCTGGGAGGTGGAGTGTCCAGCAGCATGGCAGCTTCCAAGACCAGCCATGTGGTATAAGGGGTTTCCTTACCAATATTCATTTACAGTTCCCTATTCCCGTTCGCATGTTTCCCTGACACCGGTTCCAGGCTGAATCCGGCGTCTTACAACTCCACGATACGCCTTATAGGTTAGTAAAGAAAAACTCTTATGTTAGCGATTTGTTAAATTCATTTGCTTGTAATAAAACCGATTCTTTATTTCTCATAGTAGACACGCCTTCATTATTTCTCTCAGTCCTCTACAGCGATTTTGGCAGAAATAGTGTTTAAATGTAAGTTGGTGTGTTTGTTCTTTTGAATGCAGTGTGCAGTGACAGAGAATGCAATGTCATAAATTGGAAGGTGGAAGACAAAAATCTGTACTTGCTAGAGATATATCATTGAATTTAGGAGTTTTACCTCAGTAGTGTCATAATTAGACCTCAGGCTTTTTTGCAGTCACAGTCTGAAGAATTCAGTCAACTAAACATGGTGGTTTATATGGTCACAGGTTTCCTACCTGACCTCTAGCTGCTGGCCCAGAAGGGCATTGAGTGTCCAGAGGACATTTGTCCTTCTGCCAATCACATCTGGACATCAGGGTATTGCAGAGTATTTCAGAGTAGACTAAATGCCTGTGCTGAGGCATTCAAATCTCAGTCATGGCATCCAGTAGGTAATCCCTAGTTGTGGATGGATGGTTACACACACCTTTATCTGTTTACACACACAGACACATACACCCCTTTATAATAGTATACGCACTGCACTGCAGGTGACACTGCTCTGAGCCGTCATGGGAGCTTCCAGACTGCTTGTCAGTTTGGTGGTTAGTCTCTACTTAAAGTCAGTTCTTCCTAGATTTTCCCTAGAACAATGAGGAATCCTATTCTCTTGTTTAGCTTGTGTTATGTTGTGCAGATAAACAGAACACTGTGTTCATCAGTGCTGGGCATTTTCCACAAGCACAAACATAGAGCAAAGCACACAAGTAGACAGCATCAAAGTGGCAGATAGTCATCTTTCAAACAGATGGGCAATAAAGATTACTCAGGGACTGTGTGTTGTGTGTACACACATGCAATAGCAATACCATGGAGGAAACAGTTGTTCATTACTGTTTTGAGAAGTGGCTTTTCCAAGAACATGTGCAAATCTCTTTTCGAAGATATGCAAGTGATCACAATGGCAGAATGAGCAAATCCCAAACTCATCCCAACACCTTTCTGGAAGCCTGAAAAAAAGGAAATCAGCAGATGTAGTTTACCTTGAGATTATTTTTTTTTCCAGTTCACCATTCTCCCATTATTTTTCTCTGGTGCATTTTTGTTTCAAACTTTATCAACTAACAACAGGCAGTAAATGAGTTCCTTGGGGAAAAAATAGTCTTCAGAAATTTCAGGAAAGAAAATTATGAGTCCCATAACTCCTCACCTTCTTCTGAACTGTATCCACTTTCCAATTTGATGGACTCCATCTGGGAACTTGTTTGAACTTGAATAAATGGGAAGGGTTTTACCATCTCAGTGCAATTCAGCCCCAGTTCTCCTCTAAAGATCAGTCTTTCCAGTCCCATCACTGGAGGGGCTTTCCACACAATTTTTTTCCGTATGAGGAATTCCTCTGGTTCCAGCCTTAAGTATCTCTTTCTCAGGGTTTTTTATTGCACAACCTGTGGGAGCTTCCAAACAGTAATTGCTCAAACTTGGCAAATGAGAACTGGTAGATTTTCCCTTTCTCTATGGAAATTTCTTTTGTATGAGTCTACATTGCTGCAGAAGTCCCTTTCCTGGGACTCTCTGTCTCAGAGGAAATATGAGATAGCTGTGATATGGCATGTGGTTTCCCTTTTTTTCTGGATTTTATTCATTGTAAAGCACAGTTACTCCTGAACAGAACTGTACTCTTGAAAGGGTATCTTGCAAGATTTCAAAAGAAGGGAAGAGAGTGGCCTTTTCTTTGATACCACTTAAAACCAGTCATCTGCCATGTTTTCCAAGATATGCTGACATTTTCTGACTGATTCCAAGTATCAGTGCTTGTCTCACAAGCTCAGTGGCCCAAAGAAAGTCCTCTTCAATTGCATGGCAGACAAAACTTAGCCCAAGATCACAGGCTTTGGGGAGCTGGTTACCGTTTCCTCTCAATTACATTGTCTGCTTTAGAGGTTTTCGAAGGTTCAATGTCCCCTCTAAAAATTAGCAGCCACAAAGTAGCCTACGTAGAATAACCCTCTGCTCTATTTTTCAGTACTTCCAAATGAAACATTGCGATGTTTCTAATCTGTCAGGAAGTATCATAATTTCTAGCTAGAAAATGACTACTCCACCAACTAAATGCTGAAACATTCAAGAATTTTCTCAATAGTGCTGCTTTTGTCACCCCTGTAGATTTAACACCACATGTACATACAGCAACTAGTTGCAGTCATGCATTTTTAAAGGCACCACATGATCTACACCTCAGTGTTTCATAAAGCTGGTTTTTAGTTAACATTAACAAATACTACCAGTTATATTACACAGATATTATTTGAAATAGTATTCAAGTCTAATGACTACTAATACACATATATACATTAATAGCCTATATGCACATATATACACAGATGCCTTCCACTTATTTCACCACTCGGCACACGAAATAAGAAGCAGAAATGTTATATGTGATCCAAGTTCCGTAGCTCTCTGGATGCGAAGTGGCATACAGCTTCATTATATCTAATAGTTTAATGTGAAAGGAAGGGTTGAGCATGAAGATAAGGCTTTTATATTACATTTATCAGTTCCCTCCAGATTTATTTCTGACATTTAAAGTAGAAAGTTGAATCAATGAGAATTCTCATAAAACACAAACTTATGTGTTCTCAACTATGTGAGAGTACATACCCCTAATGTCAAAATTAGCTGATATAAACCTAAACACTTGGGTTGTTAGATCTCTCCAGGACTCAGAAACAGGTTAGTCTGTGGTTATAAGGTACTATGCACCTGAAGAAAGTAGAAATAGATTATGAATTTAAGACCTAAAGTAAAATTTATATTTCTACTTTTTGGCTTAACTATTGAAGCATTTTGAATAATATACAGATCATCGGGTTACAAATAATTAGATATGTTTTCTATTCATATTGGATACTTATTTATGCGCTCGATCGGAAGATTTTAAAGAGAAACTTTTGGACAGCACATTGAGTATAAATTGGTGTTTGAAAAAACTATTCAAAATTCATATTCCGTCAGTGATCTACAGAAAAAGTCACTGTCATGAAAAAATGTTTCCAATAGAAAAGCTTTTAACAGAAAGTATTTAATGCAGCTCCAGAGTTCCCAGCTGTTAAAAGGTAAATCAGATGAGTTGCTCCATTACAGTTTGTAACTGAAATGCAAAACTGGCAGGCTTTATTTTTGCAATTAGAGATGAATAATAGCTATGCAGCCAGAAACAATGCAGTCCTATAGATCTTGATCATAAATATGGATGTACTTATAATGACCTATTCTCCAATGAATACTTAAAACTCTTCCATCACAATTTGTTTAGCTGCACATAAAAGATTGGTACACAGCACAAAGAAATCATAATGTTGTAAAATATGTCTCTAGGAAGCTGTCATCACTACAATCGCATATTTAGGAAAGCATTTTTCAATGTGCCACATTTTGCAATGTTTCAGTACGTCTGACAAACCCTAGAGCCATATAGTTATCCTGCAAATGTTGCCAGCAAGGTTAGCTGAGCCTTATATGCTTCCCAGACAAGATGATGCAGACAAAGGTACTGATGTGATGAAAAAGGGAGGCCCTGCTGAGAAGTGTTTTGTGCCCTCCATTCCCAGTAAATTGCAGTTCTATTGGAATTAAAAGGATCAAATCTGTTCTTTCTTATGTGAATGGAAGGGGGGTTAGGAAAACCACCTGCAGCCGGCAACTGAGAGCACAAACTGGTATTTACCAATAGTGATTTATCTGCTGTTAACTTCTGACTGCCTGTTCAGCACTGCAAGTGTGCTCTGAATTGACTTATGTCCCTTGAATGGAACCATACTGAAGGTGCACCAGAGAACAATCTGTTGTTCTGGACATCAAGAAATATTGCTCCAAATGCATCTATGTGGAATCTTGTAACTAAAAGTATTAGTTCTTTCTTAAATTAAAACTATGTTACAATTTTAACTTCCTCAGACATCTGCGAAATTATTGTCTTTAATCAGTTGTCACTTCATAGGGCACAAGGTTTTCTTTAGTTTTTTTATTATTATTAGTCTGTCGCCATTTCCTAGATAGGTTCCAATATGCTACTGAGAAAAATTCATGGCTCCAGCCATCTGGGATACGACAAATGCTTCATGGGATAATTTGGAAGCTTTTCTTTTAAATCTAGTTTCCACTTTATTTGTACCTTTTGGAGCTGCAAGCCTAGATCTGTTATCACACAGACTCTCAAAGTGAGCTTTATGAGCCATGGAAATGCATGCCTAGTTTTTTGGGAGCTTGGTCTCTGCATAGGTGTGACATTTGGCCAACTGGATATCCTGGTGTGTCTGACGCTACTTGGGTTTCCAGATCATGGTGTTCTTACATGGTAGTTAACATGTTTGATGTCAGATATGCAAGATTCAGAAGCAACTGAGACAAAAGCTGGCTTTTATTTTTAGACAGTAGAGAGTTTGGAGTTCCTAGAGTAAGGACTTTCTGAAAGGCTCAGGCAACAAAGAAAATTATGCTTGGCATTTCTGAAAACTTGTCCCTTTTTGTAATAGCAGAAAGCCCATGTAAACAAAGTGCACTGTCCCTTCTTAACCAGCGTTTCTAGCTCAGTGACTGGGCTTCCACAGCATGGAACAAATTTTAGCCTTACCTCTGTGAGAAAATAGTACCCAGGTAACACAACAGGAAAATAAAGTGCATCAGTGCCCAGCTATTTGTGAGAGGGACTCAGTGTACCTTGAAAGATGTTCTGGAGCAGCAGTTGCTGTTGTGGGTTGACTCAAGGGCTTTGCGGCTCAGAGAAATATTGAAGGCACCATTGTTATTACATGGCAGAGAAGCTGTTGAAGCTACCAACAAAAATATATTATTGCCCACAAAATTCATTCCACATCACTTTAATGAAGAGCAGGTTTTCTCTCTTGATTACTACATGATAGAAATGACTCTCCGTGGTCCTGTCCACCAAATGACATGGAGATAGTACTATAAACAAAAAAACCCAGCAGGTTTCTGTAAGGCTTAACAGCCCACTCTGATTGCTATCAAACCCATTATTGTTATCGATCCCTTACAAAAGGGAAGATCTGTCACCACTGAGATAAACATCAACAGAGAGAAAGCTGCAAATACAATCTTGTACTTATTTTTATCCTTTTTTGTCTCTTTACTGTAAAAACTGATGCTTAAACACTAACAGACCTAAACAACTCAGGGTCTTAGAGGCTTGAACTAGATATTTGTGTATCTTTTTGAACCATCACAACCAGGAGAGGATAGTTGTCTTCTAAGAATGTGTATCTTATTAGCTTATGTCTGAAACTCAAAAAAATGCAAGAAATATGTATAAAGATGACTAGAAATTATAGTTCTTTATTATACATATTGTGATCAGAAAAGCCTGTGCCTTCCAAACACATGATATGCATGTGGCAGTTAAATCTGGCATCATTCGAGATGCAAATCGTAACATTACAGGAAATCTTCACTGCCAAATTCTTACAAACTCAAAAACTCATCTAATACTGTAACTGATGACTTCTTTGGTGACATACTGTTCCAGTTGCTGAAGGGAATCGCCATGCAAATAATGTAACTATGACCCAAAGGGCAAAAAAATTGATTTTACCCCTTCCAGATATTAAAGAAAAAAACAGCATGATCCTCACTGCAGCAATACACTGAATGCGAAACTATGAAGGTCAACTGCCTCAGTGAGGCACTCAATAGGCAGATGTTTGCAGTCAGCAATTACTTTTCTGGCAATGAATGTGAGGTAGCAGAGGCACCACAAAAGAGATAGCAAGATCATTCCCGGAAGTGAGTAACAGATGAAAAGAGCCCCAGGACAAGCTGAGTTCACACCACCAGTACCTTTTATACTGTAGAAATAACAGTCCTTTAGAAATTATGCAGATGTTAATGGCAGAGTGAGTGGGGAGAGCAATAACCAGAGACGGGTCACCAGCAGAGCTAAGAGCAGCTGCCCTTCATCTCCTGCTCTCCCCAGCAGCATTTCATTAAGCATTTAAGACTGTCATCTCACCTCCATGTTCCAACAGTGCAACTGCAGCATCCAGCACTTGATAGTCTAGCTGCTTCAGTAGCTGCTGTATGGAGGCACTTGAGCCTAGTCAGCAATATTAAAATCTGCTAACATGATCTTCAAAAAGTTCACTTTTGTCACCTATGTGACAAAATGTGAGAAATCATACTCAGGAATTTTACCTGAAAAGATTATTTTTGTTATATTGTTGTTTGTCAAAGCAGAAGTCTTTTGATGGCACATGACTCTACAGACAGCACCCCTGTTGGCACCACCTGCAACCCATTCCAGGTGGCTGAAATCCCCTTTTGAAGGACAGATGATATGAGGGCAATGAGTTCTGAGGCATCAGTGAGGTCTTACAAATGTTGGGGTAATGACCTCATCTGGGAGTTTTATCTCTCCACTAAAATGAAGCACATTTTTCTGGGCTGTATTCAGCCATACAGCTTGGTTAATGCCATGGAGCCATCCTGTGCCAGGAGATAAACTTGATTGCTAAGGTCTCTTGCCTTGGTTAAAGCTCAAGTCATACTGAGTGCAATGATGTGAACTTCAGTGTAGGTATCACAAACGTTTTGATTCTAGGGACTCAGCAATGTGATAAGACATTGTAGTTCTAATATTGCTGTGTGTAAGAGAAAATATAAGTTACAAAAGAAGGTACAAATGAGGCGGTGTAAGGTATCTGAAATGTAACCAGAAGAGTTAAAAAATACGATTTGAGAGGAAAACACTATATAATCAACTGAAGATCAGATCTTAAGATATTCTCAAAGCAACTGACTTCAAGTAAGTTTTGAAAGTTCAAATTAGATGCATTAGCACCCAAGGCACTTGGAAACTCGACTCCTGAAATCACTATGGCATTTGAAAAATATCACTCTAAGAATACTAGAGGAACTGTTGCAAAGCTGCTTCTATGCAAATAAAAGCTAATATCATCACCTCAAGAATGATGTAGAAAGAAAGAACATAAAAATATCAAATAAAAATGAGAAAACCTAGTATCCAGTACCTAATCACAAAATGGTGACTTCATAACTACAGTACTTTTTGTTTCGTTTAAAGACCTGACACCCCTGAGAAGGTGCATTAGGAAAAAACTCCTATGAGAACTGGCTGCAGAAGGTGTCAATTGCTTTGAAGCACCATCTCAGAGCGAACTGAGGGGTTTCTTTGAGTTACAGAGAGTCTGTGGATTATGTTGTCTTGGTTGGGGTTTACAGCAGTCCCAATAAATGGTTATTCCGATAAAACAGGGAAGCATAAAGTGTTCAACATGATAACATCAGACCACCCCACAACACTAAATGGAACCTCATCACACCCCTGAGTTGTACAGTAGAGGTACACGCATGCTTAAAATTGAGCATGTGTGTAAGTGCTTGTAGGACTGAGGACAAAGGTTGCAACGGCAGCTAAGGGAATACCTGCCCAACCTCTTCAAGGCAAGGATATTTTTTTTGTAAAAGGATATTTTAACCTTCAGAGGCCATGGACTACGTAGTGGTAATGTGACCTTTAACTTCTCTAGATCAAATATTTATACAGGTGCTCTCATTTCCTGAAAGAGGAGCATAGGTTTGAATATTATACAAACACTATTAATTTAAATATTTTTCCCAGTTACCGTTTCATGCCATTGAAAATAAATATATTTACCATTTTTACTCAGATCAACACACATAGCACAAGATTTTGAAAATGCCTGTGGTCATCTAGTAGAAGTTATCAGAATACATGTATAGGGAGGCACTGTAGTTGCTATCTAGTTTGAATTCTAGAGATTAGAACAATGAGAAATTTCATAGGAAAGAGCTCTGAAATTTTCTCTAATAGTCATGAGGAATCCTAGTGCTACAGTGGCCATAGATTAAGGAAAAGAAGACCAGAGGTCCTGGGACAGGAGTTCCTGTGGTTCATAGGTCAGTTCTGAGACTGATATGAAGGGGGTTTCCTTGTCTCAGTTTGGTGGCGATGTTAACAGTCTGAAGCAAGAACACCGGCCTTCCATGGAAAATGTCAGCTACAAAGATCTCTCAACTACTTCCCTTCTGCCTGCTTGGAGTTGAAAAAAATGCTGTTTTCCACATCTCTTGGCAATGATCTGCTTTTCCACTAGCTCAGGACAATTCAGTGTCCCAGCCAAGATTCTCTCTCTGGATTGGTACCACCATGAACTGCTGCATGGGGTTGTGCTAAGTGAGTGTTATTTGCTGCATTTACTTTTCCTATAGATCTGTTTAGCTCAAGCCTGGAAAACACACAGACATAAAAGCTCTGAAAAATGCAGCATGTGAATGATTTCACATCCGCCTCTGAGCTCTGAGCCAATTAATTAGTGAGATGCAATTCTGGCTGCCACCTTGCCACTTTGGACCGTGTCTCAGACTCTCAGATAGGTGATTTAAAACAGATGCTTGGGAAAGCACCATGTGAATCATATAAAGCTCATTTGCTGTGCTTTGTTAGCCAGGTTGAAAGTTAAGGCAAGCAGGCAGGTTGCTTTGAGATGGGGGACAAACCCAGTAGTATGTTTTTCTCAATAGGTAAGTGAGAAATAAGAGTCCTCCAGAAATGGCACCTTTGGAAATGTCTTCCATTCAATTTGCAATCTGGGTCAATTTCTAGGGTGTCTTTCCATATCAGTCTGGAAGTATGAAACCTTTGAGTAATGCTTGGAACACAAATGTGGGATACTGGAGTGTTTGCTGTGTTCCCAAGAGCACAAAAACTAAAGGATGGGACAAAAGATGTTGAAGAACGTGAAGTCTAAACATACCACACACAAGAGCAAGACACATGCTTGTTGGGAAGAACTGGTTAGTCTTGATATGGGGTGGAGATTTCTGCTTCCACAACTGCCGACAACCTGCCTGGAAGATGACTGGACACAGAGTCCTCTGCACCCCTTGATCTCTGATGAGACCATGAGTGTTTTGGAGAGATGCCATTTTCCTTAGTTCTGTAGAGTCCAGGCTTGCAGAAAATATTAGGGCAGCATGGCTGTCTAAAAAATAATCTCAGAGGAAAAGCTGTGGGGTTACTCCATGCTAAAGCCGAGTCATGTAGCAGTTACATGGAACTTCATGAAACATCCCTTTTAGGAACAGCAGCTGGGTTTCTAATTAACAGCCCCAGAGTTGCTCAGAAAATTCCAAATGTCACATACATCAGTGGTGTTTGCAGCAGATATTGTACACAGTAAGTATCTGTTTACTAAGAAATTATATTATATTCTATGAAGATGTCTGAAAAAATGGTAGCAGGTACTGATCAGGATTTTAGGGTTTAAATTTTAGACATCTGAATGACAGAGGCTTTGTCTGATGCTATAACCTAAGGGGAGGAACTTGGTGGCCAAGATGGCCAACAGCATCCTGGTTTGTATCAGAAACAGTACGGCCAGCAGGACTAGGGCAGTGGTGGTCTTCTTGTACTTGGCACTGATGATGCCACACTTTAAATTCCGGGTTCAGATTTGGGCCCCTCACTACAAGAAGGACATTGAGGTGCTGCAGTGTGTCCAGAGAAGGGCAAAAAAGCTGGTGAAGTGTCTGGAGAACAAGCCTGAGGGAGCTGGGGGGTGTTCAGCCTGGACAAAAGGAGGCTCGGGGGAGACCGTATTGCTCTCTACAACTACACAAAAGGAGGTTGTAACCAGGTGGGGTCAGCCTTTCCTCCCAGGTAACAAGTGACAGGACAAGAGAAAATGGCCTCAAATTGTGCCAGGAGAGGTTTAGATTGGACATCAGGAAGAATTTCTTCATAGAAAAGGTTGTCAAGCATTGGAACTGGCTGCACAGTGAATTGATTGACACCATGTTCGAAAGTGTAGATGTGGCACTTAGGGACATGATTTAGTGGTGGACTTGGCAATGCTGGGTTAATGGTTAGACTCAATGATCTTAAGGGTCTTTTCCAACCTAATGATTCTATGATTCAATGATTCTATATGTATGTATGTAAGTATACGTGTATATATCAACATAACTTATAAGACAGACAGTTTATAGATGAGCAAGATTTGAGTGGATTATGCAGATGTTTTAAAATCAGATGGGAAGTAAATAATGGAAAAGTAAAACAACTTCTAGTTTCATTACATTGGAATATGCTGAACTTCATGGAGATTCAGAAGGAATATGGTATTCTAGTTCCTTATTTTCAGCTCCTTCTAAAATGATGTGTCTGCTGAGACCTTCTCTATGATAGCAACTAGGACTGTTGCAGGAGGCCTTTTGATAGTTAATTGTTTCCAGCATTGTCCATTTGATTGATGGAAAGCCCATACTGAAGTTTTTTCCAGGAGACAGAAAGGACCTCAGCTTTCTGATTACATGTTCATTTTACAGTGTGTCCTTTCTCTCAACACAAGCAAAGGCAAGGCACTGGAGAAATTGTTCAGACATCTCTCACTGCACTTATTCAGCCAGAATTGGAGCTTGCCATCAGACTGTATATACTGAGGGTCTGATGCTGCTCATCCTGTCATGATGGACTTTTTATTTTCATGGCTTTCCAAAAGTTACAGACTCCTAATATTACATTAATGAAGCTTATTGGAGAGTGTTTATTCACTAACAACATGTGCTAAACCTTATGAAAGTCACTGATTTTCACAGAATACGTGATCAGTTTATAAGTGCATTATGATATAGAGAAGAGCATTAGAAATAATTCAACATACGTCACTCCAAATGAAAGATTTCTCTAACTCAAGACCACCTCCATGTAGAAAAATCAATGGCCAAACTCTACTCTCCCCTAGAAAAAGAGGCAGGAAAGAGAAATTAGTATTTTGAATGAGACACTTGATGTTTACCTAAACATTCCCCAAGGATAAAAAAGGTTATTTACAGATTTATTTGGGGATATAAAATCAACCTTGACCAATCATATGGGGAAGCACTTTGTTTACAGATACTGCAGCTGTGAAGCTAATTCAATATGTACCTGCAGTAGATGTGTGATTTTCATGGGATTATTATAAACTCCAATTTAAGACCTGCTTGGGTTTTCAAGGTTGTTTCTTAAATCATTTGAGTTGGATCTTTCTGTGTCTTTGATTTTTAGAAACTGTGATTCATGACTTCAGATCTCTTCTTAACTGGTTCTCCCTTTTTGCTTGTGTGTGCAGAATGACAGAGTCAGAGCTCCACAAGCACAGCAACTTGCCTGTATGTGAACTGAGGATATACTGATTTCTCATGTATAACTCTGGGCCATGAGCCATAGGTCTAAGTATGGTAAAGCAAGTTTAAAAAGAGTGAAGGGCATCTGCTGTTTGAATCTCATCCAAAAGAGAGATGTGTGCTCATATACTTTAACTACCACAGATGGAGAATTTGCCCTGACTGGAAAAAAATAAATATCAGTGGTAGCTGAGGGGGTTGGGGGTCAGCACTAATCCCTGTCCACTATGCCTGGTAGGGCTTTGTCATCTCACCTCCATGTCAGTGATGGCACAGATTGATCACAGGCTACAGAAGGGACCAAGGAAAATAAAGATTGCTGAGAGCTACTCAGACAAGGACACATTTAAGAACAAATGAGCTTGGTTGGGTGGCAGCCAGTTAAGAACCTGTGAAGGAGCAAGATTCAGGATGGGAACAGTTCCAGGTGTGGAGAAAAGCATACAGCAATTGGCAGGACTTTATTAAAAGGACCTTACAGTTATCATATGGACTTTACTGTTATTATGTGGTTTCATTGTATTCACACTACACAGTGCACAACCTGGTCATGCCCAGGCTTGCCATGAGTTTGCCTGCTGCCTGCTCCCTGCTTCCTCCACTCCTCCCCCTTTTGCCTGTGTCCCTATCCTGATTTGTTCCCCTGCTTGTCTGTCTCATGCTCCGCCCTATGTTCTGGCCCTTTCCCCTCCAGAGCCAATAAAAACCCGCGTGTGTGCTGGAATAAACTCTCTACCTGCATCCCACCTTTGTGTCCCGGATCTGTGCTGTGTCGCGGTCCCATTCCCCTCCCCCCTTTCGGACCGTGGCAAGAACCTGAGGAATATCCATCCTGGATTGTACCACTTTACAAAAATTGTATCAGTCAGAGATAATTAATAGGAAAATATTCAACTATCACTCCTACAATGACTCCTACTGTGTTTTTGGAAACTGTAAACTTTAAAAAAAAAACCTCAAATACCCAGTAAGCAATTCCTACTTCAAGGTGACATCCTTTCTGGATATCCATAACATAATACTCAGGTTTCTGAATTCTTCCCATGTCACTTGACCTTGCTTCCACTGGGCATACACCTTCCTTTTTTGCCTTATCTCCAAGAGATGACTCCTGTTCAGCCAAGCCGGCCTTCTGCCTCACCTGCTTGATCTCTGACATTTGGGAGTTCCCTGCTCCTGTGCCCTTAGGGGGTGATGTTTGAAAAGTGACCAGCACTGATGGACCCCAGGACCTGCAAAAACATTTTCCTGGGGGACCTTACTTACTAGTTCCTAGAGCAGTCTGAAGTCTGTTCTCTTCATGTGCAGAGCTGAGGTTTTGCTGGCACTTTTCCTCCTGTCAACAGAGATTTTAAACTCAATTACTTCATGGTCACTGTGGCCAAGACAGCCACCAATCTCCACTTTACTCACGAGATCCACTCTGTTGATAAGCAGCAGATCGAGGAGAGCATGCTCTCAAATAGCAACAACTCATTTGCTAGCACTGCCAAAGAATCATGCAATCACTTTCTACTTGCTTTTTTTTTTTTCCTGCTTCCTTCTCACTTAAAACTAGGAACATTTCATGCTTGCAGTTGTCAGGGACAAAGGGAGAGGCAGCAGGGCAGGAAGGGGAGAGGGTCAGGGAACATCTGTTTCACATTTAACCTGGAACCAAACTTTTTCATCCTGCTTCTCCAGCCTCTCTTGTATATTGATTCAATTACTAGGCTCTGCTAGTGCAAAAGATTTATATTAAAGCCTCATACAAAGCTATTGTGTTTTGTCACACAACAGTACCGAATCAATTACAAACGTGCCCTACATGATCTCTCTCAGTCGTACATGTTTGCTTGGGAAGAAGCTGATCAACCAAGACTCCAGTTGGGCTTTTGCTTATCTCCAGGAAGGTGTGACACACCTGACTGGGACTTGCTAGCAGGAGGATCATGTCTTGGGCATGTCATTCTCACTGTCCCCTGTGTGCCATTTTTCTCAGCTCTGCCTCATTAAAGTTTGGAGAAATGATGCTGGACACACATGCACAAAAGCCTGGGCTTGGGTCACAGCAGCTGCCCAGGGATAAAGGTCCCTTGGATGTGCAAAGGCATAGTGGTGTGATGTGATTCTCCCCTTAGAAGTGGGGAGAAGTTGGCCAGTGCAATCACATCACAAAAGTAGGAAAAGGCACGTGGGGCTGGCCAATACCTGGGGAGGAGAAGGGCAAAAAACCAGAATATACAATCCTTCAAGTCCCTTTTCCCGTAAAAAAACAGCTTCCAACTAGAAAAGCAAAATGGCAATTGCTCTTTACAGAACATGTCCCTTATGGAAAGTCAATTTTCTGCTTACAGCAAAGGCCAATTCCTCCTTGGCCACTGACTTGCTATGTAACCATAGCAAGAAATTCCTAAGCCAATATTTCAAATACGGGTGATCATTTTGATACTACTATACTTTCCAGGCCCTCAAAACAAGTTTTCTCTAGAGAACCACCAGAATTGAAGATATCTTGAATTAAAGAAATTTTTAGAAGTGTTTAAACCAACCGGTTCCTTTTGCAAAAACATGCAGGAAACTATATACCTTACAAATTGCATTAACTTAACTATAGAATGCAATTAACAAATTTAGCACCTAGAAACCTTCCAAACTGCTCAGAAAATCCTGCACAAAAAGCGTTGAGGAGCCACAGGTTGCTGTAGCTCTGTCAGACACGCAGATGCTCCTCACTTTCCCACGTTTCCTACCTATTTCTCTTCACAGACATTTTTTGCCTTTTTGCAGCACCTGTCTTTCAAAATCTTCCTGATGGGGCTGTAACCACCAACCAGTTCATCTCTGAGTCCATATGTGCCCAGTTCCCAGGCATGTAGCTCCCTAGGCGGGCAGTGCCTCCCTCCACGCAGGCTCTCAGGCAGAACTGTGGCTAAGATTACGAGGTCTCTTGGAACAGGGGCTTCGCTTTTCATAAGCAAGCACGTCTTGAGAGGATCCCTGAAGTACTAACATACATCAACAATAATATTAATGATACTGTGTATGAACACAGTAGACTTTTCAAATTAATTCAAGCGGTCCATTTAACAGCCTTATTCTTTTTTATTTTCAGTAAAGAGCCTGAAAGATAAGAGCAAAGTGAGGGTTATCCAAGATAAATTCACCTTTTGTCAGACTGATTCCCCATTCAACTACTCCTCCTGCCTCAGTTTACCTGTTCCTTCAGTGGAGCTAGTATCTACCAGGGAACAGAGCAAAGTTCCTATCACAAAAACTGATGCTGTGAAGCAGATAACCATGGACTTAACCCACATACAGACATGGCTCATAACTCTTCAACAGAATTTTGTCCTGGGTAAAAGAGAATAAGACTCTGTACCCTGGGAAATGTTGAAACTGTCTGAACAGATGGAGTCTTTAGTGCCCAGAGATTCTGAGCTAAAACTAGCAGGGCTCTTTCAAAGTCAGACCATAACTAGCTGTGATTAGAGCTCTTACAATGAGCTTTAGCTAATTTTGAGCTTTTTCGGAGATCCTTTTATACAAGCAACGTACAAAGAATGGCAGCAGCTGCGTGCCGCCCTGTGTGTGCTGCGAGCCAGCCGGATGCAGGCCAGCTGCAGCCCAGAAGCCCTATGGCCACATTATCCTAATGCTGGTTTGGAGTTATTATACCTTATTTCTCAGCAGGGCTTTATTGCTTCAGGTTGAGCATCCTGTTAATGTGGCTGCTCAGCTTCCTGCTCTGTCACCAGCTGGCAGAGAGCATGGGCAAAGCAGGCGCTCCGCTGAGTCTGCTAGAGGGCTTGTGTGTACCCTGGAGGTCCCCACCTGCAGGGGCATCCCCTCGGCAGACCTGAGGAATGAGGGCAGCACGTAGCCCTATGCACTAGCATTGAACAAACAACACTGGCAAACTTCTTATGGGAAACGCCCTGAATTATCTTGCTCAGTTCCCAGTGAAGTTTGCACCACCAGAGGCTTATACATGGCCTTCAGTTTGCTGAGTGAAATCTAGCTCTGGTACTTCTGCCCCTCTGAGCACAAATAAACACCACTGGATCATGGTTACCTACAAAAACAATTTCTGTCTTCATCCATGATGATACAAATGAAACAGCACAGCCACCCTTGAAGACAAGTTTCTTGTCATCAAATGTTCAGGGTAGGTGTTCCCAGCACCAAGAAATGAAAGTTTCTTCAAACTGCCATGGTAGGAGTGTGGAAGGCAGGGATTGCAGAAATATGACTTGTGAGATCAGGATTTCTGATGAACAGTTCTAAATCTACTCAAAGGAGTCATAGTGGTATTTTGCCCACTTCTGTGACCAGTGTCTGTGAGTTTATTTTTTGTTACTTTCTGTACATCTGTTTAAAATAAAAAGCCTTTTTTGGAAAATCATGTGTAATAAGTTGACATCTTAACACCACGGAGACCACCCCTTTTCAAGTCAAATAATTTCAAAAGGTTATAATCCTAGAAAAAGAAGTCAGAAATATGATCAGGGAAATCTGTTTTGATTAGTTACTGCTAGATTAACCTCAGTTGAAAGGTATCTGCACTCCAGCAATTTGTAGTTTTTCACTGATGGCTGATTAGATTTGGTAATTTTCTTTTCTACCTGAGTTACCTTGTTCTACTATACAAGAAATGTGAATTTACTAGAGAATTATCTCACATTGCCTGTTTTGTAATTAGCATTTGTCACATTTTGTAATTAGCATTTTAAAATAATTAAAACTGGTGGCAGAAATTTTGCAATACTTGAGAGCAGACAGCAGCTCACAGGGAGAGCAGCAAAATAAGGAAAGGAAAAAGCAAAATCATAATTTTTTCTTAGAGAACACCACATGGAGCCCACAGGACGTGCAGAGTCAAATGCAAAGCAGAGGGGACCATGCCCTGGAAGAATCAAATGCCCAGAGCAGTTTGAGCACAAACAGCTTGGTCTGAGGATCAGGGATCATGTTGTGAAGGGGAATTATTTAGCAGAATTTGTGTAGATGATGTTTCCAAGATGAGGACACAAATCACTCTTGAAGTAAAATCTGTTTTCACTCTAAAAACTTTATTTGCCAAATGAAGTATAAGAATCATCCGGATGTTGCCTTTTGACCATCACTACCTTCAGCCTCTTCTTCCGGACCACAATGAATTCAGACTCTATGATGTACCAAAAACCAGTTCTACACAGATTCTGTGGTGGGTTTGCTTGTTGTGTAACACAGAGATATGATTTTACAAATTAAGAGTATATAAACCTCATAAAACCAGCTAGTACTGTCTTACTATGGCATAACCCAAATGTGATCCTAACATCTAGAACTGCTACCAGCAAAGAAGAGCTTAATTATAGCTCCTTTTGCACGGGGTGTTTGGAGTTTCCTGACAAAACAGCTCCTCTGATACCTTTAAAAATATCAGAGGAGTTAAGGCATTCCTGACTATTGGAGACTCCACAGCATTTTCTTAAAAACTCTGCTGTACAGTGTGAGAGTCAATGGTTTAACAGAGCCCAGACAGCCCATGAGGAAACGCAAGGCAGTTTCAGAAGCCAACACTGCACAGGGAAAGTTCACAGGCACCAACTAGGCAACCACCTCCTTACCCCCAGTGTCCAGGTAATCTTTTACACTTGAGTCATACACAGGGGAAAGGGGAGGGAGAAAATCGAATCTGTGCCCAAGGCTGAACTCATTTCTTCAAAGTTTGGGAGGGTGTTTTCACGAATAGATCACCACACCCTCCCCACATGAAAGAACTGTACAGAAACCAATGCCAGTAACTTTTGGCCCCGGGCTGACATAGCATTTTGCTCTTTCTCTGATGTGATGTGAATAAGCAAAGAAAGGTGTTGAACTGAAATGCCTCAGACACTGCAGCATAAAGCATAACAAGGCCCCCTTTTCTGTGTGTTACGATACACTCTGACATATGGTACTGAATGTACTTGATTATTGCATAAATTCTGTTAATTTCTGGGAATCAGTAAGGAAGCAGATTTCCAGCTAAGCTCCTTATCCTTATATACCCCCCGGAGTCAGCCACTTCAATAACATTTTTCAGCAATACCATAATGAAGGAGCTCTTTATATGAGCCGCTGCGCTGTCTTCACTATTTTCCTTCACCACTTACTTGCCTCCAATAAAATTCCTACCTGGGGAGAGAGAAAAAGGAAAAAAGGGGGAAGCCAAGAGGTGAACTGCTTTCCCAGTCTGAATCCCAATTACACTGGGTGCCCCTTACAGACTGGAGCAGATCATCCCAAACTGTGCTCTGCTCATTATTTTGTAGCTGTGCAGTGGAGGTGACAGAGCAGGCAAAGACCACCCTCAAGGCATGAAACTCATCTGGGAACACTGGTGTAGGCCACCTTACCCAGATCACACAGGTCTCAGTGTAAAGCTGATGAGCTAATGCTCAGCTGGGCTGGGCTGGCAGTCTCTCCTACATCCAGGTGTCTGTGGGTATTCCCTAAATAGCTGCACACACTGGTGCTCCAGACAGCTCTGGAGACCATACCTATAGGTGTATTGCCTCTTCAGCAGAGGAGCCAGGGCTGGGCAGTGTCCTCCAGGGTCAACTTGGTATGAGTCATGTCACCATCTCAGCTCCTTTTATCTCTCTTTGTTCTGTCTTGTGCCCAAACCTCCCAGTGGCATTCTTCATGGAAGATGTGCAAGAGAGAGATCGTATTACAGACAGAAGAAATAATTTCTGATGGGGTAATAAAGTAATGGGTCATTATGTGGTTTAATGGGTAAATATAAAACTGTTTGCATCTCCTAGAGACTGGAAACTTAAAAATTAACCCCACTAGCTCAAGGAGATGAGGTCTCTGCAGATATTCTGGTTCCTATAGTACTAGAGGACTATAACCATTTTGTACTTCTGGACTCCCTCTTAGCTCTTCACAGCCTTCCCAAAAGACCTTAGACCTCAGGCTGTCAAGAAGGAGGGAGCAGAAAAGTTATAACCAGTTGGATCTCAAGACAAGACTGAAGAGAGATATCTGATGTCACTACCTCAGAGAACAAGTGGTGGAAACTCAAAAACTAACAGGGACTTTATTTTCCTGGCAGAATGATTTCTATTCTAATCTTCTCCCCCATGTTGTTCCTCATTTTCTGCCTCCCACTGGCAGTGCTCTCCTGCTCCATGTCCTCATTCTTGGTGTTTCCAGCCGCCTGTCCTTTGACCGCCAGACACCAGAGACCCAAAGTAAACACATAACTTCACTGAATTGATGGAAGAAGCGACTGGACCTAGTAAGACAGGCACCTGTCACCTTGCTGCCATCCACTGGGCTCACTCCATGCCAGGCACTGCTGTATGCCCAGACCATGAGGTGTTTAAGACAGGGATTATGTCTTCTGAAGTTTGCAGAGAGGTGCTGACTGAGGCCTTTTGGGCAGTGTGAACATTAAATAAGAGCCTTGTACTTGAAAACATTCCCACCTGGAAAGGTTCAAAGAAAAGCCCCCTTGTACAAGTGAAATTCTTGCTTGGTATATAGGCAGTTTATTTAACAGAGCTTGGCAACTGAAGCAAATCATTGTGCAAGAACAAGCAGAAACTTCCCAATCTCTCCACCTGCCCTCCCACAGATGGATCCAATAACATGTCTGCTGCTTTACCACCCTGGGATAGGCAATGAGATGGGGTCTTTTCTGCATGCAGAGATGATTCTGCAACTTTCAGAAACGTGCAGTATCAGCCCTAAGGAGAAAACAGTGAAAACAGTGAAAATGTTAATACAATGGACCAGCATCTGTCATTCAAACAATTTCCAACAAAGACAAGAATATAGGGTAATAAAATTTTAGCATTTATTATTTTTTAAGATCAAGTGGAATAATAATTTGTTCTGCTATCCCTTCATTTCTATAGGCTGCTGGCAGCAATCCGTTTGTTCTTACTGGTCCTGTGTGAGAGTTGTAAAGAGGAATTGAAGGAGGAAGGAATAGATTGTCTCATTGAACTCATAGTAATCAGAATTTAAGCAAAAGACATTAACTCTTTCCTGTGTCTCTTACCCTCCCAATACTGGCCATATACACATTAAAGGGACTCTGTTTACATGATTGCATTTGCTCACAGACATTACACCTACTACATAAACAGATGCTAGGGAAAAAAGCAGTACTTTATATTAAGACTTCTGTGATGACTTTCTTCTTGAGTCTGAGAATTTCTGGTTTCACCATGTGCAAAATAAGATACATGCCCCTGTACTGCAAATTGCTTTGAGATGTATGGATGAAAAGTGCTTTATATGTACTCCTGACTATGGGCAGTTTATTTGTTCCCCTAATAACCAGTTCCCTCAATGAAGAGATTTTTATTAAGATCAACAGGAGAGCAGGGTCCAGAGGGGAGGCATTTAAATTGGGGTAGGATTTTTAAAAGTGAAATTATTCCATGCCCCTGTAATATAACATCTAGGAAAAGAAACATTATTTCAACAGGTGCATTTTATATATCACATGCACGTGCACTTTCACTGCTTGAAGCCCCTCCAGTGAAATTCACCTGGGCAGCAAATGAGCCTGTAAAGTTACATTATTAATTTTCAAGCTAGTGTTCCCATTTAGATAATCAGCGTCATGCCTTTGCAATTTACTCAATGAAGCCGATTCAGCAAAATGCTTTTTACAGCATATGTACCCCATATGTGAAGGCTGGATCTATCCTTTCATTCCAGCTTAGTAAGTAAGAACATGTTGTCAAAAAGATGTAAACGCAAGGCTTACATTAATCAGCCACGATGCACAATCTAAGGATTTGACTAGAAGCTGAGTACAATTTTGTATTTGTGTGCTATATTTCTGCACATGTTAGAGCCCATGTAATAAAGCAACACGGTGCTCATGGTCAGACATGGTGCAAGTTGGACTGAACATGCAGGTTTCACGTACCACCATCAAAGGAGAATCCATACTGTGCTTCCACTGCCTTGTCATGTCTGGACTGATATACAGTGGAGAAAGAGTGAGGAAGATCCGGGACAGAGTAGAGATCCTGTGGGACAGGACAGAGCATTTCCAGGAGCTTGTATTCCATTCATTTGAGGGCAATCAGTCACAAACAGGATCCACAGAATGGAAGATGGCTTAAATAGGTGGAATCACGGATTCACAGAATCACAGAATATGCTGAGTTGGAAGGGACACACAAGGATCATTGAGTCCGACTCCTGGCCCTGCACAGGACCACCCCCAAGAGTCACATCATGTGCCTGAGAGCATTGTCCAAATGCTTCTTGAACTCTGTCAGGCTCGGTGCTCTGACCACTTCCCTGGGGAGCCTGTTCACCCTCTGGGTGAAGAACCTGTCATAGTGTTTGATATAGTGTTTGATATTTAGTCATGGATGGAGCAAGTCATGGTGGACACAGGTTGCAAGCCTGTAGTCTGGCCTTCAAATCCTCAGAACTCCTGGCTTAACTTCAGTCATTTAAATGTAGATGTGCAGATAAAGCTCACCCTCAGGATGACCTTCACACTGTACAGAGTGTACATAAAGCAATAAATACACATGCGGTATAGATGCACCCAGCTTATTTCAGACATTTCAAACTTATGACAGGATAGATTAGTCCCTAAGGGAACCTCACAGTCTCCACTGACTGCAGCAAAAATTTCAATAAGATGAACTTTTGTATGTATGAAATTGGTCAGGATGAAACACACAATGAGTTGTATTTGTTGGGAAAAGTTTTGTTACCAGCATAACTTCACCTGAGTACAAATTTCCAGTCATGCAGAAACAGGGGAAAGATAGGGCTGCAGTACAAGACTTCAGTGGTGCTTATTCAGTGGAAACTGAGACCCAAATTCAGCCCAGCTGAATGATGAATATCATGAAAAAGAACACTCAGTTTCATCAAAGACATGATAGTGGAAAATCAACTTAATTATTAGTGACTACATAGAAGGTACATGGAAAGTCTTGAAAAAATTTCTGTGTCTTCTTTATTAATTGCTGTTCACTCAGTATCTCACAGGGGAAAACATCATCTGACTCTAGAAGAAAAAAATAAAACCAAAAAACTTGTTGTAAACTATTAAACAATGAGCAAAATGGAACCTCCAGGGACAGCCTATGTGAAGAGGTTACAAATATTGCTTTGCCCTGCAAGGATGATGTCATGGTTTCTGTCAGAATTACTAAAATACCAACACATATTTCCTGGATCAGGGGCTTAGAGATATATGGTCTTTGTACTTACAGGCTCTTTTTCCCACAGAACTTCATGAAGAGTGAACCTTCATTACACTGTAGCAGCCTACAGTTTTTCTTTCTTTTACAGTATTTTGTAAAAACCTCTCAGTTCTTCATGTTAATATCCTTCTCTGTATTTTCTGATGTTACATCTGAAATGCCTTAAATAATTATTCAAAATTTGGATAGACAAATGCAACAGAACTATTACGTTTAAACATTTTTGATCTCAAATGTTTAACAGACCACTACAACCTCACATCTACATACCAGACAGTCCCACAAGAGTGTTTCTCTTAGATCAGTTTATGAACTTCATAATGAAAAATGCATTATATCATTTAGATTCATACTTGACTTGCTGCACAGAAGTATACATCTATAGTGTTTTTAAGATTTAACTGATTTGAGATATAAGTGGATATGCATCAGTTAGATTTACTGTATGTTGTATTAGCATCCAAGAATCTGAAATAACATAACTGGGAAAAAATTAAGACTAATTTACCCATTTTAAAAACTGATCCCACAAATTTTAATTCCAAAATTTCCTTCTCAGGAGCCCCTAGTATAAAATCCCTTAATAGATTTCTTGGTTTTCCATCACAGCAATTCCAATTCAAGTCAGAGCTGTGCAGTCCAACAGATGTCAACCAGTCCTAGGTGCCGAGAGGCCCGGGCTGGGCTGCCACCCGGGAGCTTCGGTCAGCTCTCTCCTGGCTGGAATTCTTCTGCGCAAAAAGCTTGTTCTTAAATATGTTGTCACAGAAGCGTAATTATTGGCTTTCCTTTCGCCAGCAGAAGGAAGTCCCTCCTATAGCCAGCTATCATTGGCTTCATTGGGGGGAAACTTCTAGCAACTTCTAATCAAACCACCCTATGTAGCCTCCCCTCCGCTACCAAAAACCCAGCCACCTCAACCCACAACAAGAGGCCAGAAAACATGATCCAGGAACAGGATCAGCACAGACAGGGATTTCCTGATCACAGCCCAGACCTCTAGATCTGTGACTGGGCAGGTAGGGAGGCAGAAAGAGGAAGCTTCTGTCAGGGTAAATGGTGCAGCACTGGTAATAGATTAATTTTCTGGTGGCAGTTTCCACAAAGTAACTTCATTACTGCTCATGATTTTATCAGTGTATTTGCTGAGCCAGGCCAAATTTCTTCCAGTTGTGATCTGACATAAATTCATATATTATAGAAATTGTCTAATTTGCCGTATTTAGGCAATCCAAGCTAGTCCAAGCTAGACAGTCCAACCAGGGAGCTTCAGATTAGATATTAGGAACATTTTTTTTCACTGAGAGAGTGGTTAGGCATTGGACTAAGTTGCCTGGGGAAGTGGTGGAATCATCATCTCTGGAAGTGTTCAAGAGGCACTTGGGGATATGATTTAGGGGTGATTATGGCAGTGCTGGATTGATGGTTGAGCCGGATGATCTTGAAGGTCTCTTCGAACTTGGATGACTCTGTGATTGTGTGATTTTTTTGCTGATTGGCTATGCAACAGACTTCCGTCAAACCAAAAGATGAGGATTTTATTATCTATCTATCCTGGTGAAAGGAGAGGGCCTACCAGCTCTACAGCACCTGGCTCCTGGATATAGAATCAGTTTTATGCTCACAAAGCCAGACAAAAACAGAAAAACTGTATAAATTAGAAGGCTGGTTTTGCTTCAGTAAACACTTTGTGATCTGCTACAATTTGTACTTGACAAGAAATTAAACTATACTTGTAGAAGTCCATTGCCTTGGCAGATCCACTTTTACATCTTTGTCCTTGCCTGCATTTGTGATGACCCAGTCTTGAACAGCCCAAACAACATTGCGTAGCAAAATATGTGCCTCAAAATACGTTCCACCTCATGGGAGAATACACTGGTGACACAAAAGACAGTGATGAGGCTCACATGGTTTTCTCTATGTCCTTAATTCTAAAGAAGGTGGAAAAGACAAAAAAGTCTGATGCAAGAAAAATGGATTCATTATCTTCCTGACCTGGGCACATATCACTCACAATACCTGCATTATAGGAGAAAAACTGTGTGTTCTTTGTTCCCAAACTCAAGGAAGTACATATATCAAGAAGATATTAATGTAGTATTCTTTCAGCAATCTAGTTGCTGGCATGGAATATACCTTCCCCATCAGGCACAACTGTCATACTTTCTCACTCTTTACTCATAATGTATTTGAGAATAAAAGTGGTTCAGAGTAAGCAGAAGAATTTGGAATACATTAGTGCTGCCCTCTGTGGTTTAAAAGACATGAAAAAAGAGGCAGACATGAATTGGATGATGGAAGTGGAGGTCATTGGGCAGAATGGCATAGATATCTATAAATAAGAAAAGGATTTCCAGTTTGGAAACCATTTTCACACTACACACCGCAGCAAATGTAAGTATCTTATATCACCTATGCCTTCTGGCAGACTGAAATCTCTGAATAATTGTTCCTCCTTTAGCAGCACAACTCCAATGATGAGGATGTCAAATCAAGAATACAGAACTTGACTGGCACTTCAGGGCTCCTGGAGGAGTCCAAAGATGAACAGAAGAAAGCTCTGAAATCAGCTCTTGGATAGTGATGAGAAGTTGGACACTTCAAAGCTCACACAGCTGTAGAAAGAATGTTTACAAATTAAAGCTGACTAAGGTCAAGGACACCTGCTAGTAAAAAAATGTGTAGATGAGGAATCTAGTGGAACCCCTCTGCTGTGCTTATAAAGTCACAGGACGTTCTTAATTCTGATCATTTGTGCAAAATTAGCTCAGTTCTGTTCTTTTTCTGCTGTCCCATGACAGACCATAAAAAATTTGCTAATAGTTACATAAATAACATCCATTTTTCTAAGGGTGATAAAAATTTTGTTTACTTTCTGCAACTGCCAAGGTGTTTTAGTTGGATTTGGATAAATGCTTGTTTGCAACATTAGCGATTCCACTGGGGGAATCCAGCCTGGAAAATTGCTAATTGCGTTTTTTGCTCCAAGTCACAAACCACTCCTAGTGCTTTTATGTGGTTTTTCCATTCAGAATTGTCACTTCAGAAATGCAGCACTCAAAGACTTTTACCTATGTAAATGATAAACCACAGCCTAGATACTGGAGTACTTAGTTTTGCATTGAGGTAACTAAAACTCTAATTCAACAGCGGGTGAATCTTCAGTTTCTAAGCTTAAAAAGATAAAAACTAATGAACCAGTTACAACGCAATACGAAGGATATGAACTTGCAGTGTACTCTGTGGTAATCAGCTACATGCATAGTCTCACCTCCTGAGTCTCACCTCCCAGTTTATTTCCTTCGGGTCCCATAGGTATGAATGTAGTATCACATATCCCATAGAGAAACACCAGATAGTTCTTGTTCTTCTTTTAAACATCAGAGAGACTTCACCTTGCTGAGTTTTCCCAGTGGTTTTCACTTGATTCCCAAAAGTAGAGTCCTCTTGAACTGTCCTGCTTTGGGCTGGCAGAGAGTTATTTTCTTTATAGTAGCCGGTATGAGGCTGTGTTTTGGATTTGTGCTGGAAGCAGTGTTGATAACACAAGGATGTCTCAGTCATTGCTGAGCAGTGCTTATACAGAGTCAAGGCCTTTCCTCACACCATTCATTCCATGAGAGAATAGGTTGGGGATACACATGGCATTGGGAGGGTATACAACCAGGACAGCTGACCTCAACCCACGCAAGGGAAGGGATATTGAATATCATATGGCATCATGTTCGACATATAAAGCTGGGGAAAGAAGAAGGAAAAGGGGTCCCCTTTCATTTGGAATGATGGTGTTTGTCTTGCCAAGCCACCATTACGCGTGATGGAGCCCTGCTTTGCTGGACATGGATGAACTGGATGAACACCTGCCAGCCCATGGGAAGTGGTAAATGAATTCCTTGTTTTGCTTTGCTTGTGTGCATGAATTTTTCTTTCCCTAGTAAACTCTTCACAGGAACCTTCTCCAGTTTTGCTGTATCAATCCTCAAATACAGACTTCAGAAATGGATACTACAGCAAATACACTGCTGCCCACCTGAAGTCTGGACATTTTTAAGTGTTATGAGTTGAGTATGAAAATGGCACCACCTGAAATTACTAGACACTTTTGAAAACATTGGCCCTAATGACTGGTTCTTTTTCAACATGCTCCAGTGTGCATTACTAGAGCATATTGCATTACTAGTGTCTCATCCGAAGTCATTAGTCATATTAATTTCAGTGGAAATAGAATCAGATCTTCATGTTCTAGCCTTAAACTCTTCATACCAAAAAAATCATAATGAGTTTAAAAAGTTGGCTCACATTAGAATTTAAAAAAAAAAAAGGAATAAGAAAAAAACTCTCCTGCCCTTCTCATTTCAGTTTACTTTAACTGGTGACCATAGTTGAAATAAACTAAAGAAGCAAAAACAAATAGTCTTTCCCCCATCACCTAAACAACTATTGTGTTCTCAGGGTTTGCAAGGAAACAGAATATATGTGATTAGCCCAGCTAACACAGCTGTAGAGACACTGACAGTTTTTTGGACATGAGCTGTTTGTTCTTTATGAAAGCTGGAAAGGTTGTATTAATTCCCTCCTTCCCTCAGCATTTGCAAGGGGTTGTGAATTCCCTGTATCAATAATTCTCAACTATTGTGATCCTTTCTCTGCTTAAATGCAGAGTGGCTGTACAGCTGCCAAATGTGGCATCTGAAGTGGTAATTTAGGGGGGATTCTGGAGTGCAGAGTATCTTCAGGATGGGAAGGAGGTGGGATCTGCACTTTGGGAAAAAATATTGGATTATAAATTAGTGCATTATCAAAAAAAGTGAGTGATTTGATACACATAAGGAATGCAGTGACTATCCTGGGAAGGCACTGGTTCAATGACAGTCAGCCTACTGTTCAGTATATCCATAACATCTTAAAATTCAAGTTGGAAAGTACTCACTGGAAGAGGTGAGGCACCAGCCACAAAATGCCATGTAGACTTTCTTTATCTAACCTAGTTTTGCTTTAGCTGTGACTCCTGGATGAGCCTTCCAGTTCCTGTGACTCCGGTGGCACCCTAACCCCCCAGGAAACCTAGGTGGAGTCAGGCGCCATTCCCTCTCCAGCAGCTGGCCATAGAACCCACCAGCACACAGCCAGGACACCAGCATCCTAAAACGACCCACAAAGTACATGCTGAAGAGCTCACATATGACTGCTGTTACAGGTCTCCCCAGCATTCTTCAAACATATTGACATTTAAAAGTCATATTGGCCAGGCACAGAGTAAAAGCAGGTTTTTTTCAGGATGAGTGAGTTTTGGACTCCAGAGTTTGATTTGGATATGATGTGACCCTTTCAAGCTTTCTGAATCACATAACTCACCAGTGCACGGACCAGTTGACTGTCAGGTAGCTAAATGGTGTCTCTTGTCATCAGTGAACTATTGCATCAGTGACCAAGATTTCTGACACCAGGCCTGTGCTCCCTGCATAGGCTGCACGCTAGAGGATGAAAACACGTGGCATTTTTTACCACATTACACATCTGGAAATTCAAAGTTAACCTGCATTTGGAGACTTTGAACTGAAAAATAAACAAAATCAACTGTGGCTTCCTGAAGCCTTGTAAAGAGCTATGGGTTGAGAGCAGCTGTGCTTTACTTTCAATGCTTTCTGATACACTACAATAAATTACATCTCAGTTACAAGGAAGTTATTCCTCTGTTACATCAGTCAGGGTAATCTTCTTCACTGTGTGTTTGTTGAATTATTTGCAGTGCATCACAAAGCTGCTGACCTGAGAAATCCTACAACCTCAGCATCAAATGCAACTAATGGCTGTGTCCTGCAAATGCTGCAGAGCAATTGGTGGTGGGTCACTCACCAGTCTGACCTCAGTGCAATTGCAGGCACAAAAGACTTCACTGGGTGGTACTTGCAAGTCTTTGTTGCAGCCCCTCTGCTACAGGCATGTCACAGTACATCCCACCCCCCCCTTATCATGTGCCAGTGCTGTTCTAACTAAATCAGGAAAAACTGTACCTCACTGAAAAATATTGTCCTGGAAGAGTATTGAAACTCTCTGTCGTGCATCTTCCAAATTGCTTTTATGTGCCTTATCCTATTTAAAGCCTGTTAAAAGGCTGATAAAATCAGCAAAGAGGTAACACTTGGCAGAAAGGGGCTTCAAATCTGACAGGAGTGGCTGCCTTACAGCTGGTCACATTACTGCAGGGAGGGAGAAAGGAAGAAAAGGAGAAAGCAAGCGAGGAAGGGAGGGAGGGAAAGAAGGGAGGAAGGAAAGAAGGGAGGGAGAAAGGAAGGAAGAGAGGGAGGAAGGAAGGAAGGGAGGGAGGAAGGAAGGGAGGAAGGAAGGAAGGGAGGAAGGAAGGAAGGGAGGAAGAATTTGTTCTAACTTGTGCTTTCTAATATGCTGAGGAAACAAAGTCTACTTCAAGAAGAGAGCTGAGATACAAACAGTGAAGAGGCATTTTCTCATATGAAAATATAAGAAGCTGTTGAAGAAATTACTCCAAACTTTTTGCATTTTTGCCCTCTGGGATTTTATGAGCAGTGAATTAAAGCCCCTAATGCTGTGTAACAGGGCCTGCAGACCTCACAGAAAAAGACACTCATACATTAGCACTTCACCATTTATCACTCACTGAGTAGGCTATGGAGGTTACTTCAGTTTACTGGGATCTCATGAAGGGATCTCCAGCACACTTGGTCTCTACCCCAGTTCTATGTTTATGCAGTAATTATGGTCATGACAGCTAACTGAGTTTCTCCAATCAATCACGCTGGAAGTTTTGTTTGTTTTCCTGTGCTAGGGAACAGGAAGGTTTTACCCTTCTTTAAACAATGAGAAAGAAATGAAGGATACTTTTCAGACACAAGTTGAAAATTATTATTGAAGAAGGATTCAATGAGCAAAAATCCTACCCACTTTAAGTGAGAGTCTGTATGTTCTAAAAGAAGACAGTTCCCCTTCAGTTAATACATAGAAAGATAAAATAGATGTCACAAAGTCACTCCACGAGCTGGAAATAATTGTCGTGTCTCTTGAGCACTGCTCTCTAATTATTATTAGCATACAAGCTCCAGCATCAGATAAGAACCATGCACCTGATTGCAGCCAGGACTATCCAGGCTTGGTTGTCACACTGAAGAGAAGGAATCTATTTGTTCAGAGAAATCACAGCAAGGACAGGAGCACCTGAGACAAGGAGATGTTTTTCATCCTTGTGCTGTGCCCTCCCATGATAATTAGTGACTGATGGCTGACTAAATAAAAGCTCTCATAAGGCTGGGGCATGCTCCAAGCCTACAGATACCCAGCTCATCAGGTTAGTCACTGTTCTGGGTTACTGGTCTGTGGGACAAGACAAATACTCCAGCTCATTACCTCACTTTGTGGAGTCATACTTCTCTTCTCTTGCAAATACTAGCACAGACCATTTCAAGTTTTCTGTCTTTACAGTTTGCAATCGTTTTTCTTTTATTTGTCTGTTCAGTGCCAGAATTTCTTTCTACGTGAAATTAAAGTTTTGAAAACAGTTCCTACCTACCTTTATGACTCACTAAGAAATAAAAAGACACCATACATCCCAAAACATTTCATGCTGCTGTTCTGCGCACAACAGACTTCCTCTGAATCTGGTAAATCTGTCAGGAACTATGCTCATACAGTCCCTTCTACCTCAGAGCAGGGAAATGGAGTAAACAACCTGGTTTCCACTTTTCTGTGTTAACAAATTCTCGAACAAACAGCCATGGATGTGTACCTTACGCAGAGCAAACTCAGGCCCAATGGCAAGACTGTCTGACCTTTCACAGGCCACATAAAAGTCATTTATGCTCCCATTTGCCAAGATGTCATGAAGCACAGTCCTAAATCATCGTCATGTACAGGACAGCCTATCAGAGTTCTTTCTCACCTTATTGTAGGCCTTTCAAATAAAGCATTTTTTGCTACTGTATTTGGAGAAGGTGTGCCCTTTCTGCACTGGGTACTGCTCAAAGACTTCTTTATTACAGTTCATCAGAATTTGTTGAATTTAAAACTTATACTAAAAAATCCATTGATTTTTGATGTGTTACACATCTCTGTAACACGGATTTATTTTCCAGTGTAGCAAACGTTGGCTTTGTGGGACTTTAAACATTAAAAAACCCAAAACATTCGGTAGGGAAGACATATTGCTAAAGAGTTTGTATTGTTTAGGGTCCAGTGATTAAAAACATAAATTCAGTATTGCATTGATCACGATTCCTTCACTCTTTCCAAAATCTCTATTTAATGTAAACTTTTCTCTACATGTTCTGTACATCTACCATTGAGATGCAGAGAGAAAAACCGCAGACATAAAGTTACTGAAACAAAACCCAAGATCTCAGCTAAGCTCAGATCCAAACTCTTGCTCCAAACTATTAATAACACAGAAAATACAGGTTACTTGAAATATGCACAGTTTATGTTTAATCCTTTTTTTCCTCACCCTCACTGAGCACAATTATAATGGGGATTCCTGTAGGCAGACAGGCAGCAGAGTCTTTGATGGCAAATGAGTTATAAATCAACAGCAAGTCAAAGATGTTAAGGTTGCATCTTCCCTAGAAAAAAAAGATATATTTATATTGAATTAGCTACCACAGTGTTTAGCACTAATGAAGACAAAGTAGTTGATAATTTTCGCAGAGGTTAGTGGGTCAAAGTAAACCCTGGGGCTACCCTAGTCTTTAATCAGATCTGCCAACATCTATCAAAATTAAACTTTCCTCTGTAAGATTTTACCTCATTTTAGTATACTAAGTCCTCTGTCTTGATTAAAAAATGAAAATGAAATCTTAAGGGTAAGATTAACAGGAGGTGTGTTGACAGTTCAAATGAAGGGTAAGAAGGATAGGGAAAAACAATGAGAAAACAAGATGAGATAAGGAGTTTTTACTGGCACTGGGGAATAAAGGAAAAAAATCTAAAGCAGACTTAAAATATTTCATATAAGCAAGCAAGAGTAGGTACAGGTTTAGCTGGCTGTGAAATACTTATATTGCAGGATCAAAGAAAATACAATAAAGTATCTCACAGAACTTTTCTGAAATCTTTGTTCTCTTCCTTTACTGATCAATGGACCCGACATACAGACAGATAGAAAGACTTTATTTCATGCAGATATTGTCTTCTGAAGGGAACACATAAGAGGAGGAAGCACCGTGTATGTGACCCTATCACATTATCCTTCTACTACTGACTCCTCTGTTAGGACCAACAGGAGATCTACAAACACCCTCAGGTATGGCAACAATCTTCTGGTTATTTGGTTGTGTTTTCAGATTGTACTTCTTTCTTCCGTAACTCCTTGCCACAAGCAGACACTTTCAGAGTAATTTAATAAAAGGTTTTACTAAAACCACAGTTTGTTTTTGTAGGGAAAATACCTCCAAGGAATAACATTTAAAACATCCATATTCGCAAGGACTGATTCAGGTCTCTGAAAGTTTGATGTTTAAACAGAGTAAATTTTAATGTTTAAACAGAGTAAAAGAAGAGGGGCCAGATCTTTCTCTGTGGTGGTCTTCTTCAATATTTGCTAGACTGCACTTGTCCACTTTTACATTCTCTTGTTTTCAGATCAATTCACTGTGTTGATTGAGTCAGAAACTGGGGAAAACTCTGGGAATATTGACTCTGGGATCTATGTCTGCTCCTAACTGGTCCACCTCAGCAGTGAGAACACAAGGTTTTAATGGGAATACTGATGTGAATTGCATTCCAAGACAGAGACAAAACTTAAAGTGATGTGCCATGTCAGTTCTAACTTGATCTAAACAGGTTTCAGCAGCAGCTAACAACTTCAGATTGGAAGGAAGTCTGGTCTTTGAATGGTTGCAACCTGGTATAAAGACTGAGCAGCATCCTACCCAAGGACAATGACTGCATTTTGATTTAACTTTGAGTTGGTTTCTCATTCAGCAACAAAGTCACACAGATCCACAGTAAGCTTGGAAATAAGCTTTTTGCTTTCATACCACTCCAGGGTTAGTCAGTAAGATAAGATGAGTGAAAAGAGGATGATTTAATAAGTCTGAAATCAGGGGAATTGCAGTACTGACTCTGGAGACTCCATCAGCTCTTGGCTTGTTGCATCTCTAGAGCTTCTCAAACTTCACGTTTGCTGAGGGAAAATTAACTTCTAATATTTCCCAGAATAGAAAATTGTACACCACCAATGCGGAGGTATTTCTGTTGAAAAGAGCAGAGAGGCAAAGGCCTTTACAGAGGGGCCACTACAAATTTAACATCCCCGCCACTGTTATACATGCAACACATTCACTGCCTGTAAATGCCACTGTGTGCCAATCTTCACCTTGCTTCATGAATAGTGTAAGCCATGGCACTGCTGGACTTATCACTTGGATGTGTTAAAACTCTGGACAAGTGCACACCTTCTGTTTTCTTTTAGGACATCTCAAGTGCAGCGCTCGGTCACAAAGTCAAAGGTGAATGTTGTAAGCTGAGATCTGCAGAACCCAAGAACATTACAAACTGATAGTGAACAGACGAATGGTACTATTTGCTCTGAGGGTTGAGGTTCTGACTCCACTGGGAACACAGAGTGGTTAAGAAAAACAAAGAGATCGATTTTTCTGCATAAGATGTCATTCTCTTAGAACGGCACCATTCTCCCTGTCACTCTGAGAGAGACGATCTCCCCTTTTCTTTCATCTTTTCTTCCATTATCTGTTTCATTTGCAGGCCTACTGTGAACACACAATGCTCTTCACTTCATAATTAGGTTCTTATGGCAGTACCATAGTTCACATTTTCTTTTCCACAAACTGTTCTTCACAATGAGTATTCTGGAGATTCCTGTTCTCCACCACCACTTCAATAATGATCAATGCATGCTAACAGATAAATGTGACAGGGCCTGTAAGAAATTTTTAATGCACTGGCACTACATAATAAGTAAGACCAACTCTGTAACAGAGCTGGTTGCTTTTTACAGCATTTATCCAGCACTAAGTATAAATTTTCATTACCATTTGAAGAGTTCATAAGCTTCGTTCATCAGTTAGCTTACTGATCATATACCTTCAGAGCTGGATAATATCCAATTCTTTGTCTAATCAAAATCTCTTCCTATCATGTCGTTGTTGACAGTCAAATGTTATATTAGCTTAGACACCATATGGAAAAAAATGTAATGATCCATAACTGGATGATTAAGTTTAACCCATAAACACTGATGTTAATGACTACCAGGCTGCCATGTTCTTGTTTGAAGTACAATGGCTAAAACTTTATTTTCCCCTTACAAAAACAAAAACGACTCCTAATTTCCTGGGATAACATGGAATAAATTCATATTCCATCCAACACAATTTGAGCACTTTAGCTTCCTCAGTTACAAGTCCTGTTTCTTGGAAAATGTGATGTTCATATGGCTTTGCTTAATAAGGAGGAATTAATTTTCCTCCTCATTGACTGTTTTGAATCTTTGTAATTCCAGAGAGGCCATCTGAGTCCTTTATATTCTCTTCCCAAAATTGTGCAACATAATCCCTTGTACTAAACGCTCTGATATTCCTTAAAATGCTTGTGGCTATTTTGTCATGGGTTCTGTGTTTAATAATGCAGAGTAATCCTTCTTTCTAGATACATGCGCAGAGAGAATGAGACCTTTATAAATTAGTAATGAATACAAAGTAGTCCAGAGAAAATAGTAATATACAAGACCAATATTCTAGATATTTCTGAACAAAAATATTACACAGATAGGAAAAGTTATAATGAGATGTTGATACAGTGTTAAAAATAGAACTGGAAATAAACTAGGCTAATCACACACCTCAGTGAGATTCCTCTGAAGCCTTATTTAAATGAATTAAAACACGGTTTCAGAGGAAGTACAAACACAGCTAGTTATTAACTATCTAGGGCTTTTGTCAACTCTTGGCTTCTCACATTTCCCTACACAAGGATCAAAGAAAGGCTCTGTATGTTTGAAGGAGTCCAGCATGTGTAATCTATTACAGCTATGACACAATTTTTTCTCCTGTCTGCAGTGTAGCAATTCCTGCAAAGGGAATTAGGACATACCCACAGGACTTCAAGGTGAGGGGGTATTGACAGGTGAGAATCCATTCCTGAGCGCAAGCATGGAATTACTTGAAATGGAGGACCTCTTTCTGACTTGGTCCTTACGCATCTGTGATTTCCATTTCAACCAAGGTATGTGACACTCATGTGCGACCAAAGTAATCTCCAACTGACCACCAGCAAGCTGGCAAACAGGTGAACCCACAGAAGAAATGCCATTCATTGTTCAGCAGGCATTTTGTAGGAAAATTAGTGTATCCAGAACATGTAGGAGTAACAGATGCTGTAGAGCAAAGGCAGACCCTGATAAGACTATTAAATCAGGGAGTGAGTGATTTTCTTGTGCTGCATTTATTCTAAGTACACATATTTTTTCCTTTTATTTCAGACATAGACTGCACTCTTTTTCACCAAGAATGAAAATTAAGTTCTTCCTCCCTGGCCAAAGTGGATTGGGAGCAAATACTTACTGTGACAAGTATTTCATGTTATAATATCTCTGTGGTGAAGGCTTTCTCTACTTCATTGGTTTAGTAAACTCCTTCTTCTACAGAAAAAAGACATTAATCATTACAGTTTGTCCTAAGATGAGTTTCTATTTGGCATTATTTACCTGCCAGGCAAAAGAAAAGTGTTCTTATTAAACAAATTATTAAGAAGGGTTAATGGTCTTTTTCAGAACCATTGAAGGACCAGAAACAACTCGGTGCTATATTTTCTTCTTCTGCTCTGTCATGTTAAGAGTTCATAAGGTACCCAATACATGTAGGTGTCATTCCAATGATCCTCTGCTAAGTTGTGAATTTATGTTGCTTTTTCATTTCTCAGGAAACAAGACACTAAAAAATGTCTGAAAAGTCTCAGTGCTGTCCAGCTGTGACTCCTGACTGTCCCATGACAGCCGTGTACAGCAAACACACCAGAGAGCAAGAGTTCTGAACATCGAATCCCTACCATATGGGGTTAATTTGAAAAATGCCTTATAAGTTAATCAAAAGCTGAAAAACATTAAGAGCAATTTGTTCTTTTCAACAGAAATAAGCTTATGAACATTTTTGCTTTGATGGTTTCCAATAGGCAGAAAGCACAATCCTGTAGCAAGTCCCTCTCCTAAAGCAGTTCTTTTATACACAGGGCCTCAGTTAGACAATAGAACAGGATCTGGTTGGTGGCCAAGTACTGTAACATGAACTGATGGAAAAGAGAGATTGGACCTGATGAGTACCATTATTCATAAAAGCAAATGCCCCGTTGGCAGCACAGCAGAAAGGGATGCTGTGTGCATTATCAATGTAAATGTGGGAATGGGTGAAGACAGACTTGAGCTACCCTGTCTGTGATTGAAGCTGGTCAGATGGAAACCACACCCAGCCTAGAAACTTTATATCTAACTTCATATGGAGTCTGTTCTTCGGATAATATATCCTGCTTCTCAGCAAGGTTTATTACTTCACATGCAGCTCCTACTACAAAACTCACATGAGGGCAATAGCTCAGGTTTGCCACTCTCTTGCCACTGTCTGCAAGAGAAGGAAAATGAGTAGATGTCGTTATATATATCTTTTTAGATCTATAAGATGTGTAAATCAGGGAGTAGGAACATATATATGGTGGAGACTGCTGAGGTCAGGCACCTTCTTGCAAGCATCAGAATCACCTTTGTAAAAATATTCATCTTCTTCTTTCTTCCTCATTTCTTGGGCTGAAAGCTCTTCCAGAGTCTGTCTGCTCAGACTGTAAGAACTTCTTTTCATTCCCAATTTAAATGGATGCATGGGCAGTTTATATCCTCATGCTTTATAGACCATTTTAATTCTTGTGGGTTTGCATTCAGTTAATTCATTTTGTGAATTTCTGCCAATATATTGCTCAAGGATGGGAAATCTTCTTGCCTTGTTGCAAACACAAATAAAGAATTAACAGTTAGAGCCTACTTTAAAGTGTTAACAGATTTATCGTGGACATGGATAGTTTGGAGAGAGTGAAGAAACCATGGGCAGCATCAGGCAGTGTGACAGTCACCAAAAGTCTATTCCTGGCTGCATTTTTGTAATGACCAGACCTGAACAAGACCTTGAAACAAGGAAAAGAATCAGCTACATGAGTATTTGGAAATACCTCAGCCATGGGGAGGGGTGGGGAAATGCAGAGAATATCTGGATTTATTGAAAATAAAATTATCTGGATTTACTGGCTGAGTGTATACCCTGGCTTTGCTGGACACAAAAGCCAACTTCTCAGGAACAGAGACTGTACACAAGGAGAGGTGGTATAGAAGCTTGAAAGTAAAAGTCTGGAGGAGAGAAGAGGGAGTCAGTGGGCAACTGCTTATGATAATATGTGGCCAAAGAAGACAGATATGTGAGAAATAGATTGCAGAGCTTTAAACATCCAGAAGTGCTCTCGCTTCCTCACTAAGCAGATACCCTTCTCACAGCTTAACAGGCCTGAGCTGGGGATCCATTAGGATTCAGTAAGAAAAACATCATTTACTAAATCAATAGCAATGCTTTTGATTGTGTATCTGTTTCTTGGGAAATTCCACTACAGACACAGGAAAGGCTCAACCCTACTTAGCTGACATGAGCCAGTCCTGCCATGGAATGTCTGCAAAACTTATTATTTCTTTTGTCTGGCTCTGAGTTTATTTGTCTCTCAGTAATTGGAGTTTGTTTTAAAACAAAAGCAATTTATCTAAATGACTGTTGTGACTGTAGTGTGATCTTCCCATTATTTCTACACCCTCTGGAGCAGTCATTGGTGAAATTTCCTCCTGCTTTAAAAATCAATAAATTATTTAGACAAGATATCCCTTTGAACTGCCAGCATTTGACTATCAGAAGCATAACAGACAGCCCAAAGACAAGCAGAATACTCCTTTACCTGCATGCCTTTCTAATAAGCGAGAGTAACACCACATCATTTCTATCAAATGTATTAGTCTGAATAAAAGTCATCCTTTCTTTAACTAGCTGGAGACGCAAAGTGTGCATTGCCCTGTAACATGCTTCTGAGAACTGGCAGAGGAAAACTTTCTTTCCAACAGAGATTCCAGGCCTTTGGACAGAGCAGCTTGAATATAACTAAAAGGGTTGCAAAATCTTTAAAAGAGTCCTACAAAGCATATAATGTACCCTCTCCTTGCATCTATTATAGCAATTAATGCCAATAAGGATAAACTAATTGTTAACATCTGTTTTAAGTGAGAGCAGTAAAGCTGTGTTTGCTCTCCCGCAGTTTCAGAGGATAAAGCTGTACTACAACTTCAAATACCCTGGAAGAGAAGACCAGAAAAACACTGAAATCAAGAAACAAAACATGATTTTCATTACTGTTTTTTATTATGACTCCATCTTAACAGACCTTTAGCAACTGTAAAAAAGGGTTTTATATCTTCATCTCAGTTACATGACTCTGCCTCACTGAAATGACAAGTCAGAGCAAAAAAAATCAGAAAAAATTGCCTTTAACTGTGACCCAGAGATTAGTGATTTCAGATCACTGCCTAGCAGACCATGCAGTTACCAAGGCTCACTAAACTGGGCAGCAGTGATCCATTTTTCATTTTCCAAAATGGCAAATTTCATAAAGATCATGTTCATTGATGTAATCACCTAAGTAGTGTCACCTCTCCAATCTGTGTTTTGCTCTAGGGATGCTTCCAGCAGTGCAAAGCTGCCAGCTAGTTACACACTGTGAGAGCTCTCTGCTTGGGACAATAGCAGAATAGTACAAGAAGGCTCTGGTTTGGAAGAGGACTAGGGATTTTCCTTACATCTGTGCTTTGTAAGATATGTCCCATTCTACTTGGAAAAGGTGAGCTCCAAAAGGTGTTTTTGCAATTAGGAGAAGGTAGTTCTGAGGTATACAACTGTCATTTCCAAAACGAATCCACTTGAGAGAGCAAGACTCGTGAATGGACACAACAGGCAGCGGTGCACTGCAAAAGCATCTCTACCAAATCTTTCTTCATGTTTGTAGAACTACATCAGCATTAGTTTCTGGGCAATGTATCAAGTTGTTTGAGCCAACATGTTATTCCTAACCACACTTCTAAAACATCTCTACAGAGGAGATAGGTATGGGATGGAATTGAGTCAATTTTGAACTGTTTTGGCGTTTTGGGACACAAAGGGTACAAGGAGTAGTAAGAGTTTGATTTTTCTGTGTACTAGTATTTGCTTGGTTTAGGCATCACAGGAATTATAATCAATGAAACAGTTGTCTCTTTCCAGGGGTGCCGTAATACCAGGTCAAAGATACCTACAACATCTCTCCCTGATGACAGTGCAGGTTTCCAGTAACTGTGATTTCCAGCAGCAACCACATCTTCACTACCAGTTATGAGCTTCTCTGGTGCCTTTCCATGTCTAAGCCCTGGCAACTGCCTGCTTTTATATTTCATTTGCTTGATTGTTGCAACTGTTAAAACAGATGGCAAAAATGCAGTAAGGTGCAAAGACCTGTAAAGTTTTAGTATATAATTAGAAAATTGCATTTACCTTCATTGTAGCCCAGAAATGCTAAATTCTAGTTAAAAAGTTGATTTGGTTTCCCTCCATGACCTCTTTCTGGTGCTTTTTTTTCCAGAAAACTCTATTCAATATTTTTTTAAGTCCTCTTCAAAACATTGCACTAAAAAAAAAGGTCATTCAGTTTTGAATTAGAATTGCTTAAACAGAACAAACAGAAATTTTCTATAGGGCTCCACAGGTGGAGACTTGTCACATTCCCTGAAGTACTATTTTAACCCTTATGTTAGTCCAAGATTATAAGCAAGCTTTTTGTTTTTCGCCTGAACCCAAATGTCACAAGTACAATAGTAAAAGAAAAAAATAGTCATAACATAGACTGACTGATGTTGTGAACCTCCTCATTTTTTAGGAGCTTTAATAAGGATCATTTCTTCTAATACAAAATGGAAAAAATAGCTAGGTGCATTAAGTTCTCGGCCTGATTGTGAATCTAATTAGGATCAGCCATTGATCAGCCAGTACAGTGCAAACTTTCTACGTTTTGGTCGCACCTCAAGTTTCAGAGGATGTCTCTTTCATTTTTCTCTACAGCTTCCTGACCCACACAACTGGCCATCCACCAAACTGGAATATCCCACCAGGAACTTTGAATATTCATGGAAGTCTGTTAGGAGCTAAACTAACAAAATAATCTGGATGGCACTTGCAACTAAAGCCAGATGGGACAGACCAGTCCACGGAGTAAGAGTGTTTCCGTGAACACTTGGTCCTACATAGGTCTTCAAGGGATATGTGAAAATACATCTCTTTGAACTCATGAAGCAGGCACATAACAAACACTACAATGCCCTATGACGGTTTGTGTGTGTGCCAGCCAGGACAAATTTTACTGTATTTTGTGGTCTAATGGGAACTGACCTTGGCAGGGTGATGTGGAGTATCGAACATCTAGGAGAAGTCCAGTGATGGGCACAAAATGAAGCCTGTCTCCAGAATGTTGTTTCACCTATTGCACATGTGAAGAAGCTTTTACAGTTGAGCTTTTTGATGGAAAGGGTAAGCAGAGATTATCTAGTGTGGCTTTCTCAATCTGTGTGGCTGGCCTCCCAGGGAAAAGCTCTGATCTTTTCCGAGTACAGCACGTGTGTGTAACCCTGGGGCAAACGAGAAATGGAATGTGTGTCATTTATTTGTTTAGCGCTTCGCAAACTCCCAGCACCCTGTGCTGGCTACTCAGTGCTGAATACTTATTGTTCAAAGGATGGCTCCTCACAAAGACTGATCCCAGCCCTGAAGAAGTCAATGGGAATCTTCCCCTAGACGTGAGGATGCTTTGGACAGAGCCACAATCTTCCACACTTCATGTTCCCATTGAACTCAGCAGGGTGTCTGGATGTGCAAGGAAGGAATCGGTAGTCCTTCAGTTACCAGTGTCAATATTAACTAGCAAAGTAAATACAAGCAATGGGCTTTCCCACACATAGTAATAAAATATGTTTCCTCTATTCTCTGCTGCTTTTTTACATTAAAGACTCTACATTATTTTGTTTTAGCTTTAATGATCATATCTGGGAAGCAGGTTTAGAAGAGAACATCATAATCCCATGTTGCCAACATAAAGTTAGAATGTGTTTTTTAAATATGGCAATAGGAAGGCCGAGTTTAGTAAGTGGGTTTTACATTTTTTTCTGGTCAGCTACAATATACAGATTTAGTTCATCCTGTTCATATATTAAAATACTAGTTTAATCATACAAGATAACTCATCTTTTTCTGCCATCTAGTGACAGAAACTGCAGCTAAGCAAGTTTATAAGCCATGTCATTTATTTTATTCAGTAACACAGGCAATATAATATACTGCTATCAGCATATGTTTTCCTGGCAGTTACAAGCACTTTGTGTGATCTGAATGTGGGAGAAGGCATAGACCTTGTGTTTTGTCTTTTATGTATCATTTTCTTCATTGCGTTTAGCCTCTCATCCTATACATAATGACTAAGTCAATCTTGCCACGGAGAAAGAACATCCCTAGTGCAGAAATCCACTTGCCATATGTGTCTTCAAAGAAAGTCACCTGACACATTGTCTTGGGAGACTCCATTTCTGTGCCAAGGACCAGTAAAATCTTTCCTCCACCACTGACAGGTTACACACGAGCACACACAATACAATTTTCCAGGGACAATATTAAGACAATCAGTGGCCACCCGACACAAGAAATGAAATCGTTCCTATATCTAGCCCAAAAACTGTATATTCTTTCTTTTCTTCTGCTGAAATTGAAGACATGATTCACCAATGTCAGTAATTACTTGAAATGTAAGCATATGTTTAAAATGCAATGGTCAAGCAAGTTGTTCACCTCCTATTCCATATAAACTTTATTGTGGGGCTATGATATGAATTTAGAATTTTCCTAATCCTTGACTAGCAATTGCCCTATACTGATATGTGAAGGAATTTTCTGGCTTCTATGTAGGTACCAGAATAGACATCACAAACCCATCTCTGGATTTTTAATACCACCTGAGTTACAAAAATAGTTGTCTAAGATTTAAATATGTGGCCTGATTTTTTCCCTAAACAAGAAACCTTGCTCATATCTCATTAAAACAATTTTTAAAAATCAGCAAATTTCAATACACATTGCATCAGACCCAAGATAAGTCTATGGAGAAATGGTGGTGACATTCAGCCTCTGTATTGCATAGACATAATTCTTGGCAGGACTGGAAAGTAAATTACCTCTACCTGTTTTTCCAGGCAATGTCAAAATCATCAGATAAGATGAGCCAGAATGACAACACACATTAACATATCACCACTAGCTTAACATTAAACATTGTAGCCTTATTAGCAACAGCTGGCTACCTTGTTATACTCATAGCAGCAATTTTACAGACAACAATTAAATCAAAGCCATTATTTTTGCATTGTTTCCAGTGAATGATGGTATTATTTTCTTCTCTAATAATGGGGAAGTGCTGCAGTATCTCATCAACCCTGTGTAAGTCATGTGCATTATTAGTAAAGACCACTGCGTTCTTTGAGTTTTGTCTTACAGGTACTCAATTGTTGAAGATATATATATGTGATTTGTCTGAACTATGACACCAATACGGCCTATAAAGTCTTTCTCTGAAAAGTAATAAACCCCCATCACAGAAATTTTACTGTCATTTTAATGAAGTGGTTAGAAAGATTACCTATGCCAAAACATTACACTTTTATTTTGAAATAAAAAGAAAAAGGTTGACATAAAAATTACATGCTAATAGGAAAAATTTGTGTCAAATGAGTATGAAAACTGGCTTTTTAAATGGGGTCAATAGAAAGTAATGAGAAGTCTTATAAAATACTGAGGCACCAGCTGCCTTTTCTAACCATCTCACAGAAACAAAGACAAGTCCGTAACCATCTCTCCTCTAAGCAAAGTAATGATTTAACCTTTTTGTTTAACTTTTCATTTTCTTCATTGTCTTCAAGTCTCTTCAGTTACATCACTTTGTATTTATGCGAAGAATGAAAATGATACCTATCTCTGAAATAATAGTTAAATAGAAAAATCAAGGCCAGCACTGGTTTTTGTAGCTTTCATCAAGGCAAGGTCTTGCTGGAACAAAGCCAGATGACTGTCCTGATCCCCATATACTCCAGTGGCTCAAGCAGAAAGGGTTCTTTGAGAAATGGGTCTCTGAGATGAACAAGAAAATACTAACCATAAGGAAAAAGAGATATTTTCAGACATCACGGTACAGTCTTATTTTTTAAATATCCTTTTTCCACTCTGAGATGTTTTCCCACAAACTCTCCTTATGAGAGAGTTTTATGCAGCCCCTGTGCCTTTGAATGTCATGGAACAAACCATAAAATGACAGGACAGAATAGTAAAAAAACTACCAGGAATATTTTTAACAGCAATAATTCAGTAAAGACTGAAAAGCCTTTACTTCAATGAGACTAAAGAGAATTAAGCATGTATATATGTCTTTAAAACCTGAGAAGCCTGATTTCTCTATCTTCACAATGAATAATTTAGAGCAGCTGTACTGATGTCTAACAACAATAATTCAAGAAGGAATGACCTGAAAACCAAGTCTAATAGTCATACTGTAGTGGTCATCCTGACCACTATAGTGGTCATCTAAAGTCATACTGACTATACCCAGGCACCTGCTTGTGTACAAATCACTCCTCCCTCCCTTTGCTGCCAGTAGAGAGCCAGCCAGTGAAGTCAGAGGTGGTTTTGGTGGTTTTGGTGCAATTCATCCTGTCCTAAATTAGTTTTCAGTATTTGGTGGACATGAATCACAGCTTGAACTATGTCAGCTCAACTGACTGAATCTGCACTGATTACAGCCCTAGACACTCAGGGCTGTAATACCCATATTAGAGGCACCTAAAGATATCTCTACCTTTATTCTGACTGGTGATGAATTAAAAAGATTTGTGATATTATTTTTCCTTCTCAATTGAAAAGATATAAGCAAGATGATGCTTATATGCTAAAATGCCACTTCACTGCAATAGCTTGTTAAATTTACAGGGCTGGCAGTCTGAGGACCTCACACAGAAGATGTTCTGGTTAAAGATGCTGTTTTGGAGATGCAACATAAAATAAAGATGCTTATATGAAAAGAACTAAAACCTCACCCAGTTCCTAGAACAGGTGTTTAAAATAGCTATGTCTTTTTATGTTTCCATTAAAATATACCATTTTATTTAGACTCTAGGTATATACAATGTCTATCTTGAAGCCACCTTGTGGTATGAGTCTCTCTAGTCTTCTTTCTAAATTATACATTAATTAACTAGATTTGGTTCCTAGAAAAATTAAGCGATTGTCAAATCACTGGGTAAACCTAGAGACTAAATTTAATTCCTGAACCACAATCACACACAGCCATTCTGTGTATGTGTTGAACTATTTGCAGAGGGTGTGATTAAGAATTTGTCTGGCTCAGTGACTCCTCCGCCAAAGCCCTAGAGAGGAAATGCTGTGACGACAGCAATTCAAAATGCATGTGTCAGTTGTAATTACATTGCTATTTACTTATGCAGGGTAGACTCTTGTACCTTTAGAAATAGATTGAGACAACTGGCCGATTTTAAACAAGTCATGAAAGAGATATGGTTATAGCCATGAGACTGCACAAGTATGGACATAGTTGCACTTACAGCTTCATCACAGTTTTTGATAACATCAAACCTAGGAAGACTTTGATGAAGTGAATGGGAAGTTCATCACACAGATAAAAAGATCGTTCTAAGTCTTTTTTAGAATAAGTTTATTTCTGAAAAAGTCCAGGTACAATTACAGGTTTCATTAAGAACTAGTCTTATAATAAAAAATCCCATTACATTTACCTCAGGCTACCAGAAGCAACATTAGTCTTATGTTCCCAGTTCAGTTCATGAAACAACTTGCCTCAGGGACCTGGATGCAGCTTTTGAAACCCCAAAGATATGACTTGACCCAGGTATGCTCACTTCCAGAAGCGAGCTACAGAATCTCACAGTCACTGTGCCCAAAAGTGCACAGAGTCATTGTGGATCATGTGGCATGTGGTAACTTCTCCATGTGACCATATGTTCTCCTGGCCTAGTTAGAAGGATATAAGCAGTAATTGTTTTTTATTATTATATATCATTATATATATTTGGTACTTTATTTATATATTATATATAATATCACAAAAAATTATGAAGTGCGTGGCAGAGGAACAAATTGGGAGGGCCATGGTTTCAAGGTCAGAGCCTGATTTTTGGGTAAGAAAATAGCATGCTGGTTTACAGGCTTCTCACCTCTTTTCCTTCTCCCTTCTCATGACAGATGAAGGAATTAGTTTACTGAAGTCCCAAATAAGCAGTAAATCATTAACCACCCTATAGTGACCGCTATGCAGACAGGCACATAAAGGGCATTCCTACTTCTTCTCTTTTGCAGGAGCATTTAATCCAATTTGCAGTTTAGCTCTAAGTTATGGGAATCAGTGATAAGAGTTATGTCCCCAGATCCCACAGAGCATCCCTGTGCAGCACTAAGATAATGCCAGTTGTTACTAGGAAATATTTTAGGTTTTCATTCACCAGGGGCCATGAGATTCTCATGGAAGGAGTCAGCTGTGTGCCAAATATTATTAATAACATTAACATAATAAAGACCATCTACTTACTGCCAAGTACAATAAAATTAAATCATGTTAGCATAGTGGGAAAAACTCATTCAATATAAAAGAACAAAAACAGTGGGATTATTTATTCTAAAGTCTGAGTTAGGGAATATAGTTTCAGATCTCAGGTCACATGCAAGTTTAAAGTTATTTTCAGTCCTTTTCTTCATTTCTTTGTTATAAAGTAGCAGGTCGATCCACAATCATTTTGCCAGTTATCAAGGACTACCAGTGGATTTTCTACTCATATGCATTTATGGCTACTATGAAACACTAGCTGGGTCTCCAGTTTGTCATATATGCATAACTGGCTCCCCCTTGGGAACCAGGAGAGGCTGCTATGCCGGTAGCCCAGTCCCATGGTAAAAAATTTCCATTGCAGTAAGACAGCGCAGAAGCCAAACATCTCAGAGAGAGGGAGGGGATGGCAGGAGCATCTCTCCTATGAAGACAGACTGAGAAGGTTGGGGTGGCTCAGCCTGGAGAGGAGAAGGTGCTGCAGAAATCTTATAGCAGCTTTTCTGTACCTTTCAGTACCTAAAAGTCGACAGGAAATCAGGAGATGGACTTTTGACAAGGGCACGTAGTGACAGGATGATGGGAAATGGCTTTAAACTGAAAGAAAGCAGGTTTAGATTAGATGTTAGGAAGAAATTTTTTCCTGTGAGGATGGTGGGGCACTGGAACAGGTTGGCCGGAAAAGTTGTGGATGCTCCATCCCTGGAAGCATTCAAGGCCAGGTTTGATGGGGCTTTGAGCAACCTGATCTAGTGGGTGGCATCCCTGCCCATGGCAGACAGGTTGGTACTAGGTGATATTTAAGGTCACTTCCAACCCAAACCATTAAGTAATTCTGTGTTTCTATGACTGGCCCTGCTGTCTGCTCAGCCTGCCAGCTTGGCTGACTGTCAGCTTTGTTTCCCAGGAGCCCAAAGCGATTCTTTCTAGGTAACCAGATCCACAGCTCACTACATGCTCCTTTTAAGGAAATGTCACAAAAACAGTCCAGTTAAAAAGCAAACAAACAAACAAACAAAAAAACAAACAAAAAACAAAAAACACCTCCAACAAACAATAAAACCCCACACAGCCTTGTGGCATTTTTAATCCTTGCTGGCTTTTGGGCTGTACTTTCTCTGGTTCAGCTAGAAAACCCATGAACGTCTCTGTTCTGTTCATAACTGCTCAGGATTGGCAGTACAGATGGGAGTCAGTACTACTTGATCAAGGGTAATAGACCTGCTATTGGTCGTAGAACTTGAGATTTGCCTTTGTCCACATCTTTCACTTGAAATCACGTGTAATACTACACAAATCATATGTCTAGATGATGTTCCAGGATGAGTAGGCTCTCCAAATGTGAAGGGTCAGCTTTTATTGTGACTTCAGACCTGGGGAGTGGTAAAGACCCTTTATAAAGACCTTTATAAATAGGTAACCTAAAGCTATTCACATCATAAAATAATCTGAGGAAATATTTTGTGTTCTGGGTGCAGACTATGCAGCAAGTAGGAGAGAAACCCAGAGATAAGGTCTTAATTTTCACATACATATGAGATGATTTGCGTGCATAATACAAAAAGTGTAGAGAGAAAGTCTGGCTGGTACATGGATTTAAATGTGTGTACCTTCATTGTTGGAGGTATATTTGTTCTCAAAGTTTTCAAGTGGACAGGTACTTGGGACTGTGAACATACGAAATACATAAAAATTATAGAGCCATAACTGGGATGCCCTTAAAGGTGTGCTGATTTGCAATACTATAAGGAGAAATTAAACTAATGTTCCTCACTGTTTCTTAATGAAATACTGTCAAGCATTTATTGACCCTGAGCATTAACAGTATTCTGCTAGAAGCAAAGGGAAACCATTACTGTTGAGTAATCATTGCCTGGAGATTGTGGTGTTGCCACAGAATAGCTCCAAACTTAGCATCCAGGCTTCAGCAGTATCCTTTTATACGTAAAAGGCAGTTGAATTCAATAGGTAGACAGTTTATGCTGCACATAGGAAAAAAATCCTATCTCTGTTAAAAAAAAATAAATTGAATTTTTTTTAGCTTTGAGCCTTAAGCACCAGTTATGCCTTTTCTTTTTCTTTAGTTGCTTACACAGTGTTGATCTTATTCAAATTATTATTCAGAATATGTACATATAGAGGCCGCTTACTATACCAGTTAGTGCACTGTCCCTGAGGACTACATTGGGAAAAACACTGTAGATGAAGGAAGAAGGAACAGATTATGCAATGTGACATATTATGCAATGTGATGACTTCATTCAAAAAAAGTCAAAAAAAGGCAAAGGAAGAAGCAGCATGCCTTGTGCTTTCCTAAGCAGATCCTGGCTCTTTCAGCCAGGGTAATTTAGAGCCACTGGCTGCATTTTGCTGCCAGCCCTAAATTCAAACACTTTTATTAATTTTACTTTGACAGAACCTAATGTTAGCAAGAGGTAGATGCATATTTAACAGATGGAAAAAGAAATTCCTGTTCACTTCTATTTACAGTTGTTTGCATTTCATGATCCTCTATTTAGAAGAAGTTTTAATAGTTTACCAATTCATGAAAGTCTGTAGACATTTCCTTCATTGGATCTAATAAGAAAGTAAAGAAGATATTTTAAAGCAGCATTGCTGACGTACTCTACCGGTGCTATTATATTTGAAATGCAAGAGTTCTCATAGGATTTAGTGTGGAAAGGAAGTTTGGATGACCCATATTTCAAATTCCAGTGGTTGTCCAGACAAAATTCTGTTTGTTAGCAATGATGACAAAGTGTCTGTTGCTATTTTTACACTGCAAACCATTTTCCTCCTGTGGTTAATTTACTCCAGGTGAAAGTTTTGGAAAAACTCTGTGTGTAGAATCTACAAATAACTAGGTTCTTTAAGAGGATTTTACTAAGCAGTATTAAATATAAAAATGGCCTGTCTCAGCAACAATAAGCAAACATTGAAGGAAGGCAGAGGGAATACCATATCCTCCTGTACTGAGACTCAGGAATAAATCCTCTTGGGAAGGTGAAAATGGATTTATCATGGATGAAATAAAAAGGATACAATGTGAGAGGATGCTATTTTCTCAGCCTTCAGCAATACACAACAAATTTTTACCAGCTGGAAAAGAGTGTTGCTGCTGCTTACAAAATAACTGTGGCAGAGCTGCAAGTTTGATTTTGCCAAATTTGAAGGGCCACACTCATGGAAGGAAAACAGTAGGGAAAAAAAAATATCTGTGGAAGAAGAAGACTTCAGTGAGGACCACTGAAAGACCCAGGAAATTAAATCATCTCAAGATGCTGCTCTCTGAAACAGCACATGTAGTGATACCAATCATCTGCATCTCTTTCAAATTTTAATTATTTCATTAGTAAGAGACACAGAAGAAGCACTGGATATTCTTTTTGATGGACTACATTTAGATCTACTACTGCAGATCTTCAACATGTAAAAGGTCTTGCTGGCTCACTTACACTGCCATTTTGTGTTTATCCTACAAACTGAATTTAAGCTGTTGTTTTTGATAGACTGAGTATATGTTCTTGACATGATGGAATTGCACAAAAACTTTGTGATTATAAACAGAATATTTTAAACACGATTCTCTTCCTATTTATTCAATTGCAGCCACATACTCCCAGTTTTACTGTGGTTTCCCTTTCACTGTATTCACTGCTTTGTGGCCTTTTCTGTAATACTATCTTAATTGCTAGCTTTCTAGTCCCTTGTCTAACAGTATTTTTCAAGAAGTACTCACCAAAATCTCGAGCATGCAGCTAACAGCATTCCCATGGTTCTGGTGCCCAGTTTATTTATGGTAGTTTTGAAGTTGCACAACAAAGACACAAAGTCTACTGCTTAATATGCTAAACTCTTAACCAATTTATATCAGCACAGCCCCACATGATCAGGAAAGCAATACCACTGTATGTTAACGTGCATTGCACCCACAGCCTTGGGGAAAAAGTTTTTGTCTGGGAGCTGAATTGAAATTGTAGACATTTGAGTATGTATAATTAAAACAAGACCCTTAGTAAATTCATGTACATGTCTGAACACTTTCAGCAGAAATTATCCATGTTTTTCAGTAAGATGAAGAATTGATACATAAATTGAAGTGTGGCTTTCTGTGGCCATCCTCTGTACCTGATGACTCCTGATTTCTGAAGTACATCAACCTATAACCAGTCTTAAATTAAAGGTTATATAAGCTGTTCAACTCTTCATTATAGAACCATAATCCTCTGAACAGGGGAACTAAAAACAACTGTGTGACAAGTACACCCCTGAGTGCACTGGAGTGTTTGCAAATCTCCAGTTTCACAAACTAGCCCAGGATTTTGTATAAGCTTGATTTGTAAAAGTTCACTGACCTAATCACCCAGAGTGCCAAGGTTGTTCAGGGTCTAGGAAAACAGTGTGTTCTTTAGGTCATATTTCTTTTCTAATTTAGGGGAAGACACTTTCCCATTCATTTTAAAGATCAGCAAGATCCTGGGTCTCGTCTGTTTTGTCACAACTCTGGTGTAATTCCAGAAGAGTCAATTCCTCCTACCCAAGAAGGAATATGGTGTCAATGTCAAGAATTGGAATCTTCCAGCAGGAAATTTTCACCAAAAATGTGTCTTCCTGCAGCCAAGGTCTCCACATCAGGCCCTGATATGGTTCTGCTAGTGCACCACTGTGGGGAGCCAGTTCCAGGTGCCTGAAATGATAAGAGCTAGCCTGAGAAGTATCTTTGAGATGAAGACCAGGAAACACATTTGGAACTGGACATAAGAATATGGAGTATGGGACCTGCTGGGATAGCACTGAAGGACTACACAATGTTCATGGGCAATGGAGCAAATCTGAGCCATCTTGTCTGTACATCTTGTGGAGACAAATATTTCAAAAGAGCTACTCCAAAAACAAATTTGGGCTTTATCCCAGAAGAAAGTGGTTAGTTCACTCCAAACAAGAAAAGAGCTAGCACATGTATGGAGAGACAGGGGAAGCTAATCCATTTGACAGTGTAGGCATGCTGAAAGTAGAAAACCTCTAGCAGAAAACAGCCATGTCCTTTTATTTAAGATGAATACAGTATTCGAATGTCTAATTAGCCTTGTTTGCTGAGTATTTAAACAGAGAAGTGGACTAATGAATATCCTACTGTGCTGGAAGGTCTGTGGTTTCAGCCAAAACCTTTCAGTTTTTTGGGTTTGATTTTGATTTACTTCTTGCATGTAAAAACCACAGAGAAGAACAAAATCAAGAGGTACCAGTGTCTGGGCCCTCAGCCTCGCGCAGCTCAGTTTTTGACAAGGAAAACAGAAAGCTTGGGCTGGCAGGAGTTTCCCTAAACATGACAACACTGACGCAGAAACTGCTCCTCTGGCTCTGAGCTGCTCCAGTACAGGGAGTATTCAGGGGCCAGATGTGACAACAGAAGATTTTTCTGCTCCAAACTATTCCTCATCTTCATGAGACCAGGGAACTGACATCCTTTGATCATGCATACACATATCCATGGAGCTCTTTTGCCATGTTACCTTCAGTTTTTCCATCTCACTTGCTGTTACCACTTGGGACCCTGGTATTTGGCAATTTGTGGGACTCTTCACGTGGTTTATATAAGAGAGGTTATACATAAGAAAGCATGAACGACGTGGGCCAGCATGACTTTTGGTATGCCACCTATCTGTGAAGAAGATATTATATTTCTTTATTTCTGGATCCAAGCATTTTTCAGCTACCACCAGGAAAACTTGCACTATGCTTTTTCTCATGGTTATAATCCCAGTTTTCAACCTATTTATGTCCTTGGCTTTCAGATAGTTTTTTGTCAGCATCTTCGTATTTTTGGCTTGTCTACTCACATCTTCATCAATCCATGGAAGCAATAGCTTGTGCTCTATGTTTGAATTCAATTCAGAGTGAAAACCCTCCAGCCAGCTTGGATTACTTATTAATCTTGCATACCTTAGTTTTGGATGATGTTTCCCATCATTGCAGCTATCTAATTCCCTAAAGAGTGTACTTGTTTCTTACATTTATCCTGAATTAAGGACATCTGTTCTACCTGCTAGCTTCCAAAGGTCTTTCAACAGAATAATAGGATACGACCTTTCTGTCATTGTACATTAGTACTAGTATAATATTTACTTTAATTCAGTCATTGACATAACCTTAGATTTATTTCTTCCCTCTACAACCTACTGGATTGGAGTATCCTCAGTCTTTATTTCATGGTCCGCTGCACCTCCACAGCTTTTCTTTCTACACCATAGGATCCCTACTTCTTTTCCAAAGTAAGCTCTTTGCTGATCTTATTGATTTTCCATTTTCTTCTAATCCTGTGCACATGATTACCTCTTCTCAGCCAATATCTAGCTTATCCTGTAAAAATTAAATCTTGTTATCCAAATTCTCGTCACACAAACTACTGGTAACCTTACTGACCTCTGTCAGAAATTGTTTATTACACCACTTTGTTATGCAGTCCCTTTGGTGGATACATACCTTGGATTTATTACTGAAAAATCTGTCCCATTCTCCCTGATAGGCAGAGGAAAAGTTAGTTTATTTTTTTATAAATGCTCTTCTTCCTCAACTAAACACAGAAACCTCCCCCAGCTTGTTTCTTATTCATGAAATGACTTAGTTTTTCATCAGCCTTGAGTCAAGGGAAACATTGCCACAGTCAAAAGAATTCTTCAAATAAAAATATGAATATTTTGTTTAAATTATGGGGGGGTTAGCAGTATTTAATAATAACAGGATAAAACAAAATACATTAAATTATGCTGGTTTTCAAATCCAGCTGTGGAACAATGGAGGCAAAGTAATGATACCAAACACTGGCTTGATAGTAGTTTGCAAGAGAACTGGGATATTTCAGTTCCCAAGACTGTGCCTTCTTACAAGTCATCAACACCTTTAGCAATACCTGAACCCCTGCTGGCAACCTTAGCAAAGTTCCTGTCCTTCAAAGAAGTCCATGAAGACTTCTTATTTATATAGTTATTATGCTACTGCTGAGAAAGCTAAACAAACAAGATCAGAGAGATAAACACATAGAAATGTAAAATCTTTCCTTTAGGGAATATTTCCACATAATGGACTCTTACCAGACTTTTGAAAAGGAATCCTGACTCAAGTAATTTGTGGGAGTTTTGCCACTGACTTCAGTGGTGCAGAATATTACCCCGCCTGTTCATATGGACCCAGATCAGAATCTATGTGAGTTAGTAGCCCAGAGGTATGACTACGTTTTAGTTTTTAAGCTAAGTTTTTCTCTTATTTCTGCATGACCCAAAAGATGACTCCAGATTCTTACCACTATAAACAAGACCACTACTTGCTTTGAATGTTAGCATATATCTGCACATATTGCTTCTTTGTTTAAGGGATTCCTTTCTTGGATAAACTGTTTCTCAGGCCCAACAGGCATTTTTATTTTTATTTTTATTTTTATTTTTATTTTTATTTTTATTTTTATTTTTATTTTTATTTTTATTTTTTAAATAAGAAGTCAAGTGCAAAAGCATTCTCCAGAATCAAAAAATAGGTTCTTGACTATTAGACTAATGTAAGCCATGTTCTGAAGACCTCAATATGTTGCAAAATGTAGAATACTTCAACTCTTTCTTTTCTTTTTAGTTACTGTTTCCTAACTGGTACATTTTAAACCAAATGTGAATCAATTAGGAGATGTATGTTTGTCGTAGCAAACCATGAATTGGCCTTCATCTTCCACAAAATCTTCTATTTTACCAACAGAAAATCATTCTAAGTGAGGGGAAGTAATTAATTTAAAGTCAAGTGATGACAAGTTTGAACAAATAACTTTCTTCCCCCAATCTCACTACATTCTGGTCTAAGAGCGTACAAAAATAAGTCACTAACAGGAATTGTATAACATTAGTGACTTCCGAAAAAATACCAGAGAGCTCCTGGAAATTATTAGGAACAGCTACATTAAAACAAAATAAAACAAAAGTCTTTAAACTGTTTGCAGAGGGCACAGATTTTCTACGGAAAAGACTATGTCTTCAGACTCCAGGTTTTAATGTCTGTAATGTCTCTGTTCTGCAATAGCCTCTTGTTCCTTTACTCTGTTTGATGAGCCACAACTTTGTAACAACCAAGGGGTATAAAGCTCTTCTGACACATACATTTAATCTAATGCTTCAATGAGGAAGGGTATTTCATTTAGTGGGAAATTTCTTCATATCTTGTAGAATAATGCATTAGTTTTTCCTCAATATTTTTATGGCTCATCCAGTGAATTTGGATTGTAAAATTAAGATGCCATATTTTGCCTTGTGTTAAATGTAAATCTGGAGGGATGCTTCCTGGAAAACAGACCCAGTTGTCAAAGTCAAGCAATGTAAATGCTTGGAGTCTCTTAAAGTTCGTTAGAAAGCCCATGACTAGCCCACAGTAGGTGTGATCTGCTGCTGGACTATTCTCGCAGTGAATTACTATACCTGCCTTAAAACCTTTGGCAGTTTGAATCTGTTGGTCTTGGTCATTGTGTCTGTGGAGCAAAGCTGATCTCTGCCCATTCAGTACCTTTGTGTTCACATCTACTCAAACTTGAAGAAAACTTTCAGTGGCAAATCTCCACTAGCCTCCAGGTTGGAAAAAAGTTGATGACATGGAGGACAGAACTAAAATAAACAATAGGAAAAATGTCAGATATAAAGAGTTAGGTGAGAGGGGAGAAAATAAACTGAGACTTAATAGGGTAGTGATAGTAACTATCAACAATGTTGCCAAAAGATTAAATGATAGGCACTTCTTACCTATAAAATAACTGTAAGGATATTTTATGAGGATAAGGAAAGAGTATTGCTTCACTCCAGAAGTAAGAGGTCCTTCAGACCTCAGTACCAACTGTGCAGAATAACTAGTGAGTAGCTTCTACCCAGTTACACCCTACGACTGAGGTTCAGTCTAGGTCAATTTTGCCAAGCCAGGCTTTGAGGGAGAAGAGTAACAGGGAATTTCCCATTTTAGGGAGGGGTTGCTGTTGGCTATTGCCAAAAGGTATTGCTAAAGACTCTATTTTCCTCAGAAAAAATGAACTACCTGCAATTGACAATTCCAAGCATTTTGTCTTGTAATTGACAGACAAGCACAAAAGAAATAGTTCTTCTTCCTGACCTCAAAAAAGATAAGTAATCCCTATCTGAGGCTTGCCACTTAAGTTTAAATTGTCCCTAGACTGTGTGAACAGGGTCTCCGGTTACAAGAATGGGCACTGAAAAAATAAGCACCTGCAAAGGAAGCTTTAAAAGTCATCTGCGCTGCTGTATTCATGGCTGTTGCTTTTGCTTCCAGAAAAACAAAGCAAATTCTATCTTTATTCAGCTAGTTCTAACATGGTGGCCTGTAATAAATTGAATTATATATTCTATCATATGGAAGAAAACCCCAAAATTTTATATAAAATTACTTTAAAGTCTTGTGAGCCTTCATTTTCCGTTGCACCCAAACAACGAAATCTCTCTGGCTGATTAAAGAGAGAAGAGATATTGACCTAGTAACAGAATCTGACAACCTGTTTGTCCTTCTTTCCTATAACAAAAACTCTTCTCCAAGACACACTGTCTGCAAAGAAACCAATCTCCTGTTTGACTTTGTAGGTTAGCCAGGGATCCACTTGTTAAAATGTCATTTTTCTCCAGGGGCTGTATATGCTTTCCCATTTAAACTGGGGCCAGTTAAAGGTCTCACGTTTTTTGTATCATTAGATTTCTAGGACCTAAAAGGAGAGATAAAGATCACCCCCTACAAATACACACTTTGATTTTAATGAATGTTAAATCTGCCTCGTAAACAGGTAGCAAGAACAAGTAAAGATTAATCAAAGATGATGATATTTCTCTCTCCTCTATTGTGTTCACAAACATCTACCCAAACTTTAAAGCAGCTGAGCCAGATTCAAAGCCTACAGCCTCTCCACTGACTTCAAATGTCTGGGACAAAAGTGATGCTACCTGCCTCACTTGGAGCAACATTCTTTCCTTATCCTCATACCCATTACAGCTACCTCATAGGTAACAAGTGCCTCTCATTTAATCTCTTGTCAACACAGTCAATAATTACTATCACTACCTCATTAAGTCTCAGCCTACCTTCTCACCTCTCACCTAACTCTTTGGAAGGCTTTTCTGGGAGCCTAACTTGTTCTCCTAGTTTACCATTGCTTACTTTATCTTTCCACTGAACAGGACTTTCACTGTTCTTTGCGCTTTTGGAGACATAATCACTACAATACAATAGTGTGAAAATCTGTCTTCCTATGCCTGTTTGAAACTTGCTTGGGTTTTTTTGTCTTCTTTCCTCTTGTGAAATACCACAACATTTTTCAATTAGAGTAGGTTCTTGTTGCAACTGCTATCAAAGCGCTGTTATCATAAAACATCTGTCCTAAATGTAAGAACATCTGTTTCCCAAAATCCTTCCTGGTCCCTAGATGACTCATTTCTTTGATAGCTTTTCTTTGTAAGGGGAGTCTTTTTTCTTATTTTTTTGAAGTATTTGGCTTTTAAATCTTTTCCTCTTCATTTAATATGTTGAGCTAGAGCTTCACAATATTCAACTATGACATTCTGTACTTTTCTTGTCATTCTTTCTGTATTATACTTATTCACATAATATCATTATTTCAGTTTCTCTTATAAGAACAGCTAATCCTACACTGATTTTTAAGTGCTGCCCAGGCAGCAAGGCAAAGAATCCTGGATTTCATCCTCTGTGAAATGCTGACACTAAGGTTATGAAAACAGTCTAAGGACCACTGGCCCCAGGTACTACTCAAGTTCATTAGAAGGCAGCCATTTAACTCCTGTAACCTCTTTTGCAAATTTTTATTTCACATAAATATTGCTGAAGCAAAGCATATCAATACAGGCCTTCTAAATTACTCCCTCAGTTTTGCAGTCCAGCCCTCTGCAGTGGAGCAGAACCTCATCAATGTATTTTGCCAAAATCAAAGGAAATTAAGGACTCAGCAAGATTGCAGCTGAACTCCCACCGAAAATATGGAGCTGGCTCTGTATCATTTTTGCTGAGACATTGTCAAGTTAAGTGGCAAATTATGTAATCACTACAGTACAATTCTTTCTTACACACTATTTCTCCATTCAACCACTGTGCAGGCACATAACTGCTGTATTGTCAGAAAGGTTCTTAGCAGTTATTTCCTTTTTATTTAACTTGAGCTGTGACAACTTTGATCACGCCTTTTAATTCAGAATTACCCTGAGCAGAGCCTTGCGGGCAGTGCTGAACACACCTTGGGTCAATTACTGCTTCACAGCCGTATCATGTCTTGGAGCACAGAACGTTTCCTGTGTGTCTCCCTCCCAATTACAGCCCCAGGCAAAGCCAGCTCAGCTGGCGAGATCTGATGCCTTTGCACACCATGTGCTTTTCTCTGAGCTTTCAACAGCCTTATAAAGTGCCATTCACCCACCTGCCCAGTCTATTGAACAAGTGAGATGTGTCGAACCAGATTCCTTCTGGACATAAATCAGCACCACTTCAGGGAGATGTACTCAGCCTCACCAAGCAAGGAATGAACCAGCAAGCAGGTAAAAAAAACATCTGCAGAAATAGCCTTCAAATATTCATGAAGGCTCCTGATATGGGCTCCTGTTTCAATTGAGTAAACTCTGAAACTTGCCCTGAGACACTGTAGTTTGCCAGGATCTTCACACAGATCAGGGAAATAGTAAATTCTAATTCTTTTAGTATTAATTTTCATTATTGACTTGAAGGTGAAAGGAAACTGAAAACAGCTTGTCCTGTGTGGTTTCTGAAATATTAGCAATGTGATTCATGAGTGACTTGGAGCTCTGAGGAACTTAAAGGTGGGTTAGATATCCAATTCCCTGACTCCACGAGCTCAGTGCTTTCTGCTAAAGTGGTTGGGAGTAACAACACTGGCTTCAAAAACATTTGCATAGCCTGAATCAATAGCAGCAGTATTATAACTAACCAAGCTGGATAAAAGTGGTTAAATGAGCTTTGGGGTTTTTTAGTCTCACCCTGAAGTACTTTTGTGCCACTACATATGCCCTACTCTTCTTACTTTAGCAATTTCTGGAGATGATCTCTAGAACGTACTTTGGTGCCAGTCAGTTTTCAGCAAGCAGGAGGATCTGTTGTTAAATTTCCCATGTACTAGTGCAGTTAGCACACTTCTTTTTTGGATTAAGGGATCTGGCTGTGTTCCTCTGAGAGTGCAAGTTAACACTTCTTTGTAAATGAGAGTGAAAAAGACCAAAAACCTCAAGAATTTGCAGCAGCACTGACCTATGAGAAGTAATATCGAGGTGGCTTATGGCTGTCTTTTGTGCTGGCAGTTTTCCAAAAGGTTGGTGAAAATGCTTGATTTGTTCTTCTGTGGGTATTTCTAGAGAACCTACTACCCTAAGTGCATGAGCACTGATATTTCCTTACAGTAAAGAAACAGATTTTAAGGCCAAAAAAGGGAGAAATTGAAGAAAACAATAAATTCATCAAACAATGTAGAAAGGAAAAATCCGGTGTGATCCCTCACAGTGAGGTACAGAATCTTCACTTCAGTTTTGTAGTGCAAAGAAGAAAAGAAAGCGGAGGGTCCATCATCAGCTGTAACTATTGATTGTGCGGGTGTCACACCTGACTCATCATCTGCATTCCCTCGGTAGCCTATGGAAAGAAAATGCATTTCTGGAGAACAGCACCTGTATTTAGACCACAAGCATCTGTTTCTCTCCAATGGCCTCAACATAAGGTTAGATGTTTAGTCCTGTCAGATACATCAAAAATCTCACTCAGCAGTCCTCTCTTCCTACATACATCTTCAGTTTCTAGGCAATGAGGTTTCCAACACTGAAAGCATCTCTCTCTTGGCAGCACTGAGCATCTTGGCTTGCCTGTTGAGCCTGAAATATTTCTACATCTACAAACTGGTCATTACTTTCCCAGTTGTGCATCCAACACTCAATGTAGTAGGCTTTTTTAAAGGATATTTAGGACATCAAACATCCAACACTAGCCCTAAAAAAACATGGGCTACAGCCTCAACATGGGCTACAACCTCAGTACCCTGTACATACCAGTTTGCTGGTATCGATCAATGGCAAAACACTAAATGAGAAAAATCTTCCTTGTACTGCCTAAGGGGGTCTCCACTCTTGCATCTCAGAATGGCTCCCACATGCTACATTTAGTCTCATCTCCTAAAATTGTTCTACTCTTCATGGAATAAAACCTGCTAATTGGATGAAAGAGAAAAAGAAGCTAGAAAAAATTTTACAGCCCTACCCCAAAAAGGTTTCTCACTGGCATTTCAGTCTGTGAAGCAAAGAATACCTGACAAAGTCTTTGAGACACAACCAAAGACCACGAAGGACTTCAGGCCCTCCTACCCCCTTTCATACATACATACACACATAGCAGGATATGTATTATAGAAGGAATTAATTCCAGTGACTCTTTAAGGCTTGTTGATTCCGTCTTTTATTCATTCCTAGTGCTGAAGGTCACATCATCTGAAATACTCAGGAGTTATTCAGCATCTGTTGTTGTGTTTTTAAATGAACACAAATGGACATAAAAACAATGTACAGTGAAACAGGCAGGTCCCCGAAGGTGGCCATACTATATGTAAAAGGGCATTATAGAATGCTTGTACAGGACAAGCTTTTCAAAACAAGTATGTGAAGTAAAGTTTTTAAATGCAGATTTTAGCACCAGAAAAAGAGTCTGTACTACAACAAGCCAGACCTTACCTTGCCAATTCTTTCTTGAATGACATTCTTATTTAGAATCATAGAATTTTTTAGGTTAGAAAAAGCCCTTAAGATCTTTAAGTCCCACTATCAACCCAACACTGCCGTGTACACCACTAAACTAAGTCCCTAAGTGCCACATCTACATGTCTTTTAAATACCTCCAGGGATGGGGACAACATTGCTGGGCAGTTTCTTCCAGTACCTGACCATGAAATTTTCCTAATATCCAATCTAAACCTTACTACAACCTCCTTTCAGGTAGCTGTAGAAAGCAATAAGCTCTCCCCTGAGCCTTCTTCTCTCCAGGCTAAGCAAGCTCAGCTCCTTCAGCTACTCCGCATAAGACTCATTCTCCTTAGGTGTGTATGTTGGCACTGTGCAGCCCAACATTAATCACATATCTGAAGAAACAACTCTTGACCTCACTGTGTTCTAAATACAGATTTGCCAATCAGCAGTATGTAAAGAATGTAGTGGTTTTAAAACATACTGACACTAGTAGGAACAAAGCTCTGTGGTGTCACAGGATAAAGAATTAAATGGCTTCATTGGTATTTTAGCAACCACAGTTCCACCATGAAACTGTGCTTCTTGAAGGCACAAATTAAGTTTTGAGGGGAAGCCAAAGCAGTAATTCTTACCACATTATAATAGTATTATAGTGTGATTAGAAGGACAGTTTTCAGTATATATGCAGCATATGAGCTGTGCTGAAGATAGATATATATATATAGATATATATATATATACACATATATATACACATATATATATTTACACACACCCCTAAAATCTGAATAGCTACAGTTGAGTAGATCTATGTGGAATAAAATAGTGGAATAGATTCTTTCTTTTCTTGTGGTAATGAGTCAGGGGAAAAGAAAGCAACCCTGCCTCCCCATACAGACTGATATCGTCTCCATAATGCACCCCACTGCAGTTCCTCAACTGTTTGATCTTGTTGGATCTGAGCAGTGTCTTTGGACAGAGCGGAGCTGTCCTGGCAGAGTCCTGGAAAGAGAGCAACGGGAAGGATTCTCAGCTCAGACCACCAAAGACAAGAGCTCTCTCGGATCTTTCTTACTTGCAAGACTGTCTCAGTATTTCTTTTGAAGATTTTCATATAATGTGCCACTTATTCTGTTTGTATCCTTTACCCTTTCACTGAGTCCTTTTTTTTTCAGATAGTTGTCAGAGGATTTTTTTTCTTTGTTTTTGTTGTCATTTGATTTTATTAACCCAGAGCATAGTGAAAAGTGAAATTTTGAGTCAGGGCTTTAGCCAAGATGCTGTTACTTTCCAGAAAGAGAGACCCTTTGGGTAATGTTAGCTTCTCCCTAAATGTCACTGTGAGCACCTCCTAGAAGCCCTGTGCCATGTCAAGTACATGCCCTGATTCCTGAGTCCTATCTGTTACACAGTGACCTTAATTTTATAGACGTTTGACACAAACATTCAAGATGTTCCTTGCAGTTCAGAGGGCTGAAAGACCATGGACCATGTTTAACATGCAATCAAGTAGAGGTTTCTGTTGCCAGAATGACAGCGACATTTAAATAAGTCCTGGGCTGTAACAACTTCTAAGGTGCAGTTTTTTGCTGCTGTATTTTGCTGCCATATTGTACATCAGGATGGGTAAATGTGTGAATCAAGCTTTGAAAGAATCTAATGGTAAGTCTGTTAAGAACCAATTTAAGATGCTTACTGCTAGCTTTAAAAATCTACTAATCTCTTTGGGTAGACTAAGCAGTAAATATACACTGGAAAGCAATGTTCCAGTGTAAAGACAGGAGAGAGACAGATTTGAAGATTACTGCAGGTCCACAGTGGCAGCTAAGTCAATCCCTTTTTTTCTTTAACAGAAATCTGAATTATATGAAAACTTTTCTCTGAAAACATCTGAACATTTCAGTTTTTCCAGAATAAAACAACAATCTTTTTTGAGGAAAAAAAGGGTTCTGGTGTGGATTCTTCCTCTTTAAGGGATGCAAAAAGGTTAAATTTTCTGCTGTTTGAAAGGAAAATAGAAAGGTTTTCAGTTATCACCAGAAAACATGGTTAATTCAGGAGAGATCCTTACATCTGAGCAGAAAACAGACTGGGTCAGCAGTGCCTCTTGGGAGCAGAAGGAGAACCCTGTGAAGGTGGCCCTGTTATTTAAAGTGGTTTAAGCATTATTTTAAAGACTCAACAGCCATAAAGTGCTGGAAGCTCTGTGGTACTTATAAGAAGCACAAATTTGCCCTTTGAAGGGATCTAGGTTTGTTTATAAAGGTTGAATATCAGCTGTTCCTTTCCATTCGTACACTTTGAGCTGCAAGACTCACTTGCTTCCACCCAATGTGTGGTACACTGAGAGTAGGGAGATCATGTATAGCTTACACAGCCTTTCATCATATAGGCTCTCAAAATTACTGAAGAGATTTGTACCCCTCCTCCCCATCACTCCTTTGTGCAGCAAGGGACTTCCTGGCTGGAGAACTATAACCATTTTGATTCATGAATTCAAATTAAAGCAAATCTTGTCCATAATTTGCAAGGTCCAGATATTGAAACAAACAATATTTTTAGTGAATCCTTAAAGTTCCTTTAGTTCCTCTTAGCTGCACAAAATAACTATTTGACAAACCCCTTGTGAATCAGAAATAGAACAATCTGCCAGATTGTATACCGTACCAGGAAGAACAGACAAAATATCTTTCAACCCAGCTTGCAGTGTGAATATCTGCAAGCAAAAATACTTGTACAATACAGACATTGAGGAAGGCTGTATATAACCAGGCTTACTGGCAAATTATTTCCAAGCCAAATATAAGTAAAAGTTGATACGTCCTAACACTAGCCAATCAGCTCCAGTCCTCATAGGAGCTCTTTTTGTTCATTGTCTTGGGCTCCCTTTGACAGAAGATTGATATATGTTGCAGGAGGCATTGCAGTGATTTCACTATCAAATAACATGTGTGGAGAAAAGCGCCTGTAGATTGTGGTGGCAAAAACTCAGTCTGACAAGGACCTCTAAGGCAGTGAGCATATTATTTTTGTCACCTAGCCAAGTTTTCATGGAACAGCAGCTCACTTCTCCCTGTAGATTTGTCTAAAGCCGTGTGTGAGCACCATTTGTGAGCTGGCTTTAGAGAAAACAAGATATGCATGAGAAGGGCTGCCTGCTATATGTTTCAATAACAGCCTAAATTTCCAGCATCTTAGCGCCTATTCCTTTTAAGCCTGAGAAAATTGTAGAGGTACCTACTCCAAAATCCTAGGTGGGAGCACCATCATCTTTTGAAAACTCTGACAACAGAACTGAGATTTATTAGCTTCTCCTCGACTTAATGTCAACAAATACTAGGTACCAAAACGTCCATAGCAATCATTATTAGAGACAATATTTTGGGCCCATCTTAGTTGCATAACACAGAACCCCTCTTGACTTAGAACTGAACTAAAGGTTATGTTGTCATATGAATACTTGGAGTCATATCCATCATTGAGTCAAACATGCTTGCAGGATATGTGCAAATATTTCATTTTCTTTCTCAGCATCTCATTGAAACACATAACCATAAAATCCTGACTGTTATGTTTACCCATTAGGATTAAGCTAAACAAGACAACAAACACCCACTGCCAGAGATATTGCATGTCAGTGCTATTACTAAAACTATAATATGAACAATGCTGCCTAATAAATAACATCCAATTAAACCCACTGATTATAAGAGTGTTAATAAAATAATATCAGGATCAAAGCAAGAAGTGGCACATATTCTTAATTCTCTTTTATCCAACGTGTTTATCCAGCAGAGGTAGGGTGATCCAGCAGAGGTAGAGTGATCCAACATGTAGCTCCTCTGACACATATTGGTAGAGATTCACTGTTTTCCCATGTCTCTCCATCACAATCGTATTATCCTGGTATAAATCAGAGCTTACAGCTGATGGTATTCATTGTTGTCACCCTTGAGGCTTTGCCAGAACACAGGGAACAAGATATAAGGAATATCTGACTCTCTTGGGTTGCTATTTCTTTCTGCACATTTCTGTCACAGGTAGAATTTTAGCCAACAGAAGTCCTTTTCCTTTCTGACCATTCCGCCCCTTTAACTGGACCTGTTCTTTGTTAGACTACCTGCATATCATGAAAGTCACTACACTAAGTGAATACCTGCTGGGATGTGGCAGTGATAATTCTGATATATTTGGTATATCCAAGAATAGAGTAAGTATATGGACAAGATAAGCATTTAAACTATACTTGCCTCCATTCCCCCCCTTCCAGCTGTTCTTCATTATGCTTCTGTTGAACATCTCATTCTCTTCATCATAGAAATTATATGTAAGAACTTCATTAAATGGTGTCCCTGTGTGTCACTGTGATGAAATGGTAAGAGGTGACTAAATGGCTTAAGTCATTGTCTTTCCCTGATATGCAATGGAGATGTGTGTGTTCCTGCACGTCATGCCGGAGGAATTATTCTAGAGAGGTTGAAATTTTTTTTGTTTATTGAATTAAATATATCAAGTATATTTTTAAAAGAACAAATATAAACAAACAATACACATAGGCATCTGTGTTTGGAACACATACTGAGGTTAAAGATGGTTTATATTAATGCTCAAAAATCAAAACACTCTAGAACAGCTACACTGGAATTGGGAAAGGAGTTATGGATGTGTTAATGTGAAATTTTAACCCACTTCTCTGCTGGGAAACCCACTGCACTAACACAGTAGTAGTTCTTCAGGTGGAAAAATAAAACCAAAAACATTTCTAAACAAGATCCCCTAGCTACAAATCTACAGTGAGAGCAAGATTTTCAATAAACTGGTATAAGCTGTTTTGCTTCAAACATGCTTCAAAATTACTGAAACAATAATTTTATAGCTAAATAATTTGTCTGAAAAACATTACTTGTAGGGTTGATTTTTTTTGTGTGTATGTTTTACTGTGTAATATGCCAACAATCAGTTCCATATGGTCTCCATATACTCAGTGATTAAAGGTCTCTGGAGTTTAATCTTCTGTTTTCCTTCCCTGCATACATACAAAAACATACTATAACATGTATATTTTTCTATCCCCTAAAATCATGCACATAATTACATTCTACTACTAAGTACCATCATATCTTACCTAGATAAGTATCAGAAATAGATAGCAAACAGAATCAGAAGTATCCAAAACAAATACTGAACAATTTTCTGCAGTTCATTTGAAAGTATAATATAGTGTAGGTGTAACTGGTAAAGGTGAAAATTTCTGCTATACTTTCAGCTAAATTAAACTGTCTCGTGCTCATAGTGCAGATAAAGTAGAGAAAGGAAAAGTGGTTTTGAACTGTGAGGCTCCATCTACAATCATGCCTTTTTGTACAAAACAGGGATGTGTTTTTAAAGTCACTACCCAGAGAGAGGCTGTTTGCGAAAATCTTTCAGAGAGCAGAGTTGGTGAGTCTGTGGCTACCTGGCTGCGCTGGGTAAACCCTCAAATGGAGAGAAAGCAGATTGTAGTGGGGAGAGGAGTAAGAGGGGAATCTGAGGCTTTGCACTACCATTGCCATTAGTTTAAAAAAGAGTCATCTATCCCAGCAGGAAGATTTTTACACTCTCAGAGGACTGTTCATCCCACCCTAAAACTGATCAGTGAGACTTACTGCTGGAAAAGGGATCTTTCCCACCCCACATTCCCAAGGGAACACTTTTGGGGGTTTTGCCTACAAAATGTTTTGTTGTAAACTAGATGCCTAATCTTTCAGACGCTGCTGTTGAAGATGTTAGGGAGCCCATCTTCTGCCTTCCTACCAAATAAAGAACAAACCAAAGTGCTGAGTCTGGCTCAGGCATCAAGTCAACACCAAGAGGGTGACCCATGGTGGTGTCAAACTGCTGTGTACCACTGCTGCTACAGCAGTTTCCTCTTCAGGTTCTTTCCCCACATCATAAATGTTTATTCTTCTATATTTATATTCAAGCTGATGCCTTCTTTGTTCAAAAAAAATGAAAGTCTTTGTAATTGCCCAGCTACTACTTAATCCAGCTGTCGTTCATCTCTTTTAGTTTTAACATGCTTGGGCAACAACCCTCACAGATTTGTGTACTTGGCCTGTACACACACTGTGTACACTCCAAGGTTTGACAAGCACTGCTCTTCAGGACATTTACCAAGGCTGGGCCATGTGAGCTCCCTCTCAGTCACCCTCTCTACTGATTGTCCAATTTTCTCTTCCCGATCTTCTTCAGCAATCTTCTTTAATTAGGAATTTAAGATATTTCCCATGGTGGCAGACCAAAGGGCCATCTAGCCCAGTGCAACAGAAGATACTGCTTCAAAGAGCACTTTTAGTAAGTTTTTCCCAATCTCAGGGGCTTATGCAACATTTTCTGAACCTTTTCTGATTTCTTAATGCCAGGTTTAGGTTGCAGGTAAGAGACTTGAAAGTGGCTTTTGAGCAATGTTGCACAGTGCCAATGCAAGTCACTCAGCTACACTGTTCTCCAAATGTAAGACTGAAGTATTTTTCCTTGAAATCATGATTGTGACAAATCCGTAAACACATTAAAATACAAAGTTAGGTGGATAAACCTGTCCCAATGTATTAACTCATTGATCATAATATGACTGAGATATTTATGTCCCAGTCACACAAAACTGCACTGCCTGTGAGCATGTTGAGAAAGTGAAGAACTGGTGCTGAATCAATGTTAAGTGGTGCTGAATCAGCCTTAGAGGAGTTCATCACATTGCATCATCCTTTATGATCAAAGAAAGTGAGGGGAGCTAATGAGCAGCCAGCACTGCCATCATCCCACACACATAAACCAGCCCGCCACACACCATGGAGCACTACTGAGAGAGACAGATAATAACCCATGGGAAACAAGAAGTTTCTACTCACCACAAGCAGCACTGTGATTAGTGGTAGTATCAGAAGAATCTCTGCCGCAGATGAACTCCTAGTCTATACTTTTTCCTAAGTAGATTTCTTAAGAGCCACTTAAATAAACAAACCACTGTTCCTGGTTAGCCATAGGAGTAAGGGAAAATACTTCGAATACTATGCACGTTAACTTCATTCCTGGGATTGCATTTAAATGCGACCTAACTTTGTGGGTGAACTTTCTGTTCACCCACATCCAGACCATTGTCAACCAGAGGTTTTCTGCCCTACAAACTCCCCTTCCTGGGTTCTGAGCAGGCACCAGTAGCTCAGTGCCATCACTTTAACTCTGCCACTTTTGTCCAAATTGTCTGTTGTAGCATCAGAGCAACAGCAAAATTAGAAAAAATATCTCCCTTCCAAAGCAGGTCATTGTTTAGGCATCATCATGCTCTGCTAGCTCCTCCTGCCACGCACACAGAAAAGGCTGTCAGACCATGGCAATGGACTGACAGGAGCCTCAGAAGGATGAGAAAAGGTAAGAAATTCCCTGGAAGTTGGAAGTTGGAAAACTAAGATGAGAAGCCAGTGGCTGGAAGGAGAAGTGGAGGCAGAACATGGGATGTCGTGAGCAAGCCAGGAGAGAATTAGAAGATCTGGAATCAACATTCAAACTAAACAGCTCCTCAAGCTCTCATGCAGAAGCTGGTGGGAGCTAACTACTGGAGGAGATCAAGAAAAGCACAGAAAACAGGGACACAAATAAAATGGTAGTCTAGAACTTAGTTTTACAAAAATAATGGCAAAATATCTCCATTTTCAATGGATTGAGGAATATTTTTATTTGTATTGTTCCTTATTCTCTCATCTGGTTCCTAGGAAAGTCTATTCTTCTCATCTTCATCATGTTCATTGAGTGCTGTGATCCAGTCATCAGGGGAAACTGGAAGCTGCATGTGGTTGGGTTGTTCTTTATCTGATGCCAGAGATGCCAAAAGACAAATGCAAGGGGAGTCTCCATTTCCCACAGACTAGACCTAAAGCATTTTAGCACAGGCTTTACATTAAGCTCTATCAATAATGTGACAGACTTCAATGTCACACCTTGAATTCCCCCACAACCACGCAATTGGCTAAAGCTCTGTGGTGTTTGAAAACTAGGAATTCATCTGGAAGAAAAACGAAAACATTGTTTCCTAGGTATTGTACTCTTGGCTCCACCCTGATCACTGTTACTCTGTGTTCCAGATACTGAAAGAAAGCAAAAACCTTTTCCCACCTGAAATAATCAGGGTAAATTTTTACTCATGACTCAATACACACTCCAAGCACCAAAATTTGAAGCCAGTGCCACAGAACAAAAATGCTGTTCCAAACAGACTTACAGTTACCAGACTTTGAATAAAAAACCATGGAACAAAAAACTGTCAGACAATAGCTAACCAGCACTTGGGAAAGCCTTCACTCCCAGATACATCACAGGTGTGTGGCTACAGGTATAGCTACAGAAAGAGCTGCTGCAAGTAGTATAATAGCAAACCCCAGCAAACCTCCAGACAGCAAACACACAGCAAAGACGCCCCCATAAACAAGACAGGCAGAAAAAGGAATGAGAAAGGAAAAATAAGTCAGGAGTTGTAGTAATTTCCCCAAGAGTCAAGAATAAAATATAGATCTCTCAAGTTCCATCCTAAAGCCTTTTCCACTTTCCACTAGGATCTTGCTGTTTGCTGCTTTTTAAATTCAAAAGTTCAGCCTTAGCATGAATTTCTGAGAAAGGGCTGATTTTTTTTTTCTGTTACTAGCACCCAAAACAATAGTCAATAACACTTGAAATGAAGAATGTCCCATTATCGTTTCCTGACCTCAGAATGAGACCTGAGACCCTTTAGCTTGGAATAAGAAGATTAATCCACTCAAAGTCTTTTAAGTGGGATACTTGGCAATTTCTTTTTCACAGGGAGGAGTAAAAATAGCAAATATTTCACATCCAATAACCCATGTATCCGTAAGTATTACTGGATTCTCTCTAATATCCAGCCATAAAGAGCATGATTAATTACAGTGGCAGGAACAGCAGGACTTCCTCATCAAATCTCCTGCATGCCAGCATTTTGTTAGTGTGTGAGAATGCAGTGAAGTATCAGCTGTTGATAAAAGAGTGACAGTTCTTGTGCACATGTTCCAGCTGTGACCACACAATAAAGTTAAAACACATAAGAACCCTCATTTTTGCCTATTCCCACATATGCTTTTTGTGTAACTTCACTCATTGTCTCTCTATATGTATATATAATACCTGTTACCCTATGTTACCCTATTTCTCTTCTGCACACAGCTGTATGATTTTAACTAACGCCACTTATTGGAGAAGATTACTGATGGAAGTATTTTTATATACTTACCTTTTTATGACTAGGAAAGGAAAAAAGAAAACATCAAAAGTCCTCATTTAACCAAATGTTTGATTTCAATTGTTCTGGTCATTGAGTCCTTAATAAGATTCCTTTGGCTTCAGTGAACAGCTCGAGACCTGAGTTCAACCTTCAGCATGGACCTTGTGCACTTCCTGAGAAATCACTTTAAATTCTGCCCTGTTTCAGAATTCTCTCTTCTTCTGTACCTTGACAGTTCCAAGGAGAGGAGGAATCTGTGACAGATAAACACAATTTCAGTGAAATATCTGGTCGCTTATGCTAGCAGTCCAAAAGACATTTACTACTGCCACCGTCAGAAGTGAGGAGAAGTTGGTACCCAAACGGGACCTCAATTTCTGCCAGGTCCAGGGTCCTCCGCACCACCTGAGCAACAACAGGTGGTGCAACGCTCACTACATCCCACTGGCCTCCTATGGCCCATGAAACCTCTCCACTGTATCTTCAGATGAAAAGTGTTCACTCTATGCTGTCATGCTGGCAGCATGCTCTCCTTGTGGTACAGAGGTGGACAGAAGTCATCACCAGAGAGTCCTAATTGTCAACAGCAGCAACAGTGCAGAAGGCCAGGAAAAGCCAAAAATAAGCAAGGAGAGGGGAGGATGGAGTCAGTACAGTCAAAGTTTTTCAACACTAGTGGGTGAAACCTATCCTGGCCTTATGACTACAGCTGCATAAGTAAACTTAAATGAGAGAGGACACAGGTTTGAGTGCTATGTCATGACCACCCTTACCATCAACTCCAAATAGTAGTGCTGACCACAATGGAGGATTCATCCCAATATGCATCTTTGACCCACCTCATCTAAAGGAGGAGTTTAGCCATACACTTAAGAGGCATGTTGTGAGGATGTGCCCAGGTCAGAGAACACACCTGACTCATTGTCTTTAGTAGCATAGGTGTAGCCAAAGGGTAAGAACTGCACTCCTATCTACATTTTACTTGTAGCCTGCATCAAAAATGGATCTGAATGATTACATCACCTGCTCTTCAGAGAGCACACCATAAAAACGCACTAGCTAAATTCTGGAAGTGTATTTGGGATTAATAGCTTGTTTACAGAAGGACCAGGCAGATTCAGTTGCTGCACTGGCATCTTTTGTGCCCTTGAGAGCCTGTACATTCCCCTGCACATTACATGTTATGTCACACTCCACATGTGCAGCATACAGTGTCTCACTAACACAGCCACAGCTGGGACAGTCAGATGCTGCAGTCAGACATGCACTGAGAAGCTGTCAAGGAGGAGGAAATAGATTATGCCCATTTAAAGAGCCTGTTAATCAGTGCTGAACCCATGAGTGCTCCTCTGTATCTCACATGCCTCCATGTGGCTTTCAAAGAGCAGATTTTCTTTTCTGTTTCAGAAATGAAAGCTCCAGTAATCAGCAAGCCATTATTTGAATAGGCACGAGATGAATTCCTGCAGCCGACTTTTCGGGTCTGTAATTTCCTCCTTGGTAGCTTTCATAAATGATTGTGAGACTGAAATGGATAGGTACCCTTCCTTGGAGGTTATTAAAGTAAATATAGCATTAACTGGATTTGGTCCCAGTGGAAATGTCCTTTGATCTCCAGTCTAGGTAATATTTCTCTTCCTCTCTTCGGATATACTCTATCTGCTCTCTTTAGAAAATGACAATTCCAAGGCCATCAGTTATTTGAAAGGTCTACCATAGCAGGATTTTAAAAGCATACTCTAATGCAAAAGCTGTTCTTTCTGTGGTTGAAACTATGCAACACCCACAGCCTTTTATTATATTAAGCACTGGAGATTTTCAAGAAAAAATAAGCTAGAAACCCTCAATCTAGACACCCTTTATCTAGTCTTTCCTGGAAAAACAAGATTCATGACTCCAAACTGAGCACCAAGAAGAATGAAGCTCTGACAAGAATTAAAGGCTTTCACTTTCAAAGAGAGACAGTGTAACACTGTGTCCTCAAAAAGTATTGGGTATTTGTGAGGTAACCTTCATTAAAGATTAAAGAATTCTCATTAAAAATAAGCAGTGTTCAGTGTTGAGCATGAGGTTGAGCTGAGAGTTAGGATTCAGCACCTCCCTACCTCTATTCACAGACCATTCCTTCATATGAGCAACATGTTTCCTTCATGTAGTTTGTCGATTGAGCCTACTCTCAGTACTTTCACACCATTTATGAGATCACAGCTTTCAAGTCTTTCTTAATGCCATATAATCTTAAAAACCCAGATTTTCATAATGAAGGGAACACAAAATCCTTCAGAAACTCATCACAATATGCTGTATCAGTTCCTTGCCAAGGCAGTTGTCGCAAGGGGGTAACTGTCGTGGGGTCTTGGTCCATGGGGGAAGAAAGACACACGACACGTAAAGGTAGTGAGACGAAGAGATGTCTGCCTGCTCAGCGCAGCAGGCAGCCTTTATTGAGTTTGCCAACTTCACACACAACACAAACATATTCCCACAACAACACCCAGGAATCCAAGCACCTGCACATTATCAAACCGTCTTAACCTTGTACTCCCTGCAACCCAAGGCCGTGTCCATGGAAACCATCTAACCAGCTCCACTGCTCCCATGGAACATGGCCTCACTTTTGCATTACCTCAAACTTTAATTGTGGGGCTTCCGCCCACAGGCAGTGGTTCCTCCCCACTCCCTAAATATGGTGGAAGAACAAATTCATGGCACCACATGTATGCAAATCAGCAGGTCAGTGGAAGCAGGAAAACAACTGACAGAAAGGATTCTGTGTCCCATGAGTGTTTAACACAAGCCAGCTAAAGTCAGTGGAAATACTTTCACCTTCTTGCATTTATTTCACAGGGTGAAAAAGCCACAGTTCAGATGTCTATTAGGGATTATGGTATGATGTTCAGCCAAATGATATAACATTGACATTCAATTTGAGCCAGAAGGATGATGTGTCACATGTGCACAGCAGAAAACATTACTTTTCCCAAACCTTCAGTGTGAAATTTTGTGACCAGAGTTTAGAATAATTGCATTTTACAATGCTGCATTTCTGAGAGTCTCTGACTGGCAGCAGATGATGTGAATTAAACAGTAAATTACGTCAGCATCGCCAGATGTTGTACTAGCCACAGCTCCTTCCGTTTGAGGAAACTGTGTCATGAAACTCTTGACTTGCTTGTTTAAACAGTGATGAATACATAGCCATGCTACATATCTTGGATCAGGACTTCAAGTTCTCTCTTCATCCAGAAGGACTACAGATGTAAGTCAAGAAGAATGTCTGGGTTTTTCTAAGAGAAGAATGGTGACTTCCACAAAGTATCTTGACAACATCCAGGTCAGGTGATGTGGCAAGGTCATTTTAAGTCAGGCTGACAAGTTCTGCCTCTGAATTTCCATTTGCTACTGCTTTTGTTTGTCTAAAATTGACCATTACCTTAGATTTTAACTTATTTGATACACTGTCAGTTTTCTTCTCTTTCTGTATGAAGCCTTGCACATGGCAGGGTAGAGTGTCTATGTGCTCCCAGATTCACATTATTACTGTATTACTAGTTTTCAACACCAGTGGAGGACCGAGAGGAGAAGAGACTTCCTGTCCACACAGACCACGCAGATGATCTGTCCAGTATGGAAAAGATAGAAGCCCAATACTCATGTGGTGTTGGCCTCCATGGCAGCACTACCACAATGGCATTACATGAACTTACCTCATCTGGCCTAGTGTGTGAAGTGTAACAGAGCCTGCAAAAGAGACAGAAAGTTAAATCTGGAATGCATTTAGATAGCATTACAGAAAGGAGCTCAGCATAGCTGAAGTGTAATGAGCACTCCAGAAAACAAGCCCAACAGCGTTGATTAATTGCAATGAGCCTTTTTAAAATGAGATCGTCAGAAAATCAGATCATCTCCAAATGGAGAAAAAGCAACTAGCAATGAATAAAACAGCCAAGACAGTAGTAAGCTAGCTTCTAAAAACTGTTGGGATTTGAAAGAATTATACATTAACTCTGGTTATTTAAGTGATTATTTTAACTGTGGCTCCCCATGGGTCTGATCCAAAGCCGATGAAGTCATCATCTGGAAACAAAGGCCTGTGGCTCCACTCTGAACTGGTGTGCCTTTGTGTAGTGAGCTCTGCTGTATATGTGCCCCATAAATTACATCTGCATAGTTTTCTTACTATTAATGATGTGAAACATTACCAAGGCTGAAGCCTTGAGGAAGAAAAAAATGTTGCTTAAGGCCATTCTACTGATATAGCAAGGTGCAACAGGGTAAAACCTAAGTCAACAAAAATTTAGACTGAATCTCAGAAAAAAAATCATGCAATAACATGTGTAAGGTTGTTAAATATCCTCCCGAGACCAGTTAGAAAAATTTCCCTAAATATTAAGGATCAGATTAGACAAGAAGCTTGTCAATATACTACATACAATGATTCTTCTCAATGGAGTAAGAGGTCTGAAGGGGTGCTTTACATCAAACTTTGGTGAGGCGGAGATATATAATCCATCTCCCAGATGGTCCCTCCAGAGAAACACATATCTTCTCCAATGACTGCTGTCACCTCTGATTTTGGAGGCCAGTTTCAAGAGCTTGCCTGCCCTGGATATCAACATACAGCACAGAGATGATACTCTGCTGCTGCCCCAAGATGCTGTCCCTTTTGTGCCACTTAGAGTGGTGAGCTCTGGGAAATCCTTCACTTCCCTTACTACAGTGTCCACACATCATTAGCTCATTAGCTTAGATACCATGCTGGGTCACTAAAGCCTCACAACCATTAGCACATCACAAGCCAACTTTGTCACCCGAGCAGCACACTCCCCTTTGCTGGTGAACTGGTTGAGGCTGGAATAGTAAATTCTCTTTATAGTAGCTCATATGGTGCTATGTTTTAGATTTGTGCTGAAAACGTTGTTGATGACACAGCGATGTTTTTGTTATTGCCGAGCAGTGCCTACACAGCACCAAGGCCTTTTCTGCTTCTCACACTTCCCTGACAAAGAGGAGGCTGGGGCTACACAAGGAGCTCGGAGGGGATATCTGACCCCAGCTGACCAAAGCAATATTCCACACCATGTGGAGCCACACTCAGCATATAGACCTGGGGAAAGAGAGGAGAAAGAAGCAATGTTTAAAGGCATGGTGTTTGTCTTCCCAAGTAACCATTGCATGTGATGAAGACTTGCTTTCCTAGAAATGGCTAAACATCTGTCTGCTGGTGGGAAGCGGTGAATGAATTCCTTGTTTTGTTTTGGTTGTTTACTTGTATGTGCAGCTTTTTGCTTTACCTATTAACTTCTTTGTCTCAACCCACGAATTTTTTCACTATTACCCTTTCAATTCTCTCCCCCAGTCCACTGAGGGAAGAGTGAGCAACAGCTGTGTGGGGTTGAGTTGTCTACCAGTGCTAAAATCCAATACCTGATTACTCTGGCTTGACGAAGAAAGATGATAACTCCATCAATGAGCACAGTCCCCAATAGTGTCTCTAATGAACTTTACAGAAAAGGAAAGAATATGGGGAAATTAATTTTCTGGGAGAAAAACAATTTTAAAATGAAAAGCAGATTATAAGCTTCAAACACGTGACAAGCTTTGTGAGAACATGAAAGCTTGGTAATGACCATCTACCATGGGTAGAAACTTCTATGTCACAGAGACATAGCAGATTACAAAGGAGCCAACACAATATAGTAACACAGCAGGAGCCTTTTGAGGCCACTTCCATGCTTATTCATGTACCATGGAGGCCATATTTCCTGTAATGAACATTAGGAGTATAACTGTAGTGCTTATGCCAGCCTGGAAAAGAGAAGGTTTTGGGGCGACCTAATTGCAGCCTTCCAGGAGCTAAAGGGAGCCTACAAGAAACATGGAATGACAGGAGAAGGGGGAATGGCTTCAAACTGAGAGTAGGTTTAGATCAGATATTCTGAAGAAATGCCTTCACCCCTAGTGTGGTGGGGCACTGTAACAGGTCACCCAGAGAAGTTGTGGATGCCCCATCCCTGGAAGTTTTCAAAGCCGAGTTGGATGGCACTCTGATCAACCTGGTCTAGTGAAAGGTTTCCCTGCCTATAGCAGGGAAACTGGATGATCTTTGTGGTGCCTTCTAACCCGAGACATTCTTTGATTCTGTGGTACTCTCTGTACTTACAGGAAAGAGGCACCTTCAGAAAGAAAATCATGACATAGGAATCACTGAAAACTATTGTCAGTCTTACTTGACTTATTATAGGTTGATTAAGGGTGCTAGCTGGGGCATTAAAAGAGACATTTCAAGTTAGAGGGTCAAAAGCAGACCATGAGGGCCAGGTAGGCTACTGTAGACATCCAAGATGATGAATTCATGACAAAGAACTGTCCTCAGACCGCTGTCAGGTGCTAGATATCTGTTCATAAAAGTGAAGAACCACGCACAACAATTCTATCAGGAACCTGCCATTCTGGACTCTCCAAAACCGACCGTTTATGGCAGACATCATGTACGAACCACAACTACGGGATGTGCAACTGGTTTGGACTTTGGGCCCATCAAGAGGATATATCTGCTGATGGAGATCGAAATTTCTGCTGCCTTCAAAGCAAGGAAGGCTAATTCAGTGTTCCACATCTTGCCTGCAAGTTGGTCCTGGTCAATGGCAAGTTGAATATGAGTCAGCAGTGCCCTGGCAACCAGGAGGGCCAACCGTGTCCGGGGGGGCATCAGGCAAAGCATCGCCAGCCGGCTGAGGGAGGGGATTGTCCCACTCTGCTGTGCACTGGGGCAGCCTCACCTTGAATGTTGTGTCAGTTTTTGGCATCATGATATAAAAAAGACACTAAGCTATTAGAGAGCGTCCAAAGGAGGGCCACAAGGATGGTGAAGGGTCTAGAGGAGAAGTCTTATGAAGAGCAGCTGAGGTTACTTGGTCTGTTCAGCCTGGAGAAGATGAGACTGAGGGGAGACCTCATTGCAGTCTTCAAAATCCTCACGAGAGGAGGCGGAGGGGCAGGTACCGATCTCTTCGCTCTCGCAACCAGTGACAGGACCCAAGAAAATGGCATTAAGTTGAGCTGGGGGAGGCTTAAGTTGGATATCAAGAAAAAGATTTTCACTCAGAGGGTGGTTGAGCACTGGAACAGGCTCCCCAGGGAAGTGGTAACAACACCAAGCCTGACAGATTTCAAGAGGCATTCAGACAATGCTCTCAGACACATGATGTGATTCTCTGCATAGGGACAGGAGTTAGACTTGATGATCTGTGTGGGTCCCTTCCAACTCAGCATATTCTGTGATTCTATTATATTGTGTCATAGAATTATAAAACAGTTTGAGTTGGCAGGGACCCTAAAGATCATCTAGTTCCTCCTAGAACTAAGTGTCCCTGCTGTGGGCAGGGACACCTTCCACTAGACCAGGTTGTTCCGAGCCCTATCCAGCCTGGCCTTGAACACCTCCAGGGATGGGGAGTCCACAACCTCTCTGGGCAACCTGTTCCAGTGCCTCACCACTCTATGATAAAGAATTTCTTCCTAATATCTAATCTAAGCCTTCTGTCTTCCAGTTTATAGCTATTTCCCATTGTCCTGTCACTACATGTCCTTGTGAAAAGTTCCTCTCCAGCTCTCTTGTAGCCCCCTTTAGGTACTGGAATGTGCCACAAGGTCTCTCCAGAGCCTTTTCTTCTCCAGGCTGAACAACTCCAACTCTCTCAGCCTGTCTTCACAGGAGAAGTGTTCCAGCCCTATAATCAGCTCAGTAGCCCTCCTCTGGACTCATACCAACAGGTCCATGTCTTTCTTGTGTTGGGGGTGCCAGAGCTGGACACAGTATTCCAGTTGGGGTATCACATGAGCAAAATAGAAGAGGAGAATCACCTCCTTTGACAGTGATTGATGGCCACAAACCTTTTGACGCAGCCCAGGATGCAGCTGGCTTTCTGGGCTGCAAACATGCATTGCTGCTTCCTCCCATTCCCCATTTACAGCTCACACAGATCCCTGCTTGCTCTGGTTTGAGCAGGTTTGCTAAAACATTATGCTGTGATTTCCAGCTCGTGCTCCGCATTGCATTAGCAGACTCTACTCTAAACAACCAGTTTATTCTTCTTTTCCTGCTGGGAATCACTTTGTGGATACGTGAGGGTCTCACAGCTAGAAAATTTATCATTAAAATGTAGTGTCCTATAATCATACCAGTGGTAAGTGAAACTATGATACATAAGTCTTGAAAAGACTCAAGGCTCCATCTCACTCCGTTGGGTGGGAATTAATTCAAAGACTGTAGGCAATCAACATGTGGTATTGTTCTAATAAATATTCAAAATGACAACCATAAGGCCCAGCCAATACCAGAAGAGCAAATGTCCATACAAATTTTCTGTGGTAAGCACTCTCCTCACTTAACAGATCCCTGGAGGCTACTGTTGTCATTACTTCATGTTTCAGTTATTTTGAGTTTTTCCACTTCTATACACTTCTTCACTAAAGCCCTGGGAACCCATCCATTCACTGCACAAATTAAAGGGATGTCTGAGGCATAGATACACCATAATATGGGTGCAGGATTGCAGATTTGTTCCTATTAGAACACTGGTATTTTGCAGGTGAGTGTTCCTAGCAGTGTAGGATTTTCCACTCTGTTTTGTTCCAGTGATACCTGGCTTTGAAGTTAAATTTATTGACCATCTTAATTTTTCACTATCTGTGGCAGCAACATTATGATTAGTAGAAAACTTGCAACAAAAGGCCATAGGGATAATTTCTAGGTTCTACTCTGAACTTAGAAACAGCAGAATGTAATGCAGTCACCAAAGAAATAAAAGGGTAGTCAGTTATTTAAATATTGAAAATCAGAAGTTGTTTTTCAAGGATATATACATTAATGTCAATTGAACACAAGGAAGGATAGTCTAGAAGTTTAAATATTAGTGTGAAACTTGAGGAACCTGGAGGAATATCTACAAGTAACATGTCTAAGAACAAAAAATCCAAGTCATCTGAAACCAAAGAAGCAAAAACTATCTCTGATGGACCTCTTCCCCAACTTTTTACGTGGGTGTCACATGGTAATTGAGAATTTCATTGGAAGTCACAAAAAGTCATCAAAAAGGAAGATAGTATGGATCAAATTTTGTATTTACTTACACAAGTGTGATTCAAGACTTCTTCGCTAAGTCTCTGCTAGTGCAAAGGTAGGGCAACAGCAGGAACAAGAGCAGATCAAATCACTGGGTTTTATCCTAAATAAGCATGATTTCAGTTTACCATGATATGTAGCAAGGGCACATGCAAATTTATACCAAGTTTTTTCAGTGTCTTCTAGAAGAGGGAGAATAGCTATTATCTTAATTTCACAAATCAGGAACTAAAGTTTAGAGATGCATTCTCAAAGATATATTTGTGCTTAAAATACCTGATACAGATGCCAAACACAGAGAAGATCTCATGCACAATCAATCCAGTGAGCCCTCACATACAGGATAAATCCTCTAATTCAATGAAACTTACTTACTGTTAGCACAGAGAAAATAGGGCACAGCAATGATATCAAGTACAGCAGTAATAGGAGCAATACCAGTTACAGATTTAACTTGCTGTGCCTGGAAATAACTGTAACTTTGCCAAAATATTTGAATTTTCAAAAATCAAGGGGAGTCTTAGCTGTCTCCTTGTTATCATATTACCATATTATGGAAAAGAAAAATCATTTTCCATAGGTGTCTAAGCCAAAAAAATGTCCCTCAATCTTTTTTTTAATTTTGGATGATCTCCTAGTTCTACCCACACATTGTACTCCTAATCCTGCTGTGCAGTTTAGCTAAGGATGCCACAGAGACTGCATTACATGAGGTGAACTGCTAAATATGAAATTCTTTTCCAGTTGTAGGGGAAAGACAAGAACTTTGATGTATTGATGATGTGGCCTTGGACCTAGAATGAAGTTAGTTATTCCTGCTATGGCACATTTCCTTTTGTTTATCCCTCACAACCATTTAAAAATAGCTTTCTAAACCTCCTAGAATCACTAAATGTTTGCTATTTTAAAGCAGATGCTTCTTTACAAAGGTGTAAATAAGTCTCAAGCAAGACCTATTTTTGAAGGCACACCATTGTCCTGGACTTTCTCTGTAAAGGTGTCTGTCTGCACAAAGGCAGAAATTCTGCTCCCAACACTATTTATAACTGGGTGTTCATAGCTAAGCCAGGATGAAGACTTAGCTTTTGTTTCACACCATGAAAACGACAGCCTGGTCAGGTCTAAGGATTTGAATTACAAATATCTGTAACAGAAAAAACATGTTCAAAAAAAATGTCTTTCATCTTTGTCTGTCATGAAACATGCCTGCATTGCTCTGTGCAGGCCTTGGTAAGGGAAGTCCTGAAGTAAAGTGTGGCTCTGGATAAGGGCTGGTCAGGAACTTTCATTATTCTCTTGGCCTGGGCAGATGCAACACCTCCATTAGGCACACACAGATCAGCAGATGACTGGAAGTCCACTTCAGATCATAAAAAGTTGGTGTGAGTTTTAGAAATGCTTAACACACAGTAAACAGCCCAGTACTTTATGAGGAATCCGGCTTAACTACTTCAGCCTGTGAATTTGTGCTAATCTAAGCATGTAGTACTTGGCTAATCTAAGCAAGTACCTAATTGACTTGGATGCTTTCAAATAAATCTGGAACCTGAAAAAGTTAATGCTGGACAACTCAGAGAGCAACCTTAGATCATGACTACCTTAGAGACCATGACCATGTCCATCTTAAACCAGAAAGGATCATGACAATGTTCATCTTAGACAAGAAAAACTCATGACCATGACCAGCTTAGACCTAGACGAGCTCTAAAAAGTAAACAATAAACTAATTTCTTTTCTGTGTACACTGTAGCTAAGGGAAGCGTCAGTGGACTTCAAAAACACAAGGAAATATTGCTTAGATTTCACAAAATCCTTTCTGACTTTGGGGGTGCTGAAGCCCTAGAATAAACTAGAGAGCTAACTATACTCTGCTGAGTATTGTTGAGATATTACTGGGTCTCAGTGAAAACAAAAACAACAACAACAAAACAACTCCAGAAGCAACTAATCATGCTCTGGAATAGTGTCTGTCAATATTTTATTTAAATCCAGCCTTTGGGCTACCTGAAACCGCAAAACCCCACATCTGGTCCCTAATGGAAACACTGAGGCTCCTCTCGGTGAAGTCACACCATGGTAATAAACACCTGAACGTTTGCAGTAGGCACCCATACCTCCCCACACAGGGCTTACTGCTGCACAGGTCACTGGAGAAACAGGAAGCAAATAATATAAACAAACTCCATTTAATTTTATGACTCACAGTTGATGTGTATATTTGGGGTCCAAGCTCATTCTCCTTCCAGGTGTGCTCTGTCTCCGGGATCCAACTGAGTCTTTGAAGCAAGTGGAGACCTTACCTTTCCCCTGTTTTTCCTTTCCTCCATCCCTGTCTGTTAAGTATTACCCCATGACCTTTCACTGATTGGCTTCAATTAAGGCCATGGATTTCCTCTTCCTGAACCAAAGTCAGGTTACAGTGCAAGAATAATAAAGGCAAAACGAATGTGTTGCAGTCATCCATGTACAGTCCCCAGACAGCATTTGGAATAAAACTTTACTTCGAACTCCCACATTTCAGGAGCCTCGAGACACAAATTTGCTGATTTTGAAATCTCCAGTGCTTCTCTGCAGGAACACTTCTTAGGTCCTCCTTTTCGTTTTTTTTCTTTTTCTTTTTCTTTTTCTTTTTCTTTTTCTTTTTCTTTTTCTTTTTCTTTTTCTTTTT
>NW_020897725.1:5565854-5580806 GCF_003984885.1 Neopelma chrysocephalum
TTCTTTTCATTATGATATGGGGGCTGTATTTTGTTGTTGCTGTTGAGATATCAACTTTTCATAAGAGATTTTATTTTGCTTTCTTTTTTATTTTTATTGTGATCACAATCTTCCTGGCATGCCACAGTATTCATGCTTAATAAGAAAAATCCTTGGACAGATGCAATTTGTACAGAGAAAATGCACATCCACTGAAATGTACGTCAAGAACAACATTTGATGAGTAGATTCAACTTTTATTTCTCAAAACCAAGCCTTGCTCACATTTTAGCACCAAAAATCATCTTTTATGTTTCTGAGTACCACTAGGAGATGTATGTATATTACCACTAGGAGATGTATATATATAAACCTAAGTGTCTTTTATAAAAATTTCCTTCAGCAATTCAGAAAGCAGCTGCACATAAAGGCTCTCAGTCATTCTTTATTTAAGCACCACTCTCAGTATGCCTTTAATATAAAGAAGGTAGGTTTACAGCATAAAACATCACCATACAGACTTCCTGCAACACTGAAGGTTGACCCAAGCATCACATTTCAGGGCTGAGGGCTAAAGGATTTCATTCATTTTCAAAAGACCATTGCTCCGTCTAACTGGAGGGCAGCAAAATTTATACGACTTTCCCAAGTTGAAAGGTACGAGACGTCACAAGCGTCAGTCTCATCTGACAACTACTGACATAACCAAAACCCCTCATGAAAGCAAATCAAACAAATGATGGTTATTTGGAAAAGTGATTTAACTTAATCTTGCTCCACTGTAAAAACTGGATTATGTCCAAGCTGCTGGGGCTATGGTGGGTTCCACAATCACTCTTTTATAGGGCACAATCAACTTATCAAAAATGATCCTGACTAATTATTTATAATACTGGCTTTCAGATGGTATTGGTTTTCCTTGGGTTTGAAACTCAGCCAACACCTATATTGCTTCCGTCTACCATCAGGCTTCCTCTGCAGAGGTGATTTCATACACTTTTGAAGGAAGGAGACAAAGTAGCTTCTCCCAAGCTCAGGAAAGGCCAATGTGTTTTTAGGAGATCAGTCTGCTCCACTTTAAACATTTCATCCAAGAAAATTTAAAGTCTGTCATGGAATTTATGATGTCCTACTGGACACATATTTTCCTTTACTTCATAAGGCACCGGCTACTGTAATATAACAAAGTTAAAATTGCTTTCCAGGGAAACATGTAGAGATTCATCAGAGATAGCTCATTTAATCAGATTTTGGGAAGCTAGGTTCAGTCACTCATCTTTGGCAAGTGGGAGGGTGTGGGTTAAATTATAATTTAAGCTATTATCAGGGCTGTTGTTAAAGACTTTTTGACAATGAAATATCTGCATCATACCCCTACGAGGAAATTATGAAAATATTTATATGAGCTCTATGTGCACCTTGCAAGCATCAGAGCAATTGAAAAATTCAGTGACAACAAATTGCTGAATAAGTACAACTCCTTCTGGTTCCCAAGAAGCATGCACAACTGGGAACTGCTGAACTCTAGCTGTAAAAATATTCTTTTCTGTTACACAGTCAGTCCGATGACCCAACAAATAGCCATAGAGATTAAGAAACTCAGGGACCCCCTGTAACCTCAAGCAGCAAAGCTCTCTGAGCTATGGAGGAGATCCTTGCACTGTCTTGCGAGACAGACAGCTGAGGGACAGTTTATACCAACTGGCCAGTCATTGCATGTGCTGGCAGGTTGCAGGATGATCAAATACTGAGATGTCTGTGTTAGCTGAGAATGCACTGCCAGGAAGAGCATGGGAAGGAAAGACAGGGGCCATTGCCCTTGAGTGTAAAGGTGGCAGCACTAATTAGGCATGAGGATGGGAACAGTGTTTTGGTAGGGAAGTAGTCAAGCTTGTTATTAAGTTCAAATCTTTAATAGCCCACTAATTCTTTTGAGTCTGCAGCCTGCTTTGTAATTACTTTCAAAATCTCTGTGCTCTTCTGCCTATTAGAGCAAAACCAACCTGCCAGAGCCACTCTCCCCAGCACAGAAGCAAGATTAGCAGTTTTATCAGTTCCCTCTGTAACACTGAATTTAAAAAGAGCAAGGCCGGTTCATTGGCTCAGAGGACAAGCATCACAGCATGACTTGCTCCTACAATGGGAAACTCTCTCCCTTCCAAAAGCAAGTGAGCCTCATCCCTAAGGCCTGTGTAAGGAGAGTGTCCAGCCAAAGTGCTGCCTCCACCCTTTCCTGGGCATTTCTTGGACAATGCTAGAGGCACCAGCCAAAACTCTTCTGGAGAGCATGTGAGCAGGCAGAAAGGATGGTCCCACAGAGAGCTCAAACCCCAGCTTAGGAGAGGCACACAGACGGGATGTGCTTTGCTTCCTAGTGGAGGGAACAAGCCAGGCCAGTGCTCCCTGCCCCTGCAGATAAGCAGCTCTCAGCACTCAGCCCACCCAGATGTGTCTGCACCAACACAAGGAGCAGCTGACACCTTTGGGATGTGCTGAGGGATTAACACAGCCCTGGACATATGTTAGAGAACCTGGAGTGCCACCTTCTGGTACCATGTCCTTGCACATACCCAGAAGGAGTGTGAATGCAGCCAGATATGGGGGGCAGCAGGGGAACCCCCACTCTCAGCAACATCCTCACTGCCTCTGTGCCAGTCCTGCCTGGACGCAAAGTCACTCTTGAGCCCAAGGACCCCTGACTGCCTGCATGCAGAATGAAATGGAGAGCAGCCCTCAGACACTCCAGAGAACAAAGAATGAGCTTGCCTTTTCTGCTCAGGTTCCCACCCTTGACATAGATGTCAAAGCAAGCAACTTTGTAGTAAAGTATAGAAATTTTCCCATAAAAGAAAGACAAACACGACCCAAACCTCAAAGCTATGAAAAGGAGAGAACAACCATTCAAAGTATTTAGGCCTTTCCCTGGATTTCATAGAGAAGTGGCATAATTCCATCCCTTTTCTGATTACCATAAGAGCAAGGCAATAGATGCTCTTTGCAGATAATCCAGATAATGTCGAAATTAGTGCTCTATGTGAACTCCTCAGGAACATATTAACAGAAGCATTGGCAGCTACCCATGGTAAGTGGTCATCTTGCTAATACTTCACCCAGCTTTGATCCCAGCAATCTATAGTTAATGTAATTTGAAAGGTCTCTATCACACACAGTTGCTGAAAGAACAGGGAAAAATACACTGCAGAGAAAGAAGAGCAATGACAAACAAAAGAGCAAATCCCTACAACATTTCCCAGAACACTTCCTTCATCTTCCCACTGCTGATCTGGAGAATGAGCCAGATACAAAGTGGCACATAAAATTTCAGTTGTCTTATCTGAAGCAATTTTATGCCAACACCAAGATATCTAAGATGATAATTTTTTTATCCGCTGCTAGTGTAGTGATTGGTTATTTGAGTAGTGATGTGTCCTTCCCCTTCTCCCAAGCTGTGCGTGCAGACTGGATTCTTCTCTCAGGCAGCTATCAGTAAGACAATAGTGCATGGTCTTAAGCTCTGCCAGGGGAGGTTTAGGTTAGATTTTAGGAAGAAATTCTTTACAGAGAGGGTAATCAGGCATTGGAATGGGCTGCCCAGGGAAGTGGTGGATTCACCGTCCCTGGAGGTTTTTAAGATGAGACTGGATGTGGCACTTAGTGCCATGGTCTAGTAACCATGGCAGTAGTGGATTAAGGGTTGGACTTGATGATCTCGGAGGTCCCTTCCAACCCAGCTGATTCTATGATTCTATGACTCCAAGGACATAGATTTTGCTTCCTGCTACATTCTGGGAGTTCAAATCTGTGGCAGAACTTGATTAGGTTCACAGGAACCTGTTACTGGCACTTTGTATTGTAACTGATGTACAGAAAGGCTAACACAGCAGAGGAGAGATACTGGAGGCTCTGGCTTTGTTCCTGAAAGGACTCAGGTCAGTTCTTGGCTCTCCCACAACTTAACCTGGGCAAGTCACTGAAGGTGGCATTTGTCTGCTCTTGTATAGGAGAGTCACACATCTTCCTGGCAGGTTCAATGCTGAAGTGGTGATGTACAAAGTGGACCTGCCTCTTCTCACCATTGGCTGCTGGGAGAACCCACAAAGGCAGGTCATTGTTGATAATGATTGAAGGGATAGAGCACCTCTCCTAGTAGGAAAGGCTGAGAGAGTTGGGGCTGTTCAGCCTGGAGAAGAGAACACTCCAGAAAGACCTTACTGCAGGGTTTATCAGTATGATGGTGATAGCCACCCACAGAGGTAGGGTAAACATCTCCCACTGTCAGAAAATTAATTACCATGGGCTAGCTCTTAACTTGCAGACTTTACTTACAGCCCTTCATTGCAGGTAGTAAGCCTGAGTAAACTTGCAAGTGTCATGTAAGATTCTGGGTTTGACAAAGCCTGAGCTTTTTATTTGTGGACATTAACTTGTGGAAACCAAATATCCTCCATTAATTCACTGGAACTGATAAAAGCAGCTAGTGACATCTGGTAAAGCCTGTGAAATATGTCTTAGCTCTCCTTTTAAGAACACAGGAATACTGCTACCTTTACTCTGGCACACTGTCCCCTGTCCAGACCTCCTCTTACAAAAATATTCCAACATCAGGTCATCATCATATATTGCCTGTGCGAAAACAGAGAAATCTTCACTAATGGCCTAAACCTGCCAAATGCTGAAGACCTTCATATCTCACTGACAGCAGGTCATACTCTGGGAAATTACTAAAACTTATAGTGATACCATTAAATACCCCCCACTACCTCTTCCCTTGCATCTTTTCAACACCTGCATCTTTATTCAGCCTTTGACAACCTTCCACTGCTCCCAGCTCAAGTAGACAACTTCCCATGGGCTGTGTTTGGCTTTAGTAGACAGACTTTAAAAATTTAATAGCCAGCTACTGACACACTTTGGATGGTCCTGTGATGAAAATGAAGAGTATCCTGTTTACCTTGTCCAGTTGCATCAGTTGGTCTAGTATCAGATATTGCCTGTCATTGCAGTTGAAGAAGGGAGCTATTCATCATAATATAATATTAATTTTAATAATTGGCTCCATAGTGTTACCCCAAGATTCTTACTTAGAAATAAAAGCTCACAAGTACCTCTATTTACCAGCAATGTAAAGAGCATCTTTCTCTTAGTAGATTGAGTCACTGCCTCTATGTTTTTATACTGGAAGAAACTATGCAAACACCAGCCCACCCTAGAGAAATTCGGAGAGTATTGGAAACCTCACAGACTTTCACAGCAGTTCAGCATAATACTATTTCACTCACCCCTTCCTGTCATTTGATACAGGGTAAATATTCTGTGTTCAGTGGCCTCCACACACACATTTCCACCTGTGTGGCAGGCCAGTGCTCGCCTGCTGGTTTATAACGTAAAACATGTGGGAATACTGAAAGTCTCAAGAGGTCTGTCTTACACTTCCTGTTCTTTATTTACCTTGCTGTGTTCAGTTTGTTTTCCCATTTATATTTAGCACAGATAAAAGCAGGACAACCAAGCTCATATGTCTTAGTGAAATAATGGGAAGAGCTGGATAAGAAAGTCATCAAAAGGCAGGATGAGGCACCTCCACCACCCAAACAAAGGAGAAAACTTTAAGTCAGCTTTGAACCATAATGAGTACAATCAAGTGCTTTTTTCCAAGCCTGCCTAAGCAGGTGAAAATCTCTCACGCATTCACTCCTCACAGGTTGAATAGGTTTGTTATTTTCAGTCAAAGTGTTGGGGAAAGAGTGATTAGGAGACCACTTTGATCACACCATGCAAAATCCTGCTCTCGGGGCTGGGCAATTACAGAGTGCCCCTTGCAGAGGACTCAAGGCAAAGCTACCTGCAAGCCCCTCATATGTTCATTCAGAGCTCCAGTTCAGTGTGTCCAAATGAAGTATGACGGGACTATTAAAGGGTCTTTGTCTGCGTTTGCATAATCTGTGTGCTCATTATTTCACAACTTTATCCACATGTAAAGCCATGCCGCCTTCCACCATGCTCTGTCTCCTCCACCCTACAAACACCGGCCCCAGATGGTGAACAGACTTGGGATGAGAATGCCAAAGGTTTTTAAAAGAAGCACAGCAGAAGCCTGAACCTGTATGTTCAAAAAGCGTGTCAATGGGTCAGCACAGCACTATGCATAGTCAACTGAACACATGTACCGGGCTGAGACACTTGTAAATATGGTAAATATCTAAAACTCTAAAAGATGGAGGAAACAATAAAAAAACAACAAACCCACAACTCAGCCAGCTCTTTAGAAAAGCTCAAAAAACACTGGAGTAACTGTAAAAAAATTAAGTGAGGGAGTAAAAGCAAAAGCATTTCTCAACACAAAAATACAGTTTTTAGAGACACTATCTTAATTCTCCGAGCCACTGTCCACCAGACAAACAAAATGAGAAGATAATATTTGATTTACTTCCACTGTTGTAACAATCAAGCTTTGGAACTATATGTTTATTATCCCAAAATAGGCTCAGTGGTCTGGCAGCACTTCAAGACTGCAATCATAAATGTCAATGTAAATACATATTTGCGTAAGGGTGATAGGTAAGAGGCACTTATTTCGAGGACCTAATGCACGCGTATCCATCAGGATTTGATATCATCTTGTGACACTGCAGGTCTCTCCGTGATCATAAATCACTCTGCAACAGCTTAGCCAACCTTCCCAGAAAAAGCACAGCTGGGCTGACAGCGAGACTCTACAGGCTGGATCAAAGCCTGAGGCTGCCACAAGCCCCCGGTGTACTCCAGCCCAACAGCCTCCTAGGCACGTGTAGGAGTGGGTGTAATAATGAAGGAGATGGTTCCAAGATGCGATCATACATTAGAGAAATCCTAGCAGGAGCTGCTGATCACAAGGGGGGACAACATCCCCCACAGCAATGTTTACTCTGCTGTATACCATCTTGCAATGTACTTCTACCATGACAAAAATCAATTGTGTGTTTTTAGAGTGCATTTTTGTGTATTTGGCTACAGGACGTAATCATCTTGTAAACAACGTCTTATCTGGTTACTGTTTCTTTACATATGAGCAGGAGTATGAGATTGATTAAGAGAGGGACTGTTTTAGACAAGGACAGAGTGGACACACAATGAAGAACTACTGTGAGAAACTTACAGTCAAACATGGCACAGGATGGGGTGGGACAGTAAACTACAGTGATAACAAACCATGTCCAGAATTAGTTATGTGCACAGCATGGTGACTTTCCTGCACTTCTCTATCCTTTTCAAAGGAAATTAATACCTTTCAAGAGGATGCTTATTTCTAACAAATAACCTCACATTTACTCCACAGGCCAGAAATAATCATTAACCCCTTCCTGAGACTATCTAGAATTATTGACCAAAAAATAAAATTAATAAGAATAGGTCCCAAGTAAAAGGATGGCTAAGCACCAGTACAACACTAAATATCCTCAGAATACCAAGTTGTGCAGATGTAGAACTGTATGAGAAAGCCCTGAGAACTTTAAGGAAGCTCTACCACTTCAAGAAAGAAAGACTCAGTAACAGTAATGAGTCTACTTTTCCCTACAAGTCCCTGTGCCGGTTTCTACTCATTAGGACCTATGCATCCATGGCCAGATTTGTCCATTAACTTCAGTTTCTCTGTAAGCTTTTCTTTGCCAAGATATTCAGCACTTCTGCTTTTGGTGATGGTCACACCCAAAGACAAAACCCACCTGCAGTGAGCTGGGAGATTTTTTGGTAGGGTATTTAGTCTGAGGTCATTCCTGTCCCAGCTGTCACCAAAGGTAGTTTTATGGAGTTTCATGAACAGAATAGAACAGGGCTTTTTACAAGGTGTGTATTGGCTTTCCATCAAATCCTGGCTGTGGCATTCCTTTATTGGAGCAGGGGGAAAATGTGCTAAACCCGAGAGCAGTGTGGTAATTTATAGATCTGACTGTGCCTTCCATGGAAGGTAAAGGGCAATCAACAGCTTTTCATGGTGGGTAGAGATCCCACAGTTCTCAGATCTCCCCATATTGTTGCCCTCCCCTGAGGCACAGCACATCAAACATGTTCACTGCCATGGGAAAGCAGACATTTGGGAGGTTTGATCTCTGCACCTTTCCTTACTTTTTGAAAGAAGGCACAACTCTGAATGACTCTGTGTCAGCAACATTAGTTTTGCTGTGCCCAGAGAATGTGCAGAAGGCCTCTATCAAGGAGCAGGAGTCAACAGATGATGTGGTGAGGACCAAGAGCACCTACTGACAATGCATGTGACAAGACCCATATACAGGCTCTGATTCTGAGTTCAATAGTCTAACTCCATAAAATCCAGTTCAAGGGACAATCCCACATTCATACCTTCATCTGGCAGCAACCACTTGGCTGGAAAGCATTTCACTCCTGATTTCACTCCTGATTCTTACATGTTTGCTGTAAGATGCATTCATGATTGCAGAGGTCACCAGAGAAAAGGCTTTGTGTGCTACCAATAGAAATTATTTTAGGAACATGTTGTCTCCTACACATCGTACCCCAGCGTGAACACAAAGCAATGAGCAATTCTGCTCCTGCTGCAGGTCCCTGCTTGCAAACCAGGGTTGGCACAGCAGTTGCTCAGGGGTCTTCATAAAATGGAGTGGAGGACAGGGCTGTGGGGATTTGCTTTGAACCCCAGAATCATGTTACACTTGGCTCAAGTCAATGACTCACTCCAGTGAATGCTAAAGTCATTCATAATTTCTTTTTCTTAAACAATAAAAGTAACATTTTATGTGTCCAGAAAGGGTAATAAAAATATAATGGACACTCTGTGACCCTAAATCAAAACCCAGTGAAGGCAATGGAAGGAGCTCTGTGGCTTCTACACACTTTCAATCATGCTTCCTTTACTTCAGTTTTTCTTCAAGAGACCTTTCCATTCAGGAAGGAGGAAAGAGCTTTCTTTTGTAACTCTAATCTTCACCTCTTCTTGAAGCAACCTCATTTGCCACAGTGCTCTCTAGAATAAGAAAAAAAAAAGATTGATTCCTTCTTTTCCTCTTAGTGTAAAATGTAGTAATATCTTAACTCCGGGCATCAAAATACTGGACTAACTGGTTTTAGGGAAAAAATCAGTTCTAAGTCTGTTGGAGGTAAAGATTACCCCAGGCCTGGAGGAAAGGGGAAAATTCTTTATCTTAATGACAAAATGCTCTTCCAATCAGTAATGTTTACACATCATTAAACATAGGAAAGTTTTACCTTCTTTTGGGATATCACATACAAAAAAATCCACAGAATTAAGAAAAAAGGAACACTAAAGGCTCATGAGTACAGCCAGGTCTGACTGAGTTATCCAAGTAATTGTTATTTATAACCTTTTTTAAAGCTGTTAGTAAGTGCTTGGGGCCAAAGCTTCCCTTATTGTAAATAGGAAAGTTCTGCAGCAGTTCAAGATATCTCTGACTAACACATATGTCCCAGATACGCCTCAGCCAAGCTTCTTTCATAAGTGAATATAAATTTTCAGACAACTAATTCATTAATTAAAAAAAAAAAAGAGAAGATCTCACTTTTTGTGAACACCATTTCTAAAAGAATAAGATTCATAAATATCTGAGAAAAAAACAAACCTATAGCTTTGAGGCTTATGTCCATCAATTTGGAGAGGAGTTGCTAATTCGTAATTGAGCAGTACTGGATGTTACCAACACACTTCTCTGTTCAGCCTTATCTTGCTGCAACCCAGGTATTTTCAATCACAGCTGGAATTTGACAAAGACTTCTGCAAGGATGTGAAGAAGTCATTAATATTTAACAAATTCTAATGAGGGGGAGCAGCCTGCTTCAGAAAGCTTCTCAGCCAGCAGGACTGAGTGAAAGATCCCCTTCCAAAATGTGGCTTTGTCAGGACCGCAGTCACTTATACCCCTAACTCCAGAATGTCTCTTACTCACAAGTTGTGCACAGGTTACAGCTTTGTCCTTCAGCTCTGAAAGAACATAGTGCTGGTTAGCTATTCTTAATGTCATATTAATTAGTCTTTGATCTATATTCCTTATTCATCTAGGTCAAGGCAATCTTGGGTTAACAAGTTTAGAATTAAAATGTCACAATGGTATACATAATTAGCATCAACCCAAGCATCTGACCCAGCCTTGAATCCCTGACTCTAGCTGGCAGCCTTAAAAAGGATTATTTCCTTTTCTTCAGGAGATGTATCTCTTTTTTTTTTTTTCTTTAAAGCTGGGTTTTATTGGGGCAGCTTTCCAGTCTGTGTGGCTCCCCTTCCGGATCTTTTTCAAAACAGCCCTTTAGTCCCTTGCTCTGTGGTTTCTTTCACATTTGAGACAAGCGCTGTTCTAAAACCCACATGTTAGAATTTGGGATTAAAAATAGCCATCTCAGACTGGTTGGCATGAAGCAGCCATTCATAGTGCACAATAGCCACCGCCGCAGCCCGCGCCAAGTTCTCAGCCCTCTCAGAGCAGCACAGCCCCAACCCTGGGCACGGTGCTGTGCCGGTGCCTTTCCCAGACAGCCTCAGCCCTTCTGTCTCTTCCCATCTGACAGCTTGCAAAGCCCAGAGAGCATGTCTGCTCTTCCACAGGAGTGCCACAGCACTCTCAGAAACCTCAACGAGGTTTGTGTTCTATAACCACTAACAAATTTCTAGGTTAAGTTCTTCAAGTCAGCATTAAACACTGGTTTGCAATGTGCGTAATCCAGTAATAGTGTATTTCACAATATCCCTGTGAAACTCTGCAACGTGCCATTACATATGAATAGTTACAGCAAATTCAGAGAAAAGTCTAAAATTACTAAGAACTGATACGCAAAAGAATAAAAGTCCTTCTTCCCAATTGGCCATAAATACTAGTTTGAGGCTGGAAAGGCTTTAACACACCTTAAACCTTTCCATTTTTCTCACAGAATTGTTTCAGAGTAATAGTTTTCCTATTTATGCCTCATGCACACTCCACCTCTTTATGGCTATGCCTCATCTATATACTGCTTAATCCCTTCCCCTGGCCATGTCTCACCCCCTTCACCTCATTGCCTCTCACACCTCACCCTGCCTCTCCTCACTGCTTCAAAAGCCATTAGCACTTCAGTATACCTTAGTCTCCCAATCTGACAATCCTTTGCCACGATTTGCAAAATTTAAAATGGGTGTATCCCTTGTCCAACCACAATAAAATAATTTTACAGTCATTTTGGACATGAGCGAAAGCAACAGCAAAAACTTCAGCTGGGCTAAGAGGTGAAGCAGAAAAACCCTCCAGTCCTTCAATTGGCAGGGCCTTACTACTGGAAAGATCAAAAAGTGCAAGATCAAAACCCATTTCCTGAGAAGGAGCTTTCCTGCCAAAGCACAGTTATGGCTAATGCCAGGTCAGGTGTGCTGCAGCTTCAAAATCTCCAAGGATGATGGCTCCCTGGGTCCTGCTCCACTGCCACACTGCTTTCCTGGTGAAGGAGTTTCTGTTCATAATCAACGTGAACTGCTCCAAAGGAAATGTTGGACACTGCTCATCATTGTTCTGTCTGCAGTATCAGGGGGCAGTTTGGCTCTGTCATCCCTGTAACTCCTCAGTGAGCAGCTGTGGCTTGCTGGCTGATCACCCTGAAGCCACCTCTTCAACAGAACAAACAAGCTCAGCTCTCATAGGTCCCAGCCTCTCCCCAGGGCCTCTAACCACCTCAGAAGCTCTGCTCTAGAGCCTCTCCAGTTCATCCACGTGCCTCTTGAACTGAGGAGCCCACAGCTCTATGTTCAGTGCTAAACAAATGAGAGCATAGATTGCCCTTGATCTGCTGGCCGCACTACCTCTGACAGAGCTCAGTGGGCAGCTTGCCTTGTTTCCTGTGTAAACGCATTTTTGACTGGTATATTCAACATGGTGTCCATCACAGCCCTGGGTTGTTTCTTGCAGGATGGATTTTCAGCCAGTCAGGTCAGCTGGTGCAGGGGATCATCCCGCTCCATGTGCAGAGCTTTGCACCACTCTGTTGAACAAGGTAAGATTTCTGTCAAGCCAAAGCCCACCATCTTTCACATTCCTTTTGAATCTTTTCCATTTGTCAAATCAACCTCTTCTTCTAATTAAGTGCTATCTCCATACTTTCTAAAACTGCACTCCATCGTCTCATGCAGAGCTGAAAATAGGATCAGTGTTGGGGTCAATGTGAATCCCCAAGTTTCTTGTGTGAGCCCCTGAGGTGCTTCATGTCTTATTCACCAAATGGACTTGAACAATTGATTAACACCCCATAAGCCTGATGGTCCTTGCTATTTTTCACCCCTCTAACAATCCATTTTTCCAGCTGGAAACAGATAGATCCTGTTTTCCCTTAGCTTCATTCTCTCTGCACCTCTTGGTTCAGGCAGAGCAAAAAAGAGGTTTCAGTAATGTGATGCTATGCATTTTAGTCGAAATTACTAGATCCCTTAAGCCCAGAATTGAAGAATTTTAAAGATAAGAGAATGGTGAAAATTGATGCTTTTGTCACTACATTAAGTTGCATCCACTGAGATTGTCTTGGAAGCTTTGACTAAAGTTAGGAAACATCTTTTACATTTCAAACAGAGGAGGGAGTTGGCAACACAGAGACTGAGAAGAGCCAATCCTCTTGGCCCCATAAGCTATACAGTAACAGCTTCATATGGCTCAAAGCCATTAGGCTCAAACCACCATACACAGCCTTGCAGCAGTCAAACCACTTGAAGGAGGTCATAGGCAGGAGGCACCAGGACTCTGTTGGAGACCCACCACTACATTATAGAGCAGAACTGGCTTCCAGCTGGCTTCCACAGGAGAGCTGGCTGTATCTCCCTCCAGTTAAGCAATTTTCTGATTTCATTGTTGAAATCTTTGCCCCTCATTTTGAACTAATAGCTCTGTTCACTCAACTTCACTTTTATAATGGAATAATAAACTTCTGGGGGGAAAGCCAAGCGTTTCAGTCTCTATTGCACAAAACATAAAAATAAAATAGCAGTGCATGACTGGTTTTTAGTGGCTTTTAAATTCTGAGGAAATGAGCTCTCCACGAGCAGGTAAGGTGGGGGGTTTAGAGGATGTCTTAGGAATCAGACAACACACGAGGGAAGCAAAGGAAAGGGAGAAAAATATCCTTGTAATATCAAACAAGTTGTTAAAATGTGCTCCTACTGAAGCCCAGTATTTTGAAATTTAAATGACTGTGCACAAATCTGGTGCCAGTGAGAACTGACAGCATGTGAACCCCTGAGAACTGAAACACACTGGACAGTACCAGGAATCAGCACTGTATCTCTCCCACAGCCACCATCCAGGTGAGAACAAACGAGTCAGAAGGATGAGCCTTTGTTCCTTGTTCTGCTCACACAAACAATCTTCCAAAAATCAAATTCCAAAAAGGCAGTTAGTCATAGAAGACATCAGTTGCCAAAGCAAAAAGATCAAACTCAGGACATTTGTCTTTCTCTGCAATGACAAGGGACATTGATCACATGCTATGGCAGTAAGGTGGCCTTTACACACCATAGATGCTAAAAAGATGATATTAATATCCAGGTATCATAAAAGAATTGGCAAAAAATCCAAACAACTCATTTAAGGGTCTGGCTGCTTACCTTCCACATGAAAAAGAGAAATTTCTCAGGGGCAAGACCACTTCCCACAGGACTGTTGGATCCTGCAAGTGACTTCATTGACATAGAGGACCAGGGAGGGAGGAAATCTTACCCTTCTGCAGTCAGTTGGCCGAGCATCCCCTAAGCTCACATGGACCAGAACTTCCAAAGGCAACAGCTGTGGAGGGGCAGAGGACCATCATGAGATGCTACAACTCTGAGCCCAATCCTGTGGGTCCCCAGGCACCCTCCATTCCATGCTGGGCACTCACAAGATGCACAGGCTTCACCTCATTGTGAAATAATACCTGGACTAGCAAATGGCATCACATTAGCTTGTGACCTGCAGGTTGCAGCTCAGTCCAGGTTGTCTTTATTGGTCAGCATGGCAATGCACATGTCTGTACAGCAGTAGAAGCCCACAGCTATGAAATATTAAAACTAAGAAAATATTTTCTGCATGATTTTTCTTTAGATAAATAACCTAGGTACAACTGAAACGCATTCAGGGCTTGATGCCACAGTGCTTTCTCAGGCCACCGGAAGTCACTGAGAGTTTTCTCTGTTTTAATTTCCTTCCCTCCTCCAATATGTTACTACAGTCTGTTTTTCTGTAAGCACTCATTCATTTCATTTTCATTCATGCCCATCTGTGAGCACAAGGATGCAGTTCATGAGAAGACATGAATACTAAAATCAGATCAAATTTCTGTGGCTTCAGAAGTGAAAAATTGAAGCCTCCCTTTGGGAAATTTTCATGGTGATCATTGTTATAATAAACGATTAAGTGATAGAATGGTTACTTGATACATAAGGAGACAGACTCCATCTGTCAGATTGCCTGCTAAAATGGTGGGCTTTTTTCAGATATAAATGTGTCTTCCTGGGCACTGAGCTTCAAACATCCCTGAAGTGTAATAACCACGTGATTTATGGCAGCACAGAGCTGCTAGCAGGGAAGACTTTGTTGACATTTGAGATCAGCTGTGCAAAGAAAAGTTCTTCTAACATAAATTGAAATTAGTGTTAAAAAGAGATGACAGAATGTACAATTCTCACAATCCTATCTGGTCTTCCACTGTGTAAAAGGGACTTTAATGATTATGACAGAAATTTTCCTGAGAGAAATAATTTGATTTGTTCTGTAAATCTGCTCACTTGATTCATAATCCCTCAGATATCTCTCAGATGAGGGACCTCCCAGAGGTAGCACTGTGCTTTTGTTTGCCCTGCCATTTGAACTGACACCCCAACTGAGAGTTAGTACCAAAATGGTAAAGAGAAGATCTTATTTCCACTCTGACAGAAAAATATTTCACCATGCGATAAGAATAAAATAATAGAAATATCATGGGCTTGTTAAACCTTCTATAGAAAGGCCTACTTTAAAAAATTGG
>NW_020897725.1:5580816-5592819 GCF_003984885.1 Neopelma chrysocephalum
CCAGAAAAAAGAATCACAGCCCATTACTCTCAAATCAGCTTTCCTTTTTCCTCACACCATTGACTTGTGTTTGGACATTGCTCTGCTGTTTGCTGAAGAGGGGGCACCACAAGGACAATTGAAAGCTGATGTTTTTATTGGCTCATTCAGTACAAAATGACAAGCAGAAAGTTTACCCTCTTGATGGTTGATACTGGTATGAAAAACTATGTTTCTCTTTTTCAATTAAATAATTTGGCATCAGTCATCCAGTGCCAGGCCGACAATACAGTGTAGAAAACAGTCTTCCCAGATGCATCCCAGTATGTCCCAGCTCTACCCAAGCGGTGGCCCAGTCCTTTCTAGTTGTTTTTCATAGGAAAGTGTCAGCCAGGACAAATGTCTGTAGGACTCTGCAAGAAAATATGCAAGATAAAAAAAAATTTGAATATCACTTTGTTCCAGCCGAACTAGATCTCCCAAAGGAGTCCAATAGCAATCATTTCTTCTCTTTTGGTTTTGTCAGTATTGAAGATAAACAGGTACAAAATGGCCTAGATGACACAAACTGCATTGTGAGATCTACCAGAAAGAGACGCAGCATGATTTCCTCTAAGTGACAATTAGAAATGCATTAGATTCAGAATACTGCATCCAGTTGCTGCTGCCTCTGGGCTATTTGCAGGCAGTTTTCAACCTGTATTATCCATATTTTACTGTGTGACATCCCACCAGCATCCTTCCCAGAGCCTTTGGTTATCTCACACAATAGTCATTTGAGACCACCACCTGTGGTGAGATAAAGTGAAGGTTATACTGATTTCAGACTTGCTGCTGCCTGGAAATGATGTCATCAATGGCATAAATTAAATCTTCTCCAAGGAGTACAGAAGACGCTCTAGGGTTGCTTGTTCACCCTTTTTTTCTAAGCGGTGTTGGCCAAATTTTTTAAACAGTTACCCTGTGTTTGCCTCTGGTGGACACCTGGTTCTTGCCTCTCATGGACATCTGGCTCTTGCCAGCTCCAAGTGAGCTCACCTGTTCCTAGTGAAGGACAGACAAGTAAGACCACTCGTATTTCTGGACAGTTCAATGTCAGCCAGGTCTCATTTTAGCCTGTAAGCATGAAAAAACCACCCACCTGAGTCTCCCCTAAATTTTCCTTACAATTATTTGTAAGGCTTATTAATTATCCTGAGAAACCTGTGTTGAAACAAGATTTTGCAAAAGCTACACTTTTTTTTTAAAGGCAGATTTTTTACTGTGAATTCACCAATAATAACTTCTTCACCTGAGTATGTTACAGGGAGGACTAATCACCCCGTGTTGCTTTAAGCTTTTCCTGGCTTTATGCAATTTTCACAAGCAGGCAGATAGATCTACTGTTGTGAGGTGCGTCAACAGTTTGTAGAAACACTCACTGCATGGGTTGCTCAGTATTATCTGGTTGCCACAGCAAAATGATGCAGAGGTCTTCCCAGAGGGAGCTCTGAAAATCATACTGTGTGCAGCATGATTTGGGGTTGTTACAGTGAGTTTCTTAATTTTTTATAAGGGAACAAAACCACATTGTGAAACACAGAGCCTTTCTCACTGAAGCCCAACAAAGCCTTCATTTTGGAACTGCTCCCAGAACTATCTCGTCAGATCTAGAAAGCAAAGGAAGTGATCACTAGACATAACAACCCAGAACTGCATAGTGCTGATGTCCTTTCTACAAGCTGGATTTTCCAAGCAGGTCATGAAACTGCAGGTGGATTTGATGGGGTTTTGATGAAGTACTAATCTGGATGCCATTAACACTGGCCATTCTGGGAGGTCCTCTCAGCTGAGGGCCAGTACACCCAGGCATTCTACATTCACACAGCCTTTCTATTACAATTGTCTGCAAAAAAAAAAAAGGGCAGAGGCAAAATAATCTTTCCTAACAGAGAAAAATTGCTGCAAATTCATCTGGGAGATAAAAATAAGAAAAAATTTATCTGAAAGATGCAGCAAAAGGGAAGAGAGTGAAGTGTTGTGGTGGAGTGTCTAAATTCAAAATAATTTTTTGTGGAAACTCCTATTCCAGTGGGAGTTTTTGAAGAGTAGCAGGCAGATTATTAGGAGAAAAAGGTCAGGAAGGAAGTTTGTATCACTGAGCTAAAGGAAAGAAGAATGAAAAAGCGAGTGACCAAGTTTTATAATTAATTTTATAATTAATTTAACAGTTTTGAATGTTTTGTTGATTTTTAAAATGCATGTTTGCTTTTATATACAAGAAAGGCAAAGTCAGGGAACTGCTTGGAATATAGCCTGGTGAGGGATGTGATGGTCATCTGTGTTCACTGAGCTTATTTTATAATTTGGGCAGCCCAACAATTACATCTCCTGAGTTGTACCAAGAGCTGCTGTGGATCATAGAGGCTTTTTCAGGGGTTTCTGGGATAGATTGATTAATATACTTTTAAAGAACAGAATCCTTATTACCTTAGTTATAGCACTCCCGTGCAAGAGAGGAAGGAACATAATGTTGTGAAAAAATTTTCTCTTAATAGTATAGGTTGTTCACAACCAGGGTGGATTCATCTCACCTTAGAAGAGACAGCTACCTCTTAAACCTCTGAAGTTGCCACAAAAGAGAATGCAGGGAACTTCTCAAGGCAGAATTAGGGAAAAAGTAGAAGAAAAAAGAATGAAGAAATTATACAAACTGAGGACAGAAAGAGCAGCTTCTGACTCCTGACTGCTTGTGAGATCACTTCCTTGAAGCAGGAGCAGAAGACAGACATTAGGAAGACCAGTGTCCTGGAAACAAAATTGGCCAACAGCACATGATCTAAAAATACAGAATTACTAAAGAAGACCCAGGTAAAGTGTGATTTTGATTGAGGGAAAAGAAATTTTACCTTGAAGAAAGATCAGAGCCAGGATGGCTGACAGAAGAGAGAATGGGAGAGATTAAGAGCAGCAATAGGAAAGGGGAAAGCAAGGGGAAAATGCATAGCAGAAAGCATATGACAAGGTGAAAGGAAGAGCAGACACAAGAGCATAGTCCCAAAAGGAGACAAGGTATTAATGAAAATAGTAAGCATATGTATTTCTATCTCCTGCATGCAGACAGAATCTGTTTATGATCCTGGAAATAGGAATGAACAAAAATGTAAAAGCTGAAGTTCTGAACCAAGAACATAAAGAGAATGTCCAGGTATACTTTACATTTTGAAATGCACATTTCTCTGAATTTCTTCCTTTTTCAGTTTAAAGATTAGCCAGCATGCACTGATAATTACAGTTTGACAGTATAACCAGCTGTGTTTTATCAATTCAAAAGGGAGGAATCCACGTTAAACCTTGTGGAGAGAAAAAAAGGCTATGAGTAAATCACATCACAGGAGTCAAAGAAGGGAAAATTCTTTCTTTTTTTTTCCTGGTTTTAAAGGGATCTAGACATTATGAACACAAAATATGCCCTAAGCATAGTCAGAAAGGGAAAAATACAAATAGGGCATGTCCCACTTGTTAAGGCTAAACAAAGTGTTTAGAAGATGTAATATGTTATGGTTTAAGTAGATAGCAAATCTGAAAAGCAACATTTCAGTTGTCTAAAGAATTCTGCTTCTGGAGACACATTGATACTTCCTTCATAAATTTTGCTTTTCACCTAAAATCGTGAGTAGACGTGTATTTTTTACATCAGACAAGGTTCAGATTCAGTACCCAAATTTATCCCATCAGGCTTTTTTCTACAAGGAGGAGTAGCTAGTAAACAATGCTGCAATGGGTATGTTGCACTCATGTACCCTTATGGTGAGGGTACTCTGTCAACTGAAGAGTAATCTTATATTGGCAGGGTGTGTACAAGATGACATTTGATGTCAATGCATAATTAGGCATGAGCAGAGACTTATCACTGGTAATGATAGCCAGCAGCATTGCAGATTATTTTGGTTTTCATTTTTGGGTAAAGAAAATGTTATCCATCATTTTTTCCTTGCATCACAGTTTCAGTTATGGAATACACACTTTTCAACTAAATTAGCCATAACTGTTGACTTCGGCTTCAGAAATGCCTTAAAACTTAAGGAAAAAAAACCCAGAAATTAATTTTATTCATTTTTATTCTGACTGATTTGGCAGCTTTCAGAGATATAAAAAATAACAAATGTGTAAAAGATGTTCCCATATTTTCTTATGTTTGTATTTTCAACTGACAAACAGATCTTTATCCAATCCTTTGGTGGTGCAGGTAGCAGCATTGTATAAAACATTTCAGAAACTGCCAGCTCCATCTTAAAAGTCATTCAGGTTTTTAATGATTTCTCAAAGTTCAGCACCTCTTCACGTTAGGAATATATTCCTATTTTCTAGGAAATAGGTGTTCATCATATTCACAACCCCTATTTGTATGCCTTTAACAGAGCTGTTTAAGTGTATTTTCCCTCTCTCTTATGTATTGTCCTCTCCTAAGATTTCAGTGTTTTAGACTAAGTAAGACAATTTCTTTTAGTTTTTTTGCATCAGATGCCCCTTTTCTCAATTACCTTTAGCAGTCCTCCTCTGCAGCTCAGCTCTGGTTGTCTATGGCCAGAAGTGAGCACAGCATCTCACCTGAAGGTCTCTCCAGAATCTTCTATTCCAATTCTGTGTGTATAAAGTCAGTTGAAAATATATCCTCTAATGCCTTTCAATGCCTTTTAGAACAAGTTTCCTTTCTTTTTTCTTTTTATTTAGCAGATTAGCTGTACATGAGCATCCCGTGACTGATATATGAACCCACACACATAACAAATTCCCAGCTTATTAGCAGAAGTTTCAATTAGTTTGCAAAGACAGAGGTTTGAATTTTGTCTGGTTGAGTAGTTGAGTGTCACCTCTTCTGTAACTAGTCTGCTAGGGCATCCAGCTCTTCTCAAAGATAACACTGCAACACTGGATATGCCGCTCAGCTCACTAAGAAACCTGGAGTTCGGGACACACTGCATTTCTTCATTTTTAGATGGGAGCCTATCCATTTACACAACTGCTATACACCTTTGCCAAACTAATGCTTCATTTTCTCCCATCCTCAGTATTATGAAAGCTGTAGCTTATTAGTAGTAAAACTTCTCTTTTCTTTCCCATTGGCTGTTATGACTTTACTTCACCATCAGTGCCAAAGTTGCTATTGAAAATTGAATCCAAGTAATCGTTTAATTTTGGTGTCACATTTTGTTATCCTTAACCCTTATAAAATTCTCACTGCATAGCAGACTCATTTCTCTTCCTGTGTGACTCAAGAACTTTCTGTCAATTGTTTTAATGTCCTTTGCTGGTGTGTCTCAGTCAGGCATTTAGCAATTTGCACTTCATTCCACCACATTTTGACCTCTATGACTGCTGATGACCCTTTTTCCACCCTTTGAAATCTCTGTTTCCTCTAATCCCCTTCTTAAGGCAGTAAGTTATCTTCCTGAACCTGGAGAGTTTCTCTGTAAGATTTTCCTCATGTCTGGAATACAGAATTCTGTCACTTCAACAGAGAAATTTGTGGCCACTCAAACCCTGGAATACCTGGGTACTGCTGTCATCAGTACCACTTGTCCTTCAGCCTACTCCAGACAATTCAGGGTATCTCATAAAGCTTAACACAGTAATCTGTGTCTCCTTAACACTGTTGCAGTATCTACCCATACCCATTGGTATCCTTGATGCCCTTCTCTCACCCTTAAGATCTAACACAGCATCCCTATCCCAAGAAGTTATTTGACCAAATGACTGTGATCTGAACTAATTGTATGTTATTCTATCCTTACCTTTATTTCTATTTCTGATGAACACTTTTTTTTCCCTTTAATACCCAGCAAGGAATACTATTCTACTGTAAATACCTTATTAGCAAAAACTTTATCAAATACTCGATATATTGTGTTTTCAATGTTAATGTCATCTATTTGCAGTCAATTTCTTTATCAATTGCATAACGTTGTCCACCTGAAGACCTGCCTTCTGTTTCTGTATTCTTCTCAGGAAGAGATACTGAAATTACACAAGTGTTTCCTAATCTAAATAGATTTTTATAATCATTCCACACTCATTGGTAAAGGGAGGTCATGTCTCTGATAACCAGATAGACTCCCACCTTCGGAAAAATCTATCTCAGTATCAGAGCAGCCCCATAACTGAGACATCTAAAGGTCTCATTACATTGCTATGCATTTTCTTTCCTTCCCTGGGACTTGACAAAATTTTGGTGAAGAGGTGCCATTGCTTAAAGCTCCTCAGCCAGCTGAGTATTCCACCTTTGCTCCTCTCCAGCACAGCCTTGTTGTGTTATTTGTTCCCCTTCTCCTCAGCAGGTTGGTTGGTTGGTTGGGTTATTTTCTTGTCTCCACAGGATGAGCTCCACATGAACTTCCATTCATATGACATAGGTTAATTGCAGGCACATACCTCCGAATCTCCAAACAAAGTCACTGATTTTTTGCAGTGAGACTTTCCCATCCCCATAGCTTTCCCTTTCCTTGTGGACTTTCCTTCTTCCTTTGTAGGATCATTTTTTCTCTCCTCTGTGACAACACACTCCCTTTGTGCTAAAGAAGAGGAGGACTAGATTAGATAAAACACTTTCACTGAACCTGGAAATCTGCTTTGTAATCATGATGAGCCAAATAAAGCATATCCTATAAAAGGGTCTTGGCTACCGATCATCCAATATCCAGAAGATCAGATTTAATAGCAACATCCATTTTACCTATTAGATTCCCATTGAAAAATTACCAGTTACTGTTTTAGGGTAAGGGTAATTAAAGATCCCTCTAATCATAATTGATATTTAGGAACCCTAAAGTCAAGCTCCTTCCAAGAGCAGAGTTTCTTCTTCATTTGTTTTTTGCTCCAACTCAGTATTTGCTCTGATATATCCTTCCCTTAACCCTTCTTTTTTTCCTATGTTGTCTATATATCTTTTGTATTGTCTCTGCAGTTGTTTCACTTCCTCTCCCTATAGCCTTTCCTGTGCCTATGAAACTTAATAACAATAAATGTTTCTATAATGTTCAGCACACGCACAACACTCACATGTACATGAACAGAATCCGATCAGGAAACACGGATTTGATTTGAAATGACCATATGCCAGCCTTTCTCATAATTTTTCCATTCCATGACATCACCTAAGGAAATACTAAGACAGTATTTTAATTCTGTAACAAAGCAAATATAAAACACTGTTTTTTTACTGAAACAACCAGAAAAAATACTGTCACTATGGAACACAAGGCAAAACTCATAGAGAAATGCAATTTCTATAATATGCCAGCTACTCTTCTCAAAACAAAAAACCCTTCTCCAATACATGACCTGCCACTGTATTTTTACAAAACTTTCAACAAAGCAGCCCGATTACAAAGTTACCAGAGCACTTCTGATCAGAACAATGGTTTCATCTTTCAAGTCCCCTATAGCTGCAGCTGAGCAAATGAGAAATTGAAAAAAAAAAAATAGGAAAACTTTTGAGAATTACATCATATTTTTAAAGAGACAGCAATAATCTCAGTTATATTCCCTGGATAAATTAAAACAGCATCTCCCCTCCTTCTTTCATTTCTCTTCACTTGACACCTCTTCACTATGCTGATTTCACCATCTGGCTGTGGTTTTTTAATCATGTCTTATGTTTACTGAAAAACACAAACTAAAAATGAACAGGGAGTGGGGGACACCAGTATAAAGAACTCTGAGAGATCTCCCAAGCAACTACACTTTACTTTTTCATTAGGTCCTGTATCTTCCCCTGTAGGAAAGATTTCTTTTCTCATTTAAACATCATTATTTCCATGCCCCTACAGGTAATGCAGAAATTATAAGCACCATTTTGAAGTGTGCCCACTTCTCCAGAAGCTGCCTGTGCTTCCAAGCTCTTTGCTGCTCAGCCCCCTCCTACTTCTCACACAGATATGCTCAGGCAGGAGCGAACCCCAACAACAGCTACCCACAAGCCCTGCCCTTTGCACCCCAAAGCAGATGTTTCTCTGGCCAAGAAGTAACAACTCCTCAGCCTGCCTGATTTTTCCTCATTTCTTGTGTTTCTCTGTAGAGCACAGATAAGTGGCCTTCATCTTCTCCAAGCCTAGAAGAAAATTTAAGCAAGATCTAAAGGCAAAGCTAATGGAATTGCATAGAAGGAATAAAGTACAGCTACTCTGATTCCTCTGGGAAAAAAAAATTAAAATAGTTGTAAATGTATTATTCTTACTACTGGGATAACAGCTCAAAGAATAAATCTGGAAAACTGGATGAAACACTGAAAAAAAATAACCTTCAGACAATTCTCATGTCCTAACACAGACCAGAATAAGTCAGAAAGCTCACACAGCTCCTTGTTCCCAGACAACTTTATATGAGCACCATGAGCTCCAACAGTGATTCCCAAAGACTTTGGACTTCCAGATGCCTCAGAACAATAGATATTTTTCAGGATGGTCATGATGTCTGAGTAGAGCTACATCAAGGCCTGGATGTTTAAGCAGTTTAGCAGGACTTACTTGCACCTTTAAAAGCAGCTATAACATTAGTGACTGGGTGCACTCCTGTTAGCCCCCTTGTCCTCCCATATAGGTCACAACTGCTCTCACTGCCAAATCCAGCAGGCATAAGAACAGCCCCAGCATGTTCCCATTTCTGTAAGCTCTGCTGGTTACAAGCATCTTAAGAAATCAAGGAAAACCTCTTAAAAAACATATACTGAGCATGTAAGTTTGAAAAAAAAGATAAAAAAAAGGAGATGGGTAGGACAATCCTTTGGTGTAGAGTGACTGTCCTCTGAGTAATGCAGGAGATTTGCACCATATAATATACCCAAAGACAGAAAATGTAACATAGACTGACATCTACCCTACAAGGTGCAATTTTGAAGGGGTCCTGGGATCATGAGGGATAGATCTTCAGCTGTTCAGTTCATCGAAGTGACAATTTAATTGTGTTAGTAACAACTTCCATGGGGAACAACAGCAGATAGTGGAAACCTCCTCAGATGTTTAACAACGTTCTGGTAGCTTAAAGTTTACTAGACAAGTTAGAAAATAAAGACACAGATTTTTCACCAGAAAGGTAAGTAGCTATTGAAAAACTAAATACAGACTTTACTACTTTTTTTCCTGGGAACATTTCCATCAGGATTTATCTTTCCCAAAAGGTAGTTTCAAATGCGAATGAATTCAGGGAAGTCCTGCAACATGTGTTATATTGGACATTGGTCTGGATTAACACTATTGTCCTTTCCAACCTTATAACCTATGAATCTCAAGGAAAATAGTAAACAGGAAAAGACTCTCAACAGTCACTCTGACTTTCCAACAAACTTAGCTGTCAACATTTCCAGACAAATAGAACCAGTTGCTCTTTTCTGCCCAGGAAAAGCTCATTAAACTGTTATTTGTTTGTGCAACGAAGAGCCCTAGTGATCTGAAGCACTGAGATCTTTCGTTTTGGTGCCTGGAGGTGCAGTGAAGGCATCAGCTGTAGGAATGCCACACTCTTACCAATGCCAGAGAAAATATGATTAGCAAGCACTGAGCTCATATTTTCTCCCAAGGTCATGGTTGGATTACATCATGTGTGCTGTGTATAAATGTGACTACAGTAGAGATGTGATAGGGAAAAGTTGAGAGAATTACCATGGTGACCTAACTCTCAAAGTCTATCCCCTTCAGTCACCTTTTCTCCTCCTCCTAACTGTCAAACTGACTACTTACAAAACCTTTTGCAATCTTCCCCTTCCCATTTTAAGATCTTTTTATCCAAAACCCAGTATGGAGAAATAGTTTTTGACACTTTCTATAGGTGGTTTTGTGGTGGCACTTTACTAGTGACCAAACTGACAGGGCTGCAACTTAGACAACTCAGGAAATTACACACACACACACAAACAAAATAAAAGAAGACTAATATAATAAATTGTGTTGGAATGGACATCTGGAGATCATTTAGTTCAAGACCTGGCTCAAAAGCAGGGTTACCCTTCAAATTTGGATTCGGAGACCTTCCAGTCAAGTTCTGAATGCCTCCAGAAGATGGAAAATCCACAGTCTCTCTAGACAGTCTACCTCTTCCAGAACCACCACATATTTGCAGTAGATTCTCCTTCAGGATGTGAACATTTCCATCTGACACACCACTTCTTGAGAATCCCTGTATTGGCTCGGCATCATGCCTGTGATCCCCATTAAAACAGCTCCTCAGCCCTTGACCATTTGGCCAGCACCACTGCATGAGTTATCGGAAATCAGGAAGAAAAGCTGGACCCAGAATCAGTAGTTTCTGCCTTCAGGCAGGAGAAAATCACATGTTACTGGTTGGATCATAGGTTTTGGAAGTCTTCTATGGAAATCTCATGGCACAGCAGATTGTTCTGGCATCTTGCAATCTCAGCCTTTCTGAATCAATGCTCTAGCTTTCTTCTATCAAATATTTTCTAGAGAAATCTTATTAAAAAAATTTTATATTATTTTAAAAACTTTACCACATGCATCCCATTTACACCATGGCACAACACTTTCTGGCTACACCAAACCCTCCATTAGCTCTGTCCATGAAGCAATTGTGGCAGCTCATAAAGTTTTAGGTAGATTAGGATTGTCTGGTGAGTGGGGTAAAACAGATTTCTAGTTTGTACTGTAGACAGATTGTGGGGGTTTTATCCTGATAAAAAGTTGCTACGATGATAGTTACAGGAAAATGTACAGCACTTAGGCAGTTGAAAGAAGAAGATATGGAAAACCGAGCAGAAACCTGGAGCTCTGAAAGTGTTGTTGGAACAGAGCTGGAATTAATCAATTCTATGCCATGATTTTAGCATGAGCCTAGCATCAGACTGATGACACTGGCATAGAACCTCCCAGATGGAGGTTCTACCTATTAGACTGTGTGAAATAAAACAATATTCTGGCCAAGATTTTAAATATAGACACTTAGCACACACATATCTTCTTTCAGATCTATGCAGTAGGCAAAACTATCTCTTTTTTTAGGAACTGAACACTCAAAACCACCAACCCTAAACACAGCTGCTGGGAGCCATTCAGCATTTTTTCATACCTATTTATTTATTAGCCTAAATAAAAATGTCAGAGCCTAATATAAATCTCCTGATTGTGGAAACTCTTGGTTTGTGCCTGTTGCTTTTCATTTGTATCTCAACAAAGAAATAAATCAATCTAACAATTCAAATCTTTCTGATTGTTTCAGAACTGGGATACTATCCAATAATGGGGGAAAACAGTTTCAAAGGCAACTCGCCCATAGGATCGTGTTTAGAAACCACTGTCAGCTCAGAAGTGGCAACGTCTATGCGTGTTCAGGTAGCAAAAAATACAGCAGTGTTTTTATTTTCAAAGTGCAGGCAGTGAGGAATGGGAGACTCCCTCCAAACTTCCACAAAACTTTGAAAAACATTTTGTTTGTTTGCAGGAGTCAGCTGAAGCGCAACTGGTGCCAAAGGGAACCAGCTTTAAAAATCAGTAACAGCTTGATGCCTTATTCCTATACAACAGAGTTCAAGCAGAGAATTAGACAGGAGAGTGAATGCCAACTGGAAGTAGGAACCCATCCAAAACATTGCTGGAATTCATTCACTGATTGATTGTTACAGCCCCGGCACCTCCACTAAACCGACAAGTGTTTATTGTTTGAAATGGCCCAGGCTGCACAAGTCATTAGATGATGTTGGTTTTATAATATCTTCTTGGAAAAATGAGAATCTCTGTACTAGATGCAGGAAAATATTTATCCTATTATAGAAGAGAAGGTAGCACATAATACAAGGAAAAGAGAAAGTAAAGAGAGAAGAATTAGTTGCTCTCCCTGATTTATCTTTCCATCATCACATCCTTCTGATATTTCTGCACCTATTTGGAGTAAAAATGGCCTTAAAGTACTTCATTTCACCTACTCATATTCACTGATGTTCTAAAGGGCTTACTGACTGTACTTCCACCCTAAATCTCAGCTCCATGTCCTTTTCTTCTGCAACAACTCTTCAGGCAGAAGCAGCATCTGCTGCCAGTG
>NW_020897725.1:5597819-5631949 GCF_003984885.1 Neopelma chrysocephalum
CCCAAAAGGTTGCTTATGCTTCAGCTATAACAGTAATTCTCTGTGAAGAGAAATGTAAAGCCTATGGCTTTCAGGTGCCTACAAAGTACTGGTTAGAGGTAGTCCTACTTCAGCACTGAACCCCATAAAATAAACTACTGGCAGCACTATCCTAATGGATGGTACATTCACCCCATAAAGCCAGATATACCTGATTGAAAACATCTTACGAAGTACCTCTCTTCCCATCCCTCCTGTGTTTACAGCTGTGCCCTCTCCAATAGGGTTTGGCACATGAAAAACTCAGACTAATTCAAATCATCAAGCAGGGGCCAGAAGGAACAATTTTCTTCCCTTTGCAGAGTTACCCAAGCAGCAAGTAAAACCACCTGGCCCTGTTTCAGTTCCTTCTCTTGGACAAAACTCCAGGCTCTCTTTTCCTACACCATTCATGTGCACACAGTAGCCAGAATTTTTCACCTTGCAGGCATGTAATAGTTACCCATTCTCACGACACCTTCCTATGAATGCTTTTATTTGTTCTTTTACAGTTCAATAGATCTATAAAATACAGTCAAAACCAGGAGGCTCTTCAGAGGTTTTATCTGGAAAAAAAAAAGTTATGGTTATTAAAATAAGGTGCAGTACTGCCTTGCAGACAGTCTCTGGCTTTGTTATTTCAGGCACTCAGACAACAGAGAGGCAAAGCAATGAGCAAAGCTGCAGGGTCCAAAGTCTAATTTGAAGAATAATTATTATCATTATGTTGCAAGACCATGTTTGCTCACTGGGATCTGCATGAGAAGTTTCAGTCTCCAACTAACATTTGGCAGTAGGCTCAGAAGACAGGGATCTGTAAGGCTCATGTAAAAATTACCAGTTGCAAAAGTGATAGAGCAGAAGGAGGGAGATCTCTGGCTTTCAAGTAGTATGTGGAGGACAATGAGAGCCACCCTGTCTCCAAGGAACATGAAAAATGAGAGCTGTCACTGGAGCAGGGTAGGAGCAGAGGGTGTTTACGGAGATGATGATAGTCCATATCCCACCTCCAGGCAAGCCTAGCAAAATTCTCTCTAACATCATTGCAAAACTGCAGTTTCATCCTGCTAAACCTCCCTCAGCTTTTCTGTTTGTAAAGGGGGAGGACTTCAAAGTCAGTTATGCGCCACTTCTGCAAGGGGTCCTGTGTCCAGGCTGGGCAAGTTTTCTTGTGCCACCACCCTCCATCATGGGCAACTCCACGCTGCCAGAGGACAACCCCAGAGTGACACCCAAACCCAATGCTGAGCACTTAGGCAGCCCCTCTATGGCTGGGAGATATCCAGGCACATCAGAGGGCACCTTCGAAAGCCTGAACACTTAGCACTGTAGAGAGCTGCCTGAAGTTAACTGATAGGAGGCATTAAGTTTAGGGTAAGGCGTGAATTCCTCCCCCTGCCCCATCCACTCTTTGGGGAGCAGTTAAGGGCTTGAGTCCTCTCTAAGACCTGAACCACTACCGGCCTGATTTCCAGAACTGTGTTATAAGCAGTAGATGTCAGGTTTTGGGTAAAAAACATAGCCTTAAGTGACAGAGACATTTAGGTGAGTCTGACACTTGCAGCATTTGCAGAGTGCACTGAGCCCCCATCACAGGATTCATTTGAATTGCATTTAATACCCTCGAAATAGGAATACCAGTCCTTGTGCATAGAAGGCTCCTGTTGTTTCACAGTTTGACAAAAGTAACACCCAAAGAGAACAAGAGGGCAAACACACAAAACAATTAAGTATATCTCTGTACTGAGACACCAGCTTATTTGTATCAACAGCTGATAGGAGAAAAGGTAACTGTTGGCCACAGACATTAGAAGTTACCAAAAGCCACAAGAAAATAAAAATAACAGTAATTTAAAAAATTATATCCTTTAGATAACAAGAGCCAAAGCAGGAGTGCAGTAATATTCACATTTAACACTAATCAGGAAAGATAGAAGTTTTAAATAAAATCATTTCAGAAGCCTGGTTTGAGCTGCCAGGCTGAGCCCAGCTCAGACTCATGGAAGGGTGATGTCCAGTAAGTGAGTTGCTTTGGGAAGGCTCGAGCTTTGTAGAAGTGTCCATGAGCTTTGACATATCCTTGACACATGTCTACACATCCTTGAAGCACCTGGGCAGAGACAAACATATGGCTCTGAAATCTTCCAGTGACCTCATTATCCAAGGGTCACTGACTGAGGCGGCTCTAGCAGCTCCTGTCTGCCTGGGGAGGTTTTAACCCATGACTGCTCATGTGGTCTGAAATGTTGAAGACAAAGGATTCCTCTCAGGCATTTAATTGAAAGCAGTCAAAGGCAGAGGCTATGGGATTTTCACTTTTTCTGAATGAAGTAGTATGCATGGGTGAAGACAAAAAATTTGCAATATAGCTGTTCCAGCACAGACGGTGGGAGGGCAAAACTTGCTACCCCACTGCCTGAGCAGTGAGGGAGTGGGACTCCTGCATTTCACTCCTTATGGCCCTTTCATCTTTGGCATCTTTGGCCTTAAATCTCCCTAAGCCACCTCTTATCAGCGACTAAGACAGGACAGAGTAGCATGCTGATGAGAAAGCACAAAACACAGCAGCTCCTGGGAAAACAGTGTGTTTAGTGAGGCCAGCTCCTTTCAGAAGTCAGAGGCAATGGTTCACCTGACAGCTGATAAGCAGCAGGCGGGGAGGGAGAAGAGCAACTCCCTCCCATGCCCAACACTTCTGCTGAGAGCTGTTGGCAGAGCTTGTGGAGACAGAGACAGAAATAGCCAGGTCCAACTGCAGCAAAAGCTGCAGGATACTGAGGTTTGTTGATGCTGAGGCAGAGACCACACCAGCACAGCAGGCCAGGCCACTGCCACCAAAGCGACATCAGAAGTCACCAGCAACTTGCTTTAGTAGAGAAACCTGTAGAAAGGCTGGATGAAACAAAAAATAAACCAAAGCCAGGAGCTGCACTAAATCATGTTCTGAGGTTTCCCTTGGGTGGTAAAGGTGAGTTCTTACCTTCCTGTAAGCTGCAGAGCAGCCCACTGGCCAGCTCTTACTTCCAGCATCCTTGTTCATTTCTCCTTTCCCACAGCAGCTATAATGTTTGATTACTTTCAAAAATAATATTAGTTTTTTATATATATATATGTACACATATAAAAAGATATAAAAATCCAGAGAAAAATCACTGTAGTGGTTCTCTTTATGGTCTTATCTAGCCCATTAATTTCAGTAGTTTCCCCAAAGCTGAGTTTTAGAGGGTAAGTCTACACTTTTTCAGCACTTCCACATCTGAAATTTGCATGATGTCTTGCAGTTTGACATTGTTTTCCCCTGAACTTGCTGCCATCTGTGAATTGAATGTTGTTGTGATTCATGGAACCAAAATGTCTGTGAGACAGTAAGGCTGCTCCAGACCATGGAGAGGTGGTCCCTGGCAGGTGAGGTAGTACAACAGCTGTCAGGGAAGGTCCTCCTCTAATGCCCAGTTCAGCAGTGGGTCTGAGCAGTGACAATAACCTAGAAGGTTATTAGTAAAAAACATGGATCCAAGAAAGAAAAATGCTCCAGTTATCAATGTACTTAACTATATTCTGCAAAATTTTCTTCTGTGTTTCTATAAGAAAGAATATAGTTCTGAAGGCAATGAAGAACAGTGCTGCTACCATATCCTGGACTGACAGTGACATCAGCCCAATCAAGAGGACATAGTTAAGATCTTCCATAAAATTACCCAAGTTACTCCGTGTCTGGCACAGCCTACAAGTGAATTCCTCTTTAGAGTTACAAAGAGATTTGCTATTAACCTCAGCTGGGCCAAACTTTCACCCAATATTTTGATTATGAAGTCCTTCTTTATTACAGTCTTCTGAATATAGCATTACTTTATCTTGGCTTCTGGGCCCCACAAAATCCCGTTATAATTAATCTTACTTCTACGATAACTCTGGCTCAAAGGATGCTGTCGTAATGACCATGAATATAATTGCCTCACCACGCTGCAAGCTGTAGTAAATCATCAGCCACCATAGAAAAGATCAAAGTAGGCTAATTAAACTGTATCCTCAGCTGTCTGCTGCAGACTTTTCAAACTGCTTTGGCTCCCAGCTGGAAATCAGTGGTTCACAAGAGCTAAAGCAACTCTGAACAAAGACCAAGAAAAATATATACATATGCTTAAACAGCTGTTTGGTCTGTCAAATTGTAATAAAATGTTGAAAAGACAACTGTAGATAAGGAATAATACAGTCAAAAGCATCTATAAGAATCATCAGACTAGTGAGAAACAGGAAAATATGTACATAAGGTATTGAATGGTCTCTTGACTTCAGTCATGTAGAAACAGCACACCTTAATTTTCTTAATTAGAAAAGTATAAAATGTAGAGGTTCTTGGCAAACCTCTCTGGGTTATCCACAAATACCACTAGTTTTCCAGTGAAGGAATGATAGTGTTTGCTAAGGGCATTTATTAAATTTAGAACAACTGGGACTGACAATGAGGGAGCTGATCTTTGATCCCTCAACCTGAAGCAAAGAGACAATATTAACTTGAAGGAAACTATCCCTCTCTCCCAAAGACTTCCTAAATTAACAAAATTCTGCAGCATGGGACATACATTAAAAACAGATAATTTATATTTTTAACTTATTCATGAAGAGACTTGGATTTAAAAAGTGAATTATCTGAATCATAAAATTTATTCCATGTCAATGCAAAACATCTGATGTTTCTGAGGAATTAAGATCAGGCACCAAAATTCTCTTTGGACTTTTTTGTGTTGAGTTGAAACCTGGCTGGCCATCACAAACCTGGCCTGTTTCCTACAAAGTATTTATTGTTTCTGAGTGGTATCAGTGACTGATGCAGATAAAGCTGCCCTGACTGACTCACCAGAGCTCAGTATAAACATTAAAAGGCCTGTGGGGTTTTAAGAACTGTTGTTATTTTGCACTTCTTCACAGAAAAATTAAGGCATTTCACCACTTCATTATTGCAGAAAGAATCATTGTTGAGGTATGATATGAATAATCTTTTACACAGACTCCTGCTCTGCCCCAGAAGATCCGTGCTGCTTTTCCCATTATTAAAAACGTAACAGAAACCCCTGTCAGGAATGATAACCTGGAAATGGAGCTAGGGAAAAAAGGCAAAAATGCATACTTCTGAAGTAGTGATCAAAAAATTAAATACTTTGGTGAAGAATGAAGTATTTTATTTACAAGAGCAGTCTTGATGCAGCTTGATCCTCAACCTATGAATTTCTTTTCATACCACGTTTTCCTACACACCCAACAGCCTCCATCATTCACAATGACCCTCTTCCTCCCCTCTTCCAATTCAGGGAGGCAATGCCATGAACCTTGCAGGCAGTGGTGAGGAAAGAGAGAGCCCAGTAGGGACACTCAGCTAACAAAGAAAGGAAAAACTACACATTTCAGCTACAAAATCTGACAGGACAACAAAACAGAATTCCTAAATCAATGTATTTCTGGGTTTGGAAATAACACAGAATACCTTTTTCTTAACCCAGGAAGAGGAATTTATGAAAATATTGTTTTCTAGAAAACACAACTTCAAAAATTTGTGTAGAAAAATATTTCCATTTCAAAGATAAACCCCATCTTATCAGGGTTTGTGTTTACTCTAAAAATTCTAGAGGAAGGATTCTTCTGCTTAATCTCATAAGACAATGGCAAAACTAATTTCTGACAAATGGATTTTTTAAAAATTTTATTTATAACACCAATATAAAGCAAATATTGCTTTTTGTGTTAAAAGTCAGCAGGATTCAAAATATGTCAAGGACTGCTGTTACACTACACCTCTATTTCAATGCCATGAGCAGAGTCAGAAAACCCAAGGAAAAGTTGCTGTCACCAGCTTATCTCAGCTCTCTTAAAAATGCTTCCAGAACTTCACCCTTATCCTTCAGAGTCGTGCACTTGCACAGGCTCCTGAGTGACAAGTACAACATCTACCCACCAAGTTGGGCAAAAGGGAGGAATAAAGAACATTGCACACAGACAGGTTTTGTAGGTGATCTCTGGTCCCCAGCATGGCAATCTACATAACAGGAGAGGCAAAAGCAGAAAAGATGTTACCACTGTAATCACAACTGTTTCCCACAGCAGTAGAAAAATGAATGTCTAAAGGCAAGTAATAGATTGGGATCTTTTTTGTTTCCATTTAGTGGGGTTATTAAGCCCACACAAGCCACATTTCAGTGTGGCCCAGCCCAAATACTATTTTATCATTATTAGGAGAAATGAAATTAGAAAAGTGAGCTTTGGATCAAAATTAAAAGTATTGCTCAGTCCAAATTAGAGCATTGTTTTCCCCTAAGGCTATTTCACTCCTTTTACTAACCTTTTTCTATATATGTTTATTTTGAAATGCAAATGCAAACGGCAAGTTCAAAAATTAAATTTTCCACACATGGAAAGGAACCTTGGTGCCATTTTCCATGATCATTTCCTCTTGCCTCTCCTCACTTTTGACAGAAATTCTTTGCCATATCCAGCCCACATTGTTGGCTTCAGTCCTCAGGGTAGAGTTTTTTCTGGTCACACCATAGGCACCCCACATGCAGACATCTGCAACTCCATAAGTCTCAACCCAGCAGAAAAGCGTGAAGTACCTTATACAAATGACACCCCAGAAGCACCTATTTCTCCCACTGATGGAAAAGCAACTAGCTTGGGTGGCTGCCTCCAAAATGCCAATATTTCAAGGTAGGTGGGTTAAATACCATCCCTTTAGCCTGTTCTTCCTACAGAATTTGTGTTTCCGCACCAAGAGGAGTTACTCAGCTGCACTGCAGCACCTTTGAGCGGTGGGTGTCTTTGTGGTCTGGGTTATTTCACATTTATTTCCACTCCAACCAAATTGACCTCTTTAATTCGGCTCCAGTTATTCCAGTTTTGTCCACGAAATAAGAGCATCCCTTAAGTGGGGATGTTCTTTGCTCTTTACACAGTATTACTAATAAGAGCTATGCTTATTAACTATTTGGAAGAAATATTCAAGGCTGATATATTCAAGACTGAGTACAATACCCAAAGCTGTTAGATACGAAACACTTTCCCAGTTACAGGTACAACAAAATATCATTCTTTTGTAACTAAAATTTACCAATTACTGTCATATAAACAACATCTACATGTTTTCCCAAGCAGAGTAACCTCAGAGGGTGTCCTAGGAGTAAAAGACAAAAAAATACACAGTATCTACACTTTAGTAAGGTCTGTCCATCAACTCTCACCTTTCTGTCCTCATGTCCCAGACTCTATATTTTCTGTGTGACATGTACAGGGCAGTTGGACCTGGGAGGGTTAGAAGGAGAGGAAGCAGTGTCCAGAGCCAGGTGGAGATCGAGGAGTAATGCCTGAGGCCATAGGGAATACTGGAGCACAAGAAGTGTCCTTTTGAGTCCAGTACTTTGTTTGCAGCAATAGAGGATGCTGCTAGGAAAAGCTCTGGATACTTTCTGCAGGCCACTGCCCTTGTACCCTGCCAGTGTGCAAGGTCAATGGATTAGGAACAATGGAAGATACAACCCTGACCATTCCCCTTAACATCCATTTTGTCCATGAACCCATCTAAGCCTTTATTGTGCTTGCAGACACTATATGCGCTCCACTGGTAGCATATTCCAGTGGTTCATTACACAATCTGTAAAATTTACCTCCTTGTATTTGTTCCAAATTGTAGATCAGATTTATCAGACACCAGAAATATTTCTTTCTCTCCACTGACTTGAAAGGGCATTTACATGCATTGTTCTGATGATTAAAGAAGGTGAGTCAGTGTCCATTTCTTGAAGAGATTTCTTAAGCTTGTGATCACATACAACAATATTTTTAATTGTTTCTCTTTGATTATTAGTTATATTAAAAACCCAAAATTTCCTACATGTGTAGGAAATAGAGCTATGTAGGGATGCACATTTTTCCTCTTTATGTTTCTACCAGAGCTTACACAAGACATGTTCTTTTTCCTACATCAGGGACATTCATAAAAACTAGGTGCAGCCATAAGAATTTCTGTGTCCAGTTTTTTTGCATATGACTTTTTCATTCAACTTCCCATCTCCCAGTTCACAAATCTCAATTAACTTTTCAGAACCTCTAATGGAGATTGCTAACACTAACCTCAGGGAGTGCATGGGTGACTGTGGTGGTTTAACTCAGGCTGGCTTCAACATGCCACCCACCTGCTCTCTCACTCCACCTCCTCAGCAGGGCAAGGGAAGATTTAAAGATTAAAAATCTCATGGTTTCAGATAAGGACAGGGAGAACATTTACCAACTACTGTCACATAAAAAAAACCAGACTTAATTTGGAGAAAAATAGTTTAATTCATTGCCAGTTAAAAAAATAGGGTAGGATAGTGAGAAGGAAAAGCAAAGCTAAAAACACTTTTCCCCTTCTTTCCCTTCTTCCAGGTTCAACTTCACTCCTTCTGCTTTGTCCTAAAAAAGGCTCTATCAGCAGTACTAGAAAGTACTTGACTGCATTTCAGTTAATGTTTTTTGCATTCAAATCCATAAATCTCATATATTCCACTTCAAGACAGTTCTTGACAGCTTCACTCATGCTGAATAGTACTTTCTCTCAGCTACATTAACAGCCCTGCTTGAGTAAGCTCTTTATGAGTGGTGAGAAGAGTGAGAGGAGACCTGCTGGCTTCTAAACTGAGGCTTCAAGTCAGAGAAAAGCAGTAAATACAGATTTGAACTGTCCCACTTTTGTCCCCACCTCAAATAAATACAATTACAGCAGAAAAAAAAAAAGACCGAGTCCTATAGTTTGAAGATGAGATTCCCTTTAACCTCCTAATGGACTGCATCCTGAGGTCTGTCAGTAGCATCACACACACATCCCCATTATCCACCATGAAAGATCAAGCAGAGAATGGGGGAGAGAATTGACTTCCTGTGTGCAGAGTGGCAGCTCCAGCACAAGTCAATGTTATCTGCAGCACTGAAGTGGAGCAGGGCACTTTAGGACAGAGGCATAATGCTTTATCTGCTCACATAAATACTTTCAGATAAAAGAAATTGGATTTAAATAACATTCCAACTGTGGCACCAACTGACAAGAGTCATGGTGTGCCCAAGATAAGGCCACATCCTTTACCCTCTGCAATAAAAAGGAGAGAAAAGGCCTTGTTCAAGTTAAGACTGATACATCAGCTTCATCTGTGAGTTATCTATCACTCCGTGAGCCTTGTGTCTGGATCCACATGGACATGTGAAGACAGGAGGAAAATTCACTGTAAGAGTTATGTTTCAACGCCGCAGCATTTTGTTGAACATCAGCTTTTCCTTCGAAGAAATTGACAAAGAAACCAGTTCAGCAAGATACCTGAGCAAGCCCTTCAGATACTCTGCTCCATGCAGACTTTGTGAAACCACACTCACCACCTCTGAGTTTTGACTAGGGGGATGGGCTCTTCTTTTTCAGGCCCCTTCCGTCGCCTCTCTGGCAGCATGGTTGCATTCCTCTTCCCACTGCCCACTTCACTTGGACATCTCTGTGTGAGATCAGCTCCTGTTGGCAAAATTCCCATCTGGCTTTACTTGAGTCTTTTTGTCTTAAAAAGAAGGAACAGATCCCCAGTTCTTATCCCTGCATCATCTGGAAAATGTCAAATTGTCATTTGCTGAGAATTTGCACAAGGGAAGATTTTATTAAGTTGAAATGAGAAAAAGGAAGAACACATCAATTTTTTCCCAAAACTTAACATGGGTATTGGCTGGATACTGTGAAATTCTGCCAGCCTTGACTTCATAGAACAAGAAAGGAAAACTCAAAAGACATAGCAGGTAGGAGTAACTTCAAAAACACAAGGGTAGAGAGGACTTTCCTTTGAATATGCCTTTATGAAGGAATACCAAGGATGCAGACAGCCAGAGGGAAGACAAATTGCCTTGCATAGTGTAGTACATATGCATCAAAATAGTCCAGTACAAATAGGGATCTGACTTAGATATGATCATATCGTAAGTTCCTGTAGCTTCCCCTGACAGCTCTCCAGGCAAAGACTGATTCAGAAGAGCGTCTGAGCACATGCATAACTCTTAGCAGGTGTCTGGTCCTGTTGAAAAGTATACAACTAGATTGCTTTGATGAATTGAAGTCAGTAGCTGCATGAAATAAATGGGGAATGCTCATAACCAGAAAGCACTACAGCAAATAAACCCTGAAACAACCCAGACAATTTGTCAGACTTCTCTTATATTTGAAAGGTAACATTAAAGGCATAAACTTTATCACTGCAAGATAAATGCTCCATTTCTAAGACTACATCCTGACCCTGTCAAGTCAACATGAAAAATGGATGCAGACAAAAATTAAAACAGCAGGAGGGACTTGATACAAATTGTGATTGTACAATATCTCAACTAAGTACTTTGTGACTCAGAGTTACTGCTGTTTCACAACATTAACAAAGGTTCCACTCAAATATTTTTAAAGTAAAAGCATTCATTTTTTTTCCTTTTATCAGTGGGAAAAAAACTAGCCCAAATCGTGAAGATAAAATTCCATTTAAATGGTTGGTTTTTTCCTGGAACATGAAAAACAGCAAACCCATGCACAGCAGATAGATTACGGACAGTCCAGCTTTTTATAGTGCCTAACACCTTCAGTCCATGACCTTCTAGATGTCAGAAGATACACCTGAAATATAAATTTTAAATACTAATATAAATAATATCAACACACATGATTGTTAAGGTGTCAGCTGACTACTGACTATAGTGTGTTGATAAATGGCTTTCAGCCACTTTGGTATAGACTGAAATAAGTAAACACAAGTTCACAAAAGGAATAAAAAAATTTATAGAACACTTGTCCATAAAGTGATACTAGAGGGACTACCCAGGATATTAAAACGAGGCTTACATGCTTCCCCAGTAACCATCTTCTCTGCTACTGGTAGAGAGGAAATACTAGACTAGAATAATCACTGGTCTAAAGAGTATGGTGTTTCTTACATTTTCATTTATAACTATTCATAAGTAATTAAGCATAGCAAAACAATTCCATTCTGCCAAAACCTTTATTTACAAAAGTTTGTCTATCCTCTGGTAAGGAAAGGCAGCAGTACGTACACCCACACACTGTAGTGTCTAAAATTTCAATTCAAGTTTTGTAAACACTTCAACACATGGAGTCCTGCTGAATCTCCAGTGTTGATGCAAACCCTTTCAAAACTTCACATACCTGCTGAACTTTCTGGCATACATATACCTGTTTTGCTAAGATATCTTTTGCAGACCTCTCAGGACCAATCTATAGATGACCGTGTGCCTCAGTTTGAAAAATTTCATGTCTTGTGAGAATGAGGGAAAGTTGCAGTTCATGAGTAAGACATCTGAATACAGATAAGCACTTATGAGCCAGGAATTGCATTATAGTCACTGGAGATACAGTTATTAGTTCAGTTGCCCAAACACTGGGGTTTTCTGCCACCAAAAGTGCCTATATCTGGGCCAGTGTGGACCTGGAGGCTTAACAAAAAGTTTTCAGGAGACCCATACCTTGCTTGGAGCAACAGATGGAGGCCAGACAAAGACAGGATGCCTGAGAGCATCTCAATACTGAATGCTCAAAACAGCTGAGTGATGCCTCTGGTCAATTTAGAGAACAGTCTACCTTACCATGTAAGAGACAGCTGAATGATGCCTGACATGGCTGAATGATGCCTGAAGTTTAATGACAGAATTGAGTCAGTTGGTGGTTCATTTGCCCAAGCTGAAGTATGTGGTGCCATTAGAATTGTTCCACGGCATCTGAGACATCCACACAGGGCTGATAAACAGATATGTGTCTATCCAGAGTACCAGCCACACAGCAAGGGTAACCTGGACATCTCAGATATGCTTAGAAACCTATGAAGAAGCAATTGACTCCTGCTTCCAGTCTCCTATAACAGGAGTTGAACATTTCACTTACAAATACACACCAAAGTCTACGTAGTTTTACGTTGAGTAGAAACCACACCAGAAGACTCTTTCTTGATGATGAATGTCTATCCAAAGAAAACTACAGCTGTGACCTACAGGTCTTGATAATGACCTCTGATGTTCCTAAATGTAATATATTTTAAATGTTCTGATTGCAGACAATAAAGCACTGCCTCCATCTCACAAAAGCATGTTACATTGGCAGCATCAAATGGTAAATAAGATGGGGCAGTGGGACTTTGAAAAGAAGACCTACATAGAAGCACATTTCCCATGCATATAGAAGAATAAATACGTATTTATCAATAGTGTCTAATCAATCTGGTTGATTGCACTGAGTTAGCATATTGCACCTTTATTTTTAGTATGTGCTGCCATTATGGCAGTAAGCTGCCACCTCACAACAGTTCCTATTTCAGGTTAAACACAATTTAGTTACAGCCAAATATTTCAGGATAATTTCAGTAGAAAATTTAGTGCCAAATTCTATCATAGGAGATCAAACCTAAATCCACAATATATAATTCAAGGCCCAGCCTTTACTGTATGAAGTAACACTCAGAGTATGATCAGCATAGCAAATATTGCAACTTTGCACAGCCTTGTTGTTTTGTGTTGACTCCATTGACTGTGGCTGTGTAGCTGAAGGTTCACCTGTCCTGATGGTTTTTTGCACTTCTCTGTTTCCATTAGCTGCTTCTCTACAGAGAAACAACTTAGTCTAACACAGCAACAGCTTTTGTTTTACATCCATTTTCTGCTGTAGATATATTGTCTGTGGAAAACAAAAGTAAGTTTTCTATCAAAGAGGATGAACATTGCACATTATGTTCCAGCATCTTTAAAATAGGTCACAATTTCTGATGGTCTCAATCTCTCCTCTTTCATGCCATTGTTCCATGGGAAGAGAAACAGAGGGAAGATTGACCTTGTGAGGCTCCGAACACAAGAGTGTTTGTAGAAAAGGAGCAGTTGCTTATTATGACTTTCATGATCTGTCAGAGAAGAGCACATAGTCAGAACAAGAGAAGTCTAGCCAGGCAATAAATATGGAGTGAAAAAATACATTAACACACTCACTTACCACACACAGTGTTGCATAAATCACGTGGAATACTGTTCTCTCTGGCTGAACTGTAACTGAGTGTAGTGAGTTTAGCTTTCTAGTCGTCAAGACTGTTTGCATGTCTAAGAGCTTGTTAAGAGCTGAGACGTGAGGTTGACCTCCTTTCTATACAGATCTTTGCTTAGGGCAGCAACAGCCATATTTTTACCCAGGGCTGAGCAAAGGGTTGCAGACAAGACACACTTAAATTCTGAGCTCTCATTTGCACATTATACCCTTTTTTGTTAGGTTTCCTCCTATATGATAATTTATGAAGGTTGAAAATAATTATTTATTCTTTCTGTATATAGAAACTCAACACCAAGACTCTGCAAACACTGCTTCTTTCTGACCTTAGAAGGAAGTAAGAGCTGGTGGGGTTAAGGAAGTTAACAAGGTTGCCTTTCTGGGGCTTGGTAGTGACTGCAACCACCAAGAAGCATTGTGTACACTCAAATGTCTAATCTGCCATTTCAAGGCATTGTTATCTGACTTAGCTTCTGATTGTGGTTTCACTTTATTTCATTCACAGTTACAATTTTTTTTTGTTTGAATTCTCCTTCTTTTTTTTTCAGTAAAGTCAGACCTCCTGTTAGCTCTTTCTTTTAACAGAGAAAAAAGTGTTTGAAGCTTCCTTTTTCCTGACCTCTCTACTACAGCTTTATACCCTCGCTGTAAACCACCCTTGTGGTACATCAACAGACACTTTCTATCTTATGGAGGAAAGCATCCTTAAAAACTAAAATCAGAAAACTCTTTCTACTAGTGTCAGTGAGCCATGGGATCACTCTCGAAGGTATATCAGTGATATGCATGGACATTACAAATGAAAAGTACAAATGCCCTAGAACTTCTGCTTGTTCTGAGAATATTTACCTTCCCTCCAACATGATTAAATACTACTAAGCCACCAACACCATCTGCTACATATGTTTTGTTTTCTAATTTCTCAAAGGGAAAATTCAGAAAAAAGTTATCTGGAATAATGTAAGTTCTTTCTTATGCTCAGTGCAAGTATAAAAGGCAAAAAAAAGCAATGAGTAAGACAATATTAAATTTGCTTTAGTGATCTTTTTCCGCAGGGCAAAGGGAAGTTGAGAGGAAAAGGAGCTCTGGCAATTCATTTTGGCTTGCACTCTGCTTTGGAAGCCCTTATTTATATATAACCTGAATTTCTGGGGGGCTACAGAAGTGTACTGTTAAGAGCACAAAGATATACTCAGAATATAAAAAGCATAGGCTCCTATTTCCCATTAAGAATCGTGCAGCCTCTGCTTTCTGATGTTCTGCATCTCCAACCTGTACCAATGCAATTCCTGTTTGCATTCCCAAAGCATAAGCCTACTCTTTTCGCACATAAATTATGTTGGGGTGAGTTGCTATTGCACAAATGAATGAGACTGCCAAGAATATGTCTTAAAAAATGATAGTAACTATACTGTGGTAAGTGCATAATACCACACTATTTAGTGATAGACCATAATCCTCATTCCAAATCATTATGGTCTATCATATCAATAGAGCTTCAAAACACCGGGAATAGAGAGACCACAGTGGTTTCCCTGGAGCCAGTCTGTAGTACTGCAAAATACAGCTGTTACATGGAGACAACTTCAGGCCAGATATTCACAGTTGCTGAAAATTTTTTAAAAGAAATCACTTAAAAAAATATAGTAAGCATCCTTGTGAAAGAACAACTGCATATATTTATATAAACACATCACTGCATTAGTCTACCTCATGGAATAATGGGATTTCAGACTCATAACATCCAAGGGATATCTTGCAGCAATTTTTGACATAGGTATCCAAATTATACTTGAATGCAGTTTCCCTTGCTAGTCAAAAGTTTGGGTGCCAATTTTATTATTTGACAAGATTTCATGGCACAGCTTTATAAAATGTCTTAGGTGCTTGCTTATTCTAAGGGATGTGGATAGCCTTAATTTTGCTAGGCAAAACTGTCCAACGTGCAAACATTGTAAAAGTGAGTTTGACAATTTACGTCACCTATACTTTAAAATCAGAAATGTGTTGATTAAATCTGGTAATTGATCACTCCACCCAGATGCTTGGATCAGTAAAATCAAATTCTAAAATTCATAGATTTTTCTCACAAAAGTCACAACAGCAGTACATCACTGCTACAATACATCAAAGAGTAGCATACAGCTTTCTAGCTTGAGCACAGCTCTACATGTGTGTTAATGTATGCAATCCTGAAGGCCTAAATTCATCTTGACCATTGATCCATCAGTAACAGAATACATAGAATTTAAGAATTCTTTTTCCCTAGGAAAGTCATTGTTGTTACACTTCAGCTGCTTCTTAAGCAAATGTCATGTACCACTACATCCTAGCACACTTCAAGGTTCCCTCCATGTCATAACAATTTGTCCATATTCCTGGTGACTACAGTCCTTGTGACTGTGCCAGGAGCATGTCTTGTGGTGAGGCACCCTGACTGGGCTTTGTTTTGCAAAGAAATTTATTTCCTCATTTTACAGCCTTATGCATCATTCTTCATTTTACAAGCAGGGTGGAGACCCCCATGAAGATGAGATGGGTATCTCAGGAGGCTCTCCAAATGAGCAGTGTTTGCAAATAAATAAATCACCCTGGAGCTCAGAGGTTTGCTTTACAAATACACGAGTGCACGCACACATGCTCAGAGTTCCTCCTTCCATCTAAGGCTTTCTTTGTTCTCCATCATTTCTTGGGGAGTGCAGTATATCTATTCAGTTCCTACCCAGACTTTTCACCCACTAAATCACTGGAAAGCGTTTTCTCTTGACCTTTGGGAACCTTACAAAAAGTGACTCCTTCCTTTATTTCTTAGCAGGTTTAGTGGGGAATTTTACTGCTCACAACCAAAGAAAAGAGATGGTGGTAACAAAATAGAAATCAAAAAAAGGCAACATCGGCCATTAAAAAATGCAGCTTTTATTGTCATTGCAAAACAAAACCTGTCAGGATGCTCATACTCAATGTGTTAATTTAGGACTACTTCCCTAAACTTGGCTCTTCCATATCTACGTACTTTACCTAGAAAAATGGCAATGAGCTCCCAAGTTCCCCAAAGGAAAGCCACAAAACATGTAGTGGTTTCTTGTCATATGGGCTGCATAACTAAAGTATCACAGCCCCATCCCCTGGCAGGTATATTGAACTTTTCCTGAGCCTGGCAGAGGTGCTGGACCCTAAGCTGAAGCTTGTCTAACAGGAGACTACACTATGAATAAGGGTCTATAATACCCAAAAGGAAGTAAGTACTTCTTATTTCTCAGAATGCAATTGCTTCAGGGTGCCTAAGGAAGCCAGTAAGCACTAAGTTTAAAATAAACCCAAAGTAAGCACCTTTTATCTGGAGCACAAGCGCAATATGTGATTTCTTCCAAAGAGCAGTGTGGAGCCCAAAAGCACTAACTGGATCCTCAAAAGAAACTCTTCAAACTTCCTGTCCATGGCTGCCATGACTGTCCACTTTCTGTCCATGACTTTCCTATCCATGACTGCTAAAAAACATCCTCTCTTGGATGGGAAAAACCTCAAACTGCTGGCCGTGAGAAGTGGAGAGGATAAACCATGGAAAGAATCACATAAAAGAACAGTCAGGGACTTTGTTTCTCTGCTGCAGCAGCTGGTTCTGTCATCAGTGGTGGTGGGAGATACATGTTCCATGTTATTTTAAATCCTTTCACTGCCAGCAAAATCCCAAAACTTTAAAATCAAGTTATGGCTGGTAAGTAGAGGCAAAGTTTCAGCTACTTAGCTTTTAAGTCTTTTAACAGAGTGTATTCTACTTCACTTGCGAAATCCCAAAAAAAACACAGAATAGTAATCTTCAATAGAATAATTTATTATATCAAAAACAATATAGGAAGTTTATTTATGTATGCATATGCTTTTCTTCCAAAGATTTTAGAAACAAAATTTTCTTTTTCTTAGCTATTTTTACTAGAGGAGTAATAGCTAATATTTTATTATGTTTATTAAACTAATAACTTATAAAGTCCTCCAAGAAAAAAAATAGCATCAATAAGAACAAACAGTCTGTGAAATTTTTCACCAGGGAACTTTTTCTTTCTGATTGTATTTCTTGGTCTAATAAAGGTTTTTGCATTAGCTAATTTACCATAATTCCTGTCTTCATTTTCATACTTGGAGTTATTTGGTGATCATGTGCTTCTTATTTCCTGAAATATGATTAATGAGTGAAAACTATTGCTTTCATACTACAGCATGCATCATTTGAACCACAAAAATATAAAAATATTGCTGACCAAGATCTCAGACAGATTCTGCAGATAATCAGCCTCTCCCTGCCCTGGAGGTGGGCCCAAACCAAAATCGCAGCTTCAGACAACATGAGACTCTTGGAAACTTGCAATGCAGAGTTAAGCATCAATATTTAAATTCACTTCTAATTATAACAACCTGGACTTATAATGCAAATGCAGTGTCTATCCTGCATCTATGCTGTGTAGAGTCAATGGCAAAACTATCACTGACTCCAGCAGGATCCAGGATCATCTTCAGAATGGAATCAATAGAAATAGTTATACATTTGTGCTTATTTTCATTTAAGTGAAAACCTCTTATCCTTGCAACATTGCAAATACTTTCTGTGTTTCCTTGCAAAGTAGAAGATTTTTAATACATAGTTGGTCCTATAGTTCTTAATCCACAAATAGTAGCAACATTAAAAATTCACAGCTTCCTTTTACCTTAATAAAATTTTCCTTCTAGATTTCAATTTCTGCACTAGACTTGTTTCACTTCTTCTGAGCTCTACAAGATCCCTTTGCATTTGCTATCATAAATAAGTCCTATAAGAAGCTGCCTGGATACAAGCATCCTTATAACCATGAAGTCATCCCCACACTGATTTTTTTAGTCTGCTGTAGCTACATGGCTTTAGGGAAAGCAGAAAGTCTTCTGAGCTCAGGCAAAGACTCGGATGCACTTAATTGTTAACTCTCAGTGTCCAAATTTATTTCAGTCCATATCCCAATATCTGGGACATGAGTCTATCATACCATTGAATTCCCATTCTCTTTTCTGGCCTCTCAGTCTTTACATTATCCCTAAAGAAAGTAGATTTTACCCATTTTTTTGAGAAGCCCAGAGTGTATATGGAAAATATACATCGTTTTCCAGTATGAAAATGTCCCAGCACACAAGCCAAGAAATGTATATCTTGAAGCCTTAAAGGATTAAATCTGTTTTGGCAGTTAGTGTAAATACAAAGAAATTCCACAAAATTTATAACCACAGTGCAGTTTAACAGGCCTTCAGGTTAATATCATGTTGCTTCCTTTCAGTTCAGGCTGCATTATTCTTTTAAGAGGGATAAATAATTTTTAAACATTTTGTATTAAAATTTAGATTGTTCACAAAGCAAGTGATAAGCACGGCATTGCTAACTGTCTGTAATGCATCTTTAGTGTTCCTAATTGCACATGTACCTTCTTACACTTCCAAAGGTACAGGCTTTGTAAAGTGACTAAACTGAATGGGAAGAAAAAGCCTAGACCCACAAATTCTGAGTTCATAGCTGACTGCTAGAAACTGGGTTGGAGGGTTTGTAGAATATCGTTGGAGGTTTTTTTGTACCTGAAGTTTGAAAGCCTTCATGAAATTACATCAACTTTGCTAATAATTTTCACATTATAGATGTTAAGTTTAAGGCGAATATATCTGGCCTAAAATTCACATGTATGAATTCTGCAAGAAACTGCAAAAGGAAGAAGAGGTTGTACCTTCAAACAACACATGGAAAGTAGGTTGAATTGAGTAGAATAATAATGATATAGTATACCAGAGTTTTACAGTCTCAAGTAGGGAAATACCATCTTCCCATTGGGGAAACTTAAGTTCTGTAAAGGTGGAACACCTTCTGACACCATGGTTTAAAATTTCACCCCCTGTAAACCCGCCATGTGTCCAGTGCTATGCCAGAAACGGTGCGGGAAGTGTTCGAAACCAAAAACACTGTAAGTGAGAGAAGAATGAGACTTAGTGCTGATGACACCAAATCAGTGACTGATATTCCCTAGGGAAAATACACTTTGGCACGTGCTATTGTAACAGATAGTTATGTCAAGAGTGAATTTATGGCAAATTTTAAAGACCTCTAATGTACTGGCCAAGTATTGCAGCACAGGGATTTGCAGATAGATTCAAGATATAATTTTTTTGGCAAAAACTATTGGAAAAATTTCTCAATAATTGTAACAGTTTCTTTCAGCATTTCCTAATCAGTCTTTTTGAACCCTTTATTGTTGAATATTGTTTTAATTCTAGAAATAGCCTAAAATTTTTTTACAGGTTTTTGAAGAAGGGAAAAACCAGGAGGTTTTTTTACATCCTCCATATTTGCTATTCTCCATATATTTATTTAAAAAAAAAAAAAAACACTAAAAAGATGTGGACACAGCAATGAGACTAAGGAAAAAAAACTGATTTTTGTAGTCACCAGTCAAAATTCAGTCATTCACACATCTCCGACAACAAGATTATTACTCAGGGAATTAGTTCATCCAGATTCAGATGTCAATGACAATCCAGAAGTATAACAGTGATCCTAAGTAATTTTAGTTGGGATAACTCGATCATTAGCATTATACACACAGTGAAGAAATCTTCTGTAAAAGAAAAAATATTTAGAAAATATAATTAGGTTTAGGAAACTGAGTTACTGTGGTTTTTTTAAGTACTAAAGGGAAACATCGCAAAGTCAGGAAATTGTAAGATTTCACATTGAAAGCACAGCTTTAAATTTGCGTCCTAATGCCTACATCCCATAAAAAAGCTTTTGATTTTAGATCATTCTAAGTTCAACATCAACTCATGCAGAGTGGAATTGCTTTAGAAACTTTGCATACTGTTAATTTATTTTCAAAACCACTACCAAATAACAACAATGCTAATTCAGTTTCAATGGTTAAACTAGCCAACTTTTTTTTTTCAACCAAGTCAATCTGTAATTTTCCGAGGATTATGTGGATTGCTCTGGTGAAATCAAAGGACTTGTTCACCACAAGCAAAGGTTCCTGTGCGGTACTTTCGTGCCAGGTTTTGTGAGCGGCTCTGATATGATATTTTTGTGGGGAATACACAAGCAAATCGTTATTTGAGCATGAAAAGGATACTTCAAAATCAGTTGAAGAAGTTCATTCAAATGCTCCAAAAAAACACACCATTTGGCCAACCTCTGATGTGTATTCCCATTGCAGCCTTGTTGGAAAGGCACAAGATACTCAGGGTAGAACATGCCTTTGCATCCCTGCAAGAGGATGAAATGGCATTTTCCTTTCCTTGATTGTCTTTCTAGGCACCTGAACTTGTGGTGGAGAAAGAGCAATGAGTTTGAGGCATCAGTATTAGCCCTCTGCCTTTTTCTGTTTGGGACATCAAAGCTGCACAAATATCTCTGTGTCTAAACTCTCCTTTCAGGAAATGTTTTTTCACTGTCTTTTGCACTAGTCTAATGCCTGTAAGAAAACCTGTTCTTCTGCATCGTGTGGGTTATACCCATCTGAGGTAAATGGGAGGGGAAATTTACTCCTCAGCCTTGTCTTCCCTCTCTTTTTTCTCTCTTTTTCCCATGTCCTACTTGGAGCTCCTATTGAGCTCCCTAGCCTGAGGTGCCTCATTGCTTCCATCTGTGATTTTGCACAGCAGGTCTGGAGGCATGGAGATTATCCAAAGGTTGTCTGCGGCTGCAGGTTATCAGATGACTTCAGTTGTAGGCTCTTTAGAAGAGGGAGAATTATCTGGGGGCTGGGTCATCTGCAGTGTCTGATCCACACCCTGGTGAAGTCAAGGACCTTTGATTTCCTATCTGACAGCTGCAGCTCTCCAAAATACTTTTATCTGCCTCCCTGTTAGTTCAGTTGTTAGTTCATGCCAGTGCAGCATCTTTGATGCATGCGTAGTGACTGTCTCCAGGTCGGAAAACAGGGTATTTGGGAATTAAAGCTGTAAGTGTACAAGGAATATGACCATAGGAAAAAATATGGTCCCTGCTTCACCTGCTTCCTCTCTTCTTTTTCAGAGCTAATGAAGTACACCACTACTCAGAGCAATGGTGGAGCAGGCAGCATCCCCTTGGTACAGCCCTGTACCCCCACTGCAGTAAACTGCGATTTAAAGGAGGCTTAAAACCTATACTGAGCTCTTTGACATCTGCCAAGGACTAAGTGAGCAACCAGGTCATAGTTTGAGAAACAGCAGCCTCCCTCTCCCAGTGGCCTAATTTAGCTTCTGGCTATTTTAAAAGTCACAAGAGGAGAAGGAGGAGTCTCCCCCTTGAAGGGAAGTGCTGCAAATATCGTTACTAAACAGCCTCTAAAATAATGTTGTTTCTTCTTTCTTGTGACGGTCAGCTTGGATGCTTGGTCGACTGCTCTTCAGCTTAGATTTTGAAAGAAAACAGGGCAATTCTCTTTGAACCAAGAGGGTAAGGATCGACACGGTTGTCATTTAATCAGTAGGACTGGAAAAAGGCATTCCAACCGTAGTTTGGATGCATAAATAAATATAAAGAGAGATATAGAGAGAAAGAACAACCATGTTGGTTAGTTCTGCCTGTGCCTAGTCCCATCCTTGATGACTGTCTCCACCAGCCTAGGGGCAGGGGTGGTTCGTGCAGGGCTGCTGTGGGATCCCACAGAGAGCTTTCTCACACAGACTTGCACGGCACTTGTCAGCCATCTGACAATCTATTTGCAAAGGAGAGCTCTCCCTCCCTCCCTTTTTCCCTCCCTCTACGTTCTCACCCCGAGGACCTCCTGCTGCGCTGGAGCAACCCATCACTGGTCACCTCTATGCATTGTCTGAAGGCCCCTCGCCATCTGGACCACCTAGGAGAAAATGTTTTCTTAAAGAGGGGAAGATTAAGGAACAGGGATTTACACCTCAGTCCCCAAGGTAATTACCAGATGGCAAATGGCTTGTTTTCACTTGATGAATCAGAGCAACTGAATCAGGCCTACCGAAGCAGCTTGGATTTCGTTTCCAACCAATCTTTCTTCTTTACAAGCTGAAGAGTTTGTTTCTCACCCTATAGATAAGGACTTTGGTAAAGGGAACATTAAAGCAAAAGCCTGCCATTAGGCGGGTGGATTTCAGTGTGCTGGGACTCCAGCCATACCATTTCTCACATCTTAACCCTTCACTGACCGCTGGCGGGTTTTGCCAAGGCCTCATGGCAAGAGTTTAGTCACCTGAGGAAGCAAAGCAAAATAAGGCCATGTCTCCCAGGGCTTCAGAAAGAGACTACAAATCTAAGGGCTGTCACCAGTCTTTTAAAACATTCTACTATGGTAAGAAAGATGAAATTAAAACAGTTGCCTTTTGAGGAATTAAATCTTAGCTTTTTTTTTCCTTTTCAAAAACAGCTGTAGAGAGAAGTAGTATTCGGACTGAGCATTAGCAGTAAAATGTAACAGAACAAGCAGATTCAATGGAAATTTATAGTCGGTGCTTTGTTTTGTTTCCTTCCAAAAAGGGAGAGCAAAAAATTTAAATAAAGCTAAAATAAATGCTGTACTTAAAGTCTTCTTGTAAATACGTGCTCCCAGTCTTAAATTAAAGTAATATGACATTTAAATTACATCTTCCAAAATGCTAAAGCCCACTAAACTACAAATTTAGTGTCTAACTTGGCATTCATAATATTCCTAAATCTTCTGCTGACTTTCTATATATTAGCTGGAATAAACAGCAGAGTTTGTTTGGTTTGTTGGGGTTTTTTTTCTTAATTTCTATTCAATGAATTTTCTGAAATGAACAACAAATGCAAGCAATCAGCAATAGGAATGCAAAGTAGGACTGGGACCCTCTTTAGTTTCCCTTTGAGGAGTTTCCTGAAGAACTTGTTTTAGCAATTGTTATAGCTGTTTACCCAGTTGTCCTATGGCCTTTTCTCATTTACTGTCTTACCTCATAGCTATGGAAAAATGGAATTATATTTTGGGTTTCTTCCTTTACTCTGCCTTACAGGGCTCATTTTCTTTCTTTGATGGATTTTGTTTCTATCAACGGTTTAGATGTTTCTGTTTTAATTCCAAGATTTCAGATTTCCTTCTTCCATATGCTGGAAGGTTCTTATCATTCTATCTTCTCCCCTGGAAGTTTATGTTCTGCTCAAAAGAAATATTTTGTGCTGAATGAAAATACTGCCCTTAATGCCCATTTTTAAGCACAGTTCTGCCTGTGGAGTGATGATTTTTAATAAACAGTAGTCTCTAAATCCAAAGACTAATTGAAAAAAGCCTCTTCAATTCTGGCCCTGAAATAAGCTTTTATTTCCATTGTATGGTCTAACAGTCCACAGCTGTTTGTAGCAGAATAGAAGTCATGGTCACCTTTAACAAGAAAATGCCAGTGATCTGGTATGCCAGATAGCACCCAGCAAACTGTAAGTGCTTTGCTTGTAAAAGTTTTGGGGTTAGGTAGACCAGCAAAAGGACCCAATCTACATAACCCTGAGACATACAAGACTAGCAGGAAAAAAATGACGATTCATTGCAATGTTTGACTCCCTGCTGGGGGGAGACAGAGGCACCCATCTGTTGACCTGACCAGTCATCCAGACAGGTTTGCTGCCTGCCAGGAGACAGGATGTGAGATGATGGGGACACACTGCAGGAGCTCATCCAGCTCTCTGATTACTAACCCCTGCTGTTTTTGGTGCGGACCATGGTGGAGTTCAAGATCCTGAGGGCAGTAAGGAGGGTGACAAGCAAGCTCACAGCTCTGGACTTCAGGAGAGCAGAATTTGGCCACTTCAAAGATCTGCTTGAAACAGTCCCGTGGGATATGGCCTTGGAGGGAAGAAAGGCCCTAGAAAGCTGCTTGACATTCAAGAATCTCCTCCTCCAAGCTCAATAGAGTTTCACCCCAATGAGCAGGAAATCAGATAAAAATGACAGGAGGCCTCTGTGAATGACAAACTCAAACACAAAAAGTAAGCCTACCGAGGGTGGAAGAAAGGACAAGTAACCTCAAAGGAATACTGAAATTTGTCCAAACATCCAGGGATAAAGTTAGGAAAGGTAAAGCCCAAATGAAATCTAATATGGCAAAAGAAGTTAAGGACAAGAAGAGGTTCATAGGTGACAAAAGAAGACTAAAGAAATGTGGAGTCACTGCTCAACAAAATGCTGGACTCGGTTATATAGGCCATAGAAAAGGTGGAAGTACTGAATGCCACCTTTGCCTTGGTCTTTACTAGCAAGAATCCCAGGTCCTACAAACCAGGGCAAAGTCTGGAGCAAGGAGGATATACCCTTGGGGGAAGAGGATCAGGTCAGGGCACACTTAAGAAAACTGGACATACATAATGTCCCAGACACTGATAGGATGCACCCATGAATGCTGAGGGAGGTGGAAGATGTCATTGTGAGCTCACTTTTAATAATCTTTGACTGACCATAGCGACTGGCAGTGCCCAAAGACTACAGATCAGTCAGTCTTAGCTCTATATCTGGAAGGGTGGTGGAACAACCTTCTCCAAGCACATTAAGGACAATAAAATCCTCAGAAGTAGTCAGCTTGACTTCATCAAGGGAAAGTGTTGCTTGCCCAAATTGATAAACTTCTAAAATGAAATGAGTGGCCTGGTAGACAAGGGCAGAGCAGTGAATATTGTCTGCCTGGACTTCAGTATGGCCTTTGACACCATCTCCCATAAGATCCTCATAGAGAAGCTGTTGAGGTATGGACTGGATAAGCAGACAGTGAGGTGGATTGAAAACCTGCTGAATGACCAGGCCCAGAAGGTGGTGATCAGCAGCACAAAGCCTAGTTGGAGGCCAGTAGCTAGAGGTACACTCCAGGGGACAATACTGGGCCCAGTTCTGTTTAAAATTTTAATTAATGATCTGGATGATGGGGCAGAGTAGCCTAGCAAGTTTGCAGATGACACCAAACTGGGAGGAATGCCTGACACACCAGAGGGTCATGTCATCTGGAAGGACCTTTACAGGTTGGAGAAACAGGCTGACAGAAACCTCATGAAGATTCAAAGAAATGAAAAGCTGAGCAACCTAAGGTACATTATTAATCACTTTGGTGTGGCCTTCATTCAGCTTTACTGAAACAAATTCTTAAGCTGTGAGAAAGTAAGAGAAAGCCATGCAAGATAAGTAGAATCAAAGAAGGGAAAGAAAAAGGGCTTGTGACAGGAAAAAAGTATAATGCACTGAGAAAAGAGCAAATAAATGAGAAATAAATTATTCCTGGGTAACAGCAACCCAAAAAGCTGGCATCTGGGTTCAACAGAGTACGATACCTTCTTCCTACCTTTCTGAGCATGGCATGAATTAGCCTCTAGAGCTGCTTACCAGGCTGGAAAGTTGGAATCAGCATCTACCATTTAGGTGACCAAATTTACGTGCTATTAACCTTACCCCATATGGAGATGTACTGGAAATTGTAGATCTAGCTAACATTCAGCTGTGTCTTTTGACACTTGCCAGTTAAATGCTGGATTGATGTAAATCAATATAACTCTCCTAATCCATCTGTTTCATCAGCAGAAAAATGTAAAAGAGTATTACGATACAGTGATAGTTTAATCTTAACCATCACAAGTTAAGTGGGTAGTACAATACTGATTATGTTGATCTGCTACTAATACATAGATAACATGCTATTATTGATGGAGCTCTGCTTTAGGTACAAGTTTGATTACACCAGACTGCTCATTGCAGTGGGAATCTCTTGGCAACAGAATTTGTTTCAGGTTTGTTTGATGAAAAATGTGGTATTCCACCTAGTTTCAGTTAGTACCACATAATACTGTGATTAAGGAAGTCAAAAAAGAGCCTGGCCCATGCTTCCCAGATTGCAACTGTTTTCTTCTTCAGCATCAAAAGCTATATCTCTCCAAATTAAAACAATGCACAAGGGTTGTTTCCCAGCATTGCATGCAGTAGCATAACACAGTTCATATCCATATGGTTACACTGTTTTTTCAAAAAAAAAAAAGAGAGAAGAAAGAAAAAAGTGATAAATTAATCCAAATTTCCTATTACAAATAGTGCCTGACCTGTTCCTGAACCATGCCAGGGCTCTGTCTGGGAGAATATTAGCTTGCATGAGCCAATACCATGCCAAAAAGCATGTCAACGAATACACAGTATAGGCTATTGTAGGACAGTGCTCCTCCTATGCCCCAGTCTTGTTTACTTTAGGTACTAGCATAGACACAGACAAAATAGCCAGAATATAAGGCAATGATTTTCCCTAAACTCAAAAGCTAAAAAATTCAACTCAGCCTCTGTTTGTAGACCACATTATTTGCAGGATGTTTAACATCCCCTAGTAACAGACACTAGAAAGACTGGTTGAAACTTAAAAGTAATAGGAACAGCATGTACTGGAGGGGAGAAAGTAAGCAATGCTAAAGCATGTCTTTCCATCCTGGTCCTGCTTGTCAAGAGCTGCCTAGCCCTGAGGTCAATGAAGAAGCAGCCCTCCATAGCATGAGCTCTAGACAGGCACAACAGGCTTGTCAGCCTCTGAAAAGCAGCCTTGGGACTCCTCTGAGCCCATACAAAAGAGTGATTTTTCTTTTTTTTTTCACTCTGTCCTTGTCAAACAAACATGTCCCTGCATATGCAACAATACTGTGTAGCCAAGGCCATGCAAGACACTGCACAGCTCTATCTCATAATGTGAGATAGAGCCAAACACTCAACGGTGGCAATTGGACACTCAAAGTTAAAAAGTACCAGTGGCACAGCACCATAGACAGTAGCAAAGTCAGTTAGGCAGAAAAAGATATGCTAAGACCTGAGACTTGGCAAACAAAGTCAGGACTAGTAAACATTTTGACAATACTTTCGTTTAGGAAGAAGGGTGGGATGATAATGTCTTATATAGTTTCAATTGTTACTATACCTTTTAGGAATACTATTATACATACATTACTTATTTACGTATGAAAATTAACTCCCCAAGCCTACTGGAGCAAAGAAGAAGACTGTGGCAGAAACTGTGGCTCTGAAGGCAGGATCTTCATTTGGCAACCGAAAACAGCATTATTCACTCTGAATTTGAAGAATGACTTCTAATGAATGTTATGTTTGCTAATGATAGACACTTTGGAGGCTTTCAAGAGTTGGGGATTACTCTGCTATTCAAAACAAATAATCATAAACCACATTTTTTGAAAATAACACTGATATAATAAACAAAAGGGAGTAATTTATCAAGTGCTGCATATGTTGATGGTTTCCTTCCTCCAGTTCAGAGGAAAGCTGAAATTCATAACTTGAAGTTTACCTTCTTCTTGCTGAAAATCTCTCTGTTATCTATATTTTTGTCACAGTTCTCACTGGAAATCAAACCTTCATAAAGCAGCCATCAGTGCATTGTAACAGGTTAATTGTATTTCATCTAATTTAGGCAATGGTTATTTTAGACTGATTTATACTATAATATTATCATCTACTCACCTTTATAACTTTTGAGTCTAAAGGCCAAATTGCATAGAAGGGAAAAAAAATCTCAAAACTGTTCCATTCCTACAATATTCATGTGCCTAGAGAGCCCTGTCTATTGAAGCAATCTCCCATTGTGGAAGAGGTCCCATTATGTGCTCCAGTCTTACTAAACAGCAGAGAATCTATGAGTGCACTTGCTCTCAAAACACAAATTCTTAGGGAACATAGCTCCCATGCTCCTGCCAATTCATGGCGTTATTGTGCAGATCTGGGCAGGTCCTGTTCGAAGGAACAAACCCGCAACCAGATGAGGCAGTAATTTTGTGAAGCAATACCTGCCTGAAGCCTTCACAAGGGTGTCACTTGACCCACTGCTATCAGATAATTACAAGGAGCAGCCTGTCTTAATATTACTGTGTCAGGTGACATTATAGGAGTTTGACTAGGGAGTCTAGAGCAGAAGTTGAATATAAGAGTTGTCTTTTTTACAGTCCATTGCATAACAGGCCAGGTCCTCCAGCCCATAAACTCACTTTGACCACCCAACCATCTCCTTAAAGAATCCCTATGGGCATTTATTAGACCTCAGCCTTCTTCACTTGATAGGTGACCAACTATATAAAAACACAAAGGGAGTTAAATGAGATCTGCTTGGTTCCCTGGCAGTCTAGAGCTCAGTTGAGATGCTTGCATGACCCGTTCACAGCTGGATTTGATTTCTTCCAAATCCATAAAGACAGAACTGGTCTTCACTGCTTAGCTCCTTCCTTTAGAAAAAAATAGTTTGATTGATTTTTGTCTCCTTATAAAGCACTAAATCCAAGAAAAAAGTTCCAGTCATATTCTAATCTTTTCTTTCTCAAATGGCACTTATGTCTTTAGGGACCTCATGTGTGGCTTAAGGACAGCACCCTACTGCAAGCAGTTCCTCTGTTCGAGCAGAAGATTGCCGCTAATAGTTGCATTTAGCAATATCTAAAGGTGGGAAAGACCCTCCACTCATGAGGACTTTGGACTACGGTTCACCTCCATTAAATGGAGAATAGGCTGCCTGGAACACTGAGGTGCTGCTGCATCCTTACGGTCACTGGAGCTTTTTCAGATTGCGGGTATTAGTTCCTGGAGACAGAAAAAATTGCCAAACACAGCAGTGAAAATGATCTTGATGCATATTTACTGTTCTTCATTAATCTAAAATAATCTTGCATTTCTGGATCAATATATCCACACAATATATCACTATCAGTAGGGCACAGTAACAAAACAGCATTACTAAAGTCAGGAGTACAGGCCTTGTTGCAGGCTACATAACACTACTGCCTCCAGCAAAAAAACACTTCATGACTGGGATGCAGAAGTCAAAGGTAAAGATGTATTTCAAGCTATATTCCTGTAGCTATTACTTACAGAACCAGAACTGTCTGGACCAATAATAAACCAAAGGTCTTGGGTAGACTTCGAATTTAAGCTTCATTAGGAAACTTAAAATGGCAGGAGAGAGACTTTGAATTCACAGAGGATTCAGTCCGCGAGGAATCTAGCTATATATAATATGCTCAAAGCACTTTGTATACACAGGAAAAGCTGAAATCCAGCCCCAAAACTACTTTTATTTGGTTTGTAAAAATACGGTGCAGCTTAAACCCTAAGATACAATTTACAGTGCAGTTTCCATGGCCTGAGTCTTGGATATCTGAAACATCTTTTTTTTCCCAAAACTGTGTCATATTCTGTATTGCCTGTTAATTACTTTAAAGTATCTCAGCCTTTTTTAACTACTAAATTGTCTGAATTCATATCACCTTCTCTTAGAGATTTGGCTAATATGATTTGCACCACATACTAGTTATTATCAGTTTGTATACTGAAAATGTAGGGCAAGTTAATGATGATAATGAATCTCAGGCAAGCTTTGTGTTTGCTGTTTCTTCTCCCCAGATGGTTCACCCAGTTCAAAACCTTACAAATACATAATACCATTCCTTAGAGCAAACATATTGTAACTCAATTTTCTTCCCCCAAGCAAGCAACCAGATGAATGGCCTTGGTGGATTATTCTGTAACAGAAACACTCATAAGGGGTCTGTGATAAGCAAGTGAATGGAAATGGAGTAGTGCACTGTTTAAAATCATCTAAACATTTTCTCTTAACATGAAACATTTGAAAATGTGTAGCTCAGTGTTTGATGAAACACAGTACCCTGTTGTCTGTAGCCCAGTTCTAGTCCCTTCTTTAAATGTAATCTTTTATCCAAGTCACATGTGTTTTCAATAACTTCACATGTGGATGCAGTTACACCAGAAAACTGATTCACAAGTACTTTAGAGGCTCCTCTATCTTTCAGACCCACCTAAAGTTTCTTTCCATTTTTTTAAATATTTTTTTAGTAAGCATATGAAGGGAAATAATCAGTTTTACTTGCGTACAACACAACTGACCTGGTCTGAATCATAAGTACAGCATTGTTCAAAGGAACAGCTGGTACCAACTCCAAAAGTTTAAGCATTCCCCTCCAAACAAAAAACTCTCTTAAGTCTGTTAGTCATCATCTCCCACAGGTATTGATTCAAGGCTACAGTTCTGCCTATTCCTGCCATGGCTAAAAAGATTAGTTGCAAGGTTTTTGGAAAGGAGCATTTTCATGCACAAGCAAACATACAACTATTTCTTTCTTGTCTGCTAATCTCCATGATTACGGTACCTTTTTGAAACCTTTTTAGCCACATACAGGGCAATCAGGCTTTAATAACAACAATAGAGCACTAGGAAGTTGTTTCTGCAGAAGTGCATTTATAAAGATAGTTTTGCCCTCAGGAACTGAAACTATATCAACAGACAACTTTGCTGTAAATCTGGCTCAATTCTGCCAGCTTTTTCTGTCAGGAAACACAATTTTAGGGGTAGGGTCTGTTTGAAATATATTCTCAGGAACTGAATTCCTATTGCACCAGACTTTCAAGGCAAGCTTAATACAGGTCACCTCCTCATTTCCAGCAGTCTAGTTTTATTGCTCATTCTAAGCTATGCCAGAGATGGGAGCTCTAAAAAGCACTTTAACTACTTTGGGAACTGTACTTACATTCTGCTTTCAAAGAATCTCTGCTAACAAGCAAATGGCAAACTTTGAACTTCTTTGACAGTTTTCTAGGACATCTCCTTGACAGTCAGTTTCCAAATAGTTTGTGTTCAGGTATGGTCTATCTCGGCTTCATTCATATCAGAGCCCATTTTGTCCTGGAACACGCAGGTATTCAAGCACAGTAGTTTGCATGCAAATCCCTCCATAGCTTGCGGACTGGTGGTTTGAGCCTAGATACCAAAGTAATGTAACTCCTTCAATTCAGCACAGGAACCTCCAACACTAGAGAGAAGTTGAGCAGGAGATGAGGAATTAGATGCCATGTTTACATGGCCTGATTTTGGTGTGACCAGAACACTTCATCTGCAACTGAGAATCAGAAGTTCTAAGAGACATGGAGCTTTAGGAAAAGATTTTTAGTTCCAGCCACCTTGCTGCAAACAGGGATATTTCCTAGAGAAAGTGGGTGGAGTTATTGTTGGTAGGTACAGGAAAGTTGGGGTTTCCCAAATCTTCTCAGTCAGAGAGCTGTATTTGTAGACTATGTCTGGACTTGAAAAAATGTATTCTTAGATCACTGTCTGGCCATTCTACTATAATATAACAGGCAAATAAATGCAAAGATGTTTCAAATGTGCATTTGTCACATGTCAGTCTCAGGATCATCCATACCTTTTCTTCTCAGTCAGAACACTCCTTCATTACCATGAGATCCAATGGCAGGTGAAGTGTTCTCTCTCACACACTGGGAGTGAGATTTACTGCCTGGTTGTGCCTCTGGGCAGCTCTGGGGATGGCAGCAGGACACCATATTGTTCAATACCACAACACCAAGGCACAGATGGGGAAAGCTCAGCCCTGACCACTGCATTTTTCTGAGTCTTCAGCGGCCTTTGAAAAACCCATGTGTGATCTCAAACACTGTGATGAACAGCGCGATACAGGCGGAGGAATAAAGTGTGACTGTGTGACTGTCCTTTCAGGGGACTGAGTTTCAAAAGTCGACATCGTCCTCACTGACCTCTCTTTTGAGTGTGTCATGCCAGAGGCTAAAGTTGTATCAACTACAAGCATAGTGGTTCACAAGTGATAGAATATGGGTTCAGACTTCCAAAGTCTGAGCATTGGTGGGCCGGCTCCAGGAAAATGGGTAAATACATGTGTACATTGTACTCACATGGAATCAATAGGACAAAAAAAGGTTATGTAAATTAAAGCACGTACCCCATCAAGTGAAGAGGGTCTGTCTCTTGGAGGATCAGGCTTTATGTAGCAAAGCCTTGCACCCTAAGTTACAGATATACCTTACAGTAAGAAACAGAGCAAACACAGCACGATGACAGGGTCAGGGTCAAAAGCTGGGGACAATCCCTCTAGAATAAGATCAAAGGACACAGAAACCATGCTGCTCACAGAGGGCTGGGGCCAAAGAGGGCTGTCAGCCCATTATCTTCACCAGAAATAGTTTGTGCTGTCTTAGAGTGTTAATTAGACTTAGAGTGTTTATTCTGTTGTCCAAGGCTTTATTCACATCCTTGAGAAAATTACTAAATATAAAAACAGAGGTGTTGCTTTAAAACATGCCTAACTGAATTAGTCTAACTGAGTCTGACTTTAGCTAAGTGCATTTATATGAAAAACTAATGGGGAACAGCTTTATAAAATTATAAAGTTAATCAGAAGATAACTGCGGTTCTCTGGAGTACAATTTTGTTGGACATTTCAGGGAGGTTTAAACATTTGATCAGATAATTTTATCTTTTGAGGAATGACAGTAGTGGAAACTATCTGAATGTCCTTGTCTGTCATTGCATGTAACCTATGCTTCCTCTTACTAAAAGAAGGCCCCACTCTTTTCAAATGTTCTATAAAGTTGTATTTATGACAGGAAATTCAGAAGACACAATTTTAGTCTGCCCATTACAGTCAAAGAATAATGAGCAAAATCTACGTAACAGTAGCCCTGATATCTACTTCAAAACAGCTTGCAAAACATGCCTTCAAACATCATCATCAGAAAATAAATTCATTTTACCTGAAATTTAAAAGATTTATAACCACTGTGGTTATTTGGTGGAGTAAATCTTCACAATAAATTTGTTTACAGTCATATTCAACTTATTAGTTATTCCAATGCAAATCCATAATACCTCCAGGGAATCACAAATTTCATAGATGTGGATGGAGATAAAAAATGGTAGGGTTTCAGTGCAAGTGCTGTAGTTTTAAACTGAAATAACAAAACAAAATCTGGTCTGGAGAACACAATTCCCATGAAAGTCTTTATGACAAATTCAGAAGGAGTATAGGTTACATGTTAAGTATAGATTGATCAGAAATGGTCTAAGTGTTGAAGTAGTGGTAAGCAGGATCTTGGACTAATTTATTCCCCAGTGACTACAGAAAAAGGGAGTGCTGTACTTGCTGAGGAACACAAGGTAGAAACTAAAATGAGAAATTAAGAGAAAGCAAGCCAGTCTGCTCTCTTTGTTGAAATTCCTCTTATTCTTCAGATGAAGAGATACTGACTTTGTTACAGAGACTGAATCTTTTCTCATGCCATAATATTCAGCAGCAATGGTTCTATATAAAGAGAAACTGCTGCCCCTTAAACAATAAAAACAGTTTCTCTGTCTCAGTGTCTTATTACTCTTCACACACTAGAAGCAATCAGAGGGTAGGACTTCAGCTGCAAGAACGACTAATCCTCTGGGGAGAAAAGTAAAAGAATTTTATGTAAACCCTTATCAAGGGAAATACTTCCAAAAATGGGGGAGACATTGCCAAAATGTGTGCATGTCTACTTGTAAAGGGAGATCAAGAGGACAGAAAACTGGAAGAATATTGTGTGGTCTCACCAGTAATTTATTTCTTAAGGGGAAAGTCGGGTGAACTCTCTCTCTTCCCTTCTCAGTCTCAACCACGTCTGGTTCTCTGGTTTAAAATTCAGTTCAGTGCCTCCCAGACAGGGAATATGATTTCCTCGCTTCTTTATAGATTTCTCTGCTTTGCATTACCATTCAATAAATATATTACAAAGTGTTATTTGCCTCTGTCCACAGCTTTTGAGTAGTTGTAGTGATCTTTAAGATATCACAAATTAAATTACTGGATCCCACTCCAAACTCATCAGGGCACATTGGGGGAGAGAAAAATCAAGCAACCTCATTGCATCTGGAGCTCAGTGTTCATGCATTTCAGAAACACACGTTCCATTGTGCTAATACCCTTCTCAAAAAGAATCAGTGAGGAAGAAACTCTCCAGTCAACTGCAAGGACCAGCACTGTTCTCCCAGTCAGCCTGGCAGCCAACACTGTGCTTGAGGGATTTTAATGCACATAGACATGTTTCTGATTTGGTGACCTTCAGTTTTAGTAGGAACTTCTTCTGAAGTCAGTCAACATAAATAACCGGAATCTGGAATGAAATCTAAGAACTATATGCATTACTTGTGTCCAAGATCAGTAGTGAATTCAAAGTAGGGTAGCTGGAGAAAAGGGATAGCCTCATATAGGAATGTATTTTTA